>NW_006436283.1:8111307-8176117 GCF_000325575.1 Pteropus alecto | reverse complement strand
ATATATTTTAGAGATAAATGTAACAATAAATAAAAGAAAAAAATAAGAAAGATCCACTGGTCAGGGTTAAAGGCTCTTTCTTTGTTGTGTTCTATGGAGTTCAGTCAATTTACTCAACTTACATAATCCTTACACACTCCAGGATAAGTCCTTGAATTACCCCAATTTTACAAGAGAGAAAATTGAGGTTTAAATAAATTCAGTGGCTGTCCACAGTCACATAGCGTCTGACTAAATGGCAAAGGTGACCTCCAGTCCAAATTCACTCTACTTCCTCTCACAAATTTGGGGAACATTTACTCCAATTCTGAAATCAATAGATGATGAAACTGAGACCTGGAGATTACTAAAATAGACAAGGATCAGGAAAGTTTGCCCCGTTCGAGTTAAACAATGGGATTCTGGCCTTCTGAGAGTTTATAAAATTGTCACTGTGGATAAGAAGACAGACAAATCTCTAATTAGTTTCATGTAAGTGGTGTTAGACACTTCCAGACTTCCTAAGGCAACTGAAATAACTATCATTGAGTGAATCCTTCTTTTTAGATTTTATCTTCACAGCTGGAGGCACCTTGGGTTACAGATAAAAAGATACTCTGAGTAGTCTGAAGTCTCTGTAAGATAATCCTATAATGCCATCCTAGGATGTTCCTAACTAGGAATCATGATGTCAGGAACAAGATGCCTAACTGAAATTATGAAGAGGGAGGAGAGCCAAGGTGTAAAGCCCACAGCAGGGCTTCCCATCCAGTACACTTAGTACTAAGGTTAATTGCATTGGGTTTCAGAGGGGCTGATATATTGGCTCACTTAGCCTTTGGGATGGAGCTTGAGCAGCTAGGGACCTGTGCAATCTTATTTGCTTTCTCTGATGTAAAGAGTACAGTGAACTTGGGGTCATTTACTTGGTACCCTATGATGTTATGAGAAGTCCTAGTCTAGAGCACCTGGAACTGTACCCAAACAGTAGGGAACTGGAAGAATCCTCTGTTCTAAAGAACATGTGATTGTGGAATCTTCGAATAATGTTTCTATAAGTATATATGGAGGCTTCCCTGCACACATAAGACATATCCTAGGATATAAATAGGATGAGCATGTAATTTAATAATGAAAAGGGGTCCAATTAACAAAGCTGAGGAATATGTATAAATATGGTCCATCCTGGGAAAACTGGAACACGTGATCACACCAGATGGGCATCATCTCTCCCCTCAGAGCTCTCCTCCCAGGCAGAGCTGTCTCAGTGGACAGAAGCACTGACAAGCATCTTCTGTGATGAAAATATTTTCCCATGACTGCTAACATTTTGTGCCTGAATCCCTCCCAGCAAACCAAGTACTTCATGTTGTTTCCACGAGTCTGGCAGTTACTTGACAATGTATTCAGTTTCCCCATCTAAGATTTTCAGAGTAGTTTTCTGAAATAAAGGATGGCATACAGGACGGGTTAGTTGAGAAAGTTAAAGCACAAAAAGAGGAAGTAAGGTCTATAGCCATTCTCACTATGATGGTCTTTTAAATCACTCAAGTCACTTAAGCAATATACATAGACAGGAGCTGTGTATTTATTAGAACAGGCAGGTAGCATTATTCACATGGTGTCTCCAGAATGAGGCTCAGAGTGGCTTGACATGCTTTGGACCGGTGTTTCTCCCATTATGATCTGTAGACCACTGTCTGCCAGGACTAGAAAACTAAAGAAACTTGAAGAGATTAGAGTTATGTGTCACAAGGAACAGTAAGTCTAGAGGTAATCATTTAAGACTGCTTAAGACTGGTTTCTTCCCTTTTTCCTGCTAAACATTCTTTGCACGTTGGCTCTTGTTCAGTTTCCTCATGGTTACCAGATGACTTCTGTGCCACTATTACTGTGTCTTCCTTCCCGAGAGGAGAAAAGAAGAAGTAAGAAGAAGTTAAAAGTCATGTTTACTGAGTCTATTCCCTGTAAGAGGAAAAAAAAAAAAAAACCCATTCCATTCCAGAAATGTCCTTTTACATCTCACTAGACAAGACTGTCTAGTTGTTACCATCAATTAATCCTTGGCAAATGGGGCATAAGTGTACAGTGACCAGTCACAGCCAAGGTGAAAAGCTGCCCAACAAAGAATTTTGCTTTCCTTCCATAGTCTAGTATGGTTGCTGAGGAAGAGTTTCCTAGATAAGGACTATATTTCTAAGCCTCTCTTGAATCCAGGTGGAGCCATGTGACTAGATCCTGGCAATAGAACGTACATACTATTGATCTTGTCTCCGCCACGATGAAATGCAAGGAGTGTTCCTTTCCTCCCTGTCCCCTCTCTATCTCTCTCTGACTTTCTCTCTGTATTTCTCACTCTGTGTGTACCTGTGTGAGTGTGTCTCTCCTGGATGGGAGCTAAGTACTCAAAGACCAGGGAAGATGGTAGAGTGCAAGTTCTCTCTATGAATTACCACATAGGACATCGCCTAGAAAACACCTATTTCAGCTGCTATGTGAACGAGAAATTAATTTTTATTTAGTTAATTCATGAAGGTTTGGGTGTCTATATGTTACAGAAGCTAGCCCTATCTCAACTAATGCATTGATGCAGGTCAATCATCCTCTAAGTGGGAGGCACCAGGAACTATTTTTTTTTTGAGTCCTACGTGTTACCTTGTTCTTGACAGATTAATTGAGTACCAGTTAACAGGGAAGAATGCAGGTACAGATGTTGTAACAGCAGCAGAAGCTGTTTGGTCTAGCACACCAAATCAGAACAACTTTTGGATGTCTACTGAAAATGCTAAGCCCTGAATAAATTCTCAGAATTATTGAATTAGGCTCAGGTATCTACATCTTCAAATCTCTCGAAGTGATTGTAATGCAACTCAAATTTGAGAACAACCTCTCTGTAAAGTGTCATTTAGCAACAACTCATAAATACTCAATTTGCCATCTCCTTCCAAAGTACTGATGTGCTGAGAAATAGAAGTATTAGAGGCAGAAGCCATCACGTCTTGAGAGGGAAGATGAGAGCAGTGAGTCTTGATAATGATGACAGGATATGTATGGGGTGATATCTACTACCATCTGCATAGTATCACGATCATGTGACAGTAAATCAGAAATGTCATTTAGAGGGGGATTACCCTCAAAATAAGACAGGAAAACGCCTTTAGTTCACTCAGACTTGCCATTTGCTTAAGCACAATTGCTCTAAGTACATGACCCAAAGAGTTACAAGTTAGCTAGTCCACCAATAACACCCTGCATGCCACATTCAAGTTTGTTGCGAGTACAGCGCTTAGTTAAGGATGGCATCATGAGTTAGATAAGACATAGATCTCCTAGACACAGGTGTTTAAGGCTCTAGAGGAGGCAATGTGGAACTGAGAGGGACTTATGAACAGCAGGGTAACTTAGATAAGGATTTCCAAGCTGGTCACATTGTGGGCTGGTAAGCATGAACTAGATCACTAAGTCTAAAGGTTAACACAGCAATAATGAGCCCATGTAAAGCAAAAACAAAGCAAAACTAAAGAATAAAAAGAGCAAATGAAGTCACAGTAAAGTGGAGATGTTTGTAAATAAAGGAGCCAGAAAAGGGAGGCACAGAGAAATTCAGTGAGCCAGGAAGAACATGCAAGTGTCTTTTTAAATGTTTGCTCCTACATTTTAGGTAGAGAAATGCCCTGAGGCATAGGGATAAGGCCTAATGATCTTCAGATTAATTTACTATTTCTTGAACTCCAAGTGACCCAAACCCAGGGATAAGGAATAATTTAATTCCATGGAAGTAGAAGGTAAAAAATGGTGTAATCTATTTGCAAGCAGCAAAACAAAACAAAAAACTACTGCTCGGAGGCTCTAGAAAGGTAGGAGATATGACAAAGGGACTGTGTTCAACACAAAAGGGCGCCATGGGGACATCAAAAGGCTACATTGCATAACCACCCATTTCCACCTTGCAAATTTGCTTGAGGAGATTTAATTAGTGCCTGAAATATCACTTTAAGCACTTTGAAATGTAATACCTTCCGCCCTCTGGTGGTTGTATTTTTTTTTTTTTTTTCAATTTTAAGTAACAAAATGGACCGAAGAAATCACAGAATGCCGAATTCAGGAATAACTGGGATCCAAAGTATCACCTGGCAGAGTCACATTCATGATGCCCTAACCCTTGATTAAAAGCGTTAGCCCTTAAACGAGGAAGAAAAACATCTCATGAGTTTTAACGATTTCTGGGAAGTCTACTTTCTCCCGGTTTTTCTCCAGCGCTCTCTAGGAACTTTTCCACTACGCTTCTATCATGAGGATATTTTAGAGATTCCTAAAATTCTGACTTCACTTGAGGTGGCTGTGAAGTCCTGCTGTATTCAATATTTTGATAGGAAACCTTTCGTGACTTGAGGGGAATTTGTAAAAGAATCTCCAAACCACACAATGACTTTAAAAGGATAGTAATGCATTCAATGATGCCTGGCCAGGATTTCTCTCTCCTTCTTGGTGTAATCTGGGAGAGAGAAAAAGAGCCTGGCCATTATCATAGCAAACTGTCATTAAATTATGTCAAGAGCAAATAGTTGTGACTGACACCTGCAAATAAAGACCAGGAGTCTAGGAGTAAAAGAACATTCAATTCAGATTAGATGTTCTTTTAACAAGAGATTTTAAGGACTTAGATTCCATAGAATTAGAATTCCATTTAGATAAGTTTTTATTAGAATGTATATATGTATATAGATATACATATATATACACCAATTCAGATTAGATGTTCTTTTAACAAGAGATTTTTCCATAGAATTAGAATTCTATTTAGATAAATTTTTATTAGAATGTATATCTGTATATATATATATATAGTACTGAGATATAGTACTGAGAAGAAATTGGCTAACATATTTCTCTTTTGGAAAAAATATTAAAATTCTTATATCCAACCTTGTCTTCAAAGGATCTGTTCAATGAAAACCTTCCAATCATATTACGAGAATATTTTATCAAATATAGCAATACATATATGTAAATTCGATATAACATAATATTATAGCCACACAATACAAGTAATGTATGTTTAATAAATATTTATGAATGAGTTAAAGAATGAAGAATCCAAAAGCCTTATAATTTGTGCCTGGATTTTTCTGAAAAAAAACTTCCTGACAAACCATATGATGCCCCTGTGTTTTTCATTTTTTTTTTCTTATTGTCGAATTGGACCAAATTCAGATTCAGAGCAAATTAAAAAGTATTTCAAAATGTTTTAAAAAGAAAATTTACATCGTGAAAATTCTAGGAATTGTATTCATTTTAATGGTCACTATACAGGTGACTGCTTCTCTAAAACACAGTTAGTGGAACCTTGGTAGAATCACACTAATGTTCTAAAATATGAAATGTGACTTAAAAGCCTTGCCATTTTCTGGTTTGAAAATGAGGAAACTCTAAAACCAAATCTGAGAAAGTCCTTCAGGCCAACGTGGTTTTATGTGTTGTCACGGGACCCTTTTATTTTCTCAGCACGACTGACTCCTTACAGGAAGAGATATGCATTGCTTTCTCATTCATGAAGAAAACCTTGACTGCAACCTGTTGGGGTTAAGTTATCCTTGGTTTAAGTTAGACCTGTTTTAAAGACATCACGTTACTTCGGTAGCTTTTTGAGTGCGTTTCCATGACAACTCTATATATGTGTGTTACCACCCCCGTCAAGATATAGAATGTCCCCATCTTCCCGGAACTTGTCCTTTTGCCACACATTTTGGTTAATCCTCCTACCTTGAGGCACTGTTGCTCATAGTTCTGTCACTATCATTTTATCTATTTCCGAATTTCATATAAACTCATATAATAGGTATGCTTCCCTCATTCAACACATTTTTGAGATTCATCCATGTTGTTTTATCTATCAGTTGCTTGTACATTTTTTTTAATTTTAGTTTTTGGCTGAGTGGTCTTCCACTGTGTGCATTTACTTCAACATATTTATCCATTCATCTGATAGACATTCAGATTATTTCCAGCATTTGATTATTATGAATAAAACTGCTGCCAACATTCTTATACAAGATATGGGGGGACACATGTTTTCATTTCTCTAGGGTCAACACCTGAGGGTGGAAATGCTGGCAATAGACAGAATAAAAATTTAACTAAACCATGTATGTGAAAGCAAAAAGAATCTACAAAAGAAAATATTCTTCTTCGATTCCCTGAGTGTTGTCTATTTCTGAGTGTAACCTGCATTATTTAGATTTTTTTTCTTGGCTGGAGATTTGCCTGACTTATGGGAATCTGGAATTGCCCTTGGCATTGCATGTGGCAACACAATTGTATAGAAGCTTCTGTGAATGTTTTTGTTTCCATGAATGTTGAGAACTGCCAAAATTAAGAATTATGTACTCTGAGTGAACTTTCACATAGCTGAAATTGGTGTCATCAAGTGACAAGCCCAGGGCTGAAACATATAAGCTGAGTCAAGACAAGAGTTTTGTTTTTTATCTCCCTCATCCCCAGAATTAGCTCAAGGACCAACTGCAAATCACCTGGATACCTGATTAGACATAATTTTTAATAAGCATCTTCGGGACCTGTATGACCAGAGACGATTAAGAATCAATCACATGATCAATCTAGACCAGTGATTCTCAACTGTGATTGCACAGTGGAATCATTTAGAGAATTTACAAAATCTCCCTGCTCACGACACACCTAAGACCAATTAAGTCAGTATCTCTGAACATGGGCATCAGGCATCAATCTGTTCTGAGTGGCTAGGGATGAGAATGACTGGTCTGTTCTGTGACATGTTTGTCACAGTTGAGAGACCCACCGCCTACATCTCTGACATTCTGTTGTACAACCACAACATTCTGACAACATCAGAAAGGAATAAGGAAGGAACTTTTTAATTTCCTTTGTACAACGGGCTTTGTCATAATCGTTTGCCTTCGTCTTGTTTTCTTGCAAAAACTCATACATCTCTAGGAAGTTAATCTATGCCCTGAATGGCAAAATTAAGTAATTAATATTGCATTTTCTGAACAAAGTAATATTTAATATAAAGTCATCTAGGTAGTCCTATCACTTAGCAGTTTTATCCATGGATTGACATGAATGTCATTGTTGAGCCAAAGAAATAGAATCTGAAGTATATGCCACGTGAAGTTCTGCTTTGTTCTAAGCAAGCTTGATGCTTGTGATTTCAGCTTTCTTGGAAGCATTGTAGTGCACTTTTAAATGATAAACTTTCCTAATGCACTAATGTGCAGTGACTTAATATGAAAAATTATTATATATTCAAATTTTCAAGAATGTCTGTATTTCAGAAAGTGAAATTCACTTTTTAGGGGACAACATACTAGGATATTTCATTAGCATTTACTTGATAAAATGTACTTGATAAGGTGCATTTCTGCTACCATGACCGGATCTCTACTTTAATGCTAATCTTACATTTTTAAAGCTTGCTAATATTGGCCATATAATAATTCACTTAAAAAGCAACTTAAAGAATTTTTCTATTTTATATTTATAAACGCAGCATTCTCTACCTAGCATGCCCACACTGCAACTGCCTCCCCAAGTAAGTGGATTCTATCTTTCATTGAAATACAATTTCTTGATGGAGTACATCTAGGCAAACACATGAGTCCATTTAAACCGCTTAGTTTCAGCACACTAACCAAAGAGGAGCAGAATTTGTCACCCCAAATATGCCTTTTTGGCATAAGAATTATTTTAGACTGTTTATTTTCTAAAGAACAGCGGACCCTAGAGAAACTCTGAAAACTGAGTAGATGTTACCCTTTTGTAAGAGCAATTTATATTTACAAGGGCAATATTTACTTGTAAGGGTGTTCCCTCTCTGTACCAGGAAGAGGAAGAGACTAAATCTATAGAAACTCTTATCAAGAGAGAAGGCACAGACTTAAATCTGCATAATAACCCTGTTTACTGTGCTTTGTCTGAAAACCTGGCTCTTTCCTACCCGATATCCTTTGTCTTTAGCTGGAGACCATTTTTAAGATGTTGTCTTGTGCCGTTTTGGGGAGTAACTCAATTTCTATTCTACAGAGAGACTTTGAACTATAAATGAAAGTTTGGTTGGCACAGAGTATAAGTAATTTTTGAGAGAACTTGGCCCCCCAGCTCCATCTGTGTCACCATGCCAATCATGCCTCTTTGGAATTTCACAGGCTATCGCCTTTGCTATGTGCCCTTTATGCAACCCCTGTCCATCCACCATGCTGCTGGCTTCCTGCCATCCTTTCTAGCACACTTAAAACAAACTATAATTGGCATTTGCTTGGCTGGGAGTCAGTTTATTTTCTTGCTACCTTTCCCAGTTGCCTTAACCATCGAATGCCTTGACAGCTGGCAAATGGCGACTGCAGTTCTGATATGTCACGTAAAATCTGTCGGATGAATATTTTCCTCTAGGAAAGAGAGAAAGTGAAATCCCATCCTAACCCACCCTCTTTCCAAAACAATAAACGTTTCCTGGCCACTGAGATTCCCCTAACCATTTAAAGTGGTGCGGTTGTTATGGGCTGGGCAGCTGGATTCCATCCTTGCCTGGACCATCTGTTCTAGCCGTTCGTTTTTTTAGAAAATTAACGGACCGCAGTTCATTGCAAAGAGGGTGGGTTCCATCGGGGAAAGTGTTAGGACACTGTATCCCAGAAAAAAAACATAATCCAGAGACTCTGGAGGGACAATGTATTGAACATCCGTGCAAAAAATATTTCCCAAATATATACTTAAATACATAGATAAACTTGTTTCCCAGTTTATGACTTGTGTTTCATTGTTGATAGAAATGAGGTATGGTGGATGAGGAAAGTCAAACTGTTTTGATTTCTCTATTTTCTTGAGACATAGTTCCATCATATATAGTAGCATTATAAGTCTAAAAATTCAGATAAAGGGAGAAATTTACACATAATGAATGTCATGAAGTAGATAAGGCTGAAATATTAAGAGAAAATGTGAAGGTGTTTTATTAAGTGAAAATATTCAACAGAACTTTTAATTATTATTTTCCACTGTATGTCTGGGCCTGTGCTATGACAGATAATGAAATACTTTTAATGTTATTTCAATAAACTTTACCACAAAACAAAGACTTCTAGTTTTGTGTAAGGTTAGCAGAGAAGAAGTTAAAACTCTGTGTAGGATATACAATCCTTAAACTATTTATAAACAATATAAACATTTTAGGCTATAGCCCTCACTCAGAGAAAGTAATTTTGTTTTTTTACCAACTTCTCACCTGCCTCTGAGAACCACCAATCTGTTCTCTGTATCTATGAGTTTTTTATTTGTTTTTATTTTGTTTTTTAAGATTCCACATATAAGTGATATTATATAATATTTGTCCTTGTCTGACTTATTTCACTTAGCATAATGTGCTCAGAGTCCATCCATGTTGTCACAAATGGCAGGATTTCCTTCTTTTTATGAATGAATAATATTCTATCATGTATGGCGTGTATATATATATATGAAAGAAAAGTTTGGTTGGCACAGAGATATCTATCTATCTATCTATCTATCTATCTATCTATCTATCTATCTATCTATCTATCTATCTATCTATCTATCTTAATGAGTAACCAAGAGCAGGAGGAAAGAGATTGGAAAAGGTGAGCAATATATTATAGAACAACCTTATAGTGCTTGTGAGTGTTTTTTATATTGTAAGTTTGTGAAAGCAGAATGTTTGGCACTCCTATAAAGGACATGATTCAGCAGCGAGTCAGCCTCTAGGGCGGTATAGGGCTAAGTAGTTTGGAAAACGGATTCCCAATAGCTGTCATGTTCAAGGAAAGGGCAGTTTCTGCAGAAGTCATTACAAAATAAAAGACAGTTCATTTGCCGGTGTGCATCAAAGCCAAATGAGATGCAAACAGGGGTTTGCAGCAAAGAATGTAAAGGTTTATTTAAGAAAATGATGCCAAGCATGGAGACACTGGTGCTCAAACCTGGCTCCCTGATGGCCTCTAGGGGATAGGTCATACAGAGGAAATCTTACGAGTTGTGATAGCTGAGTTGGTGTCATGGGCTCTACTGACTGATCCAGGTGAGGGTAGGGGGCAGTGGATCATTGCATCGAGTCCTGATGTTGGTCACGGCATCGTTCTGTCTGGTTTCGAGGGGATGTGGCCAGTAGGATCATTTCACCTTCATGAGTTTGGAGCTGAAACACTGCTGAGGTCAAGATGTTATCCTTAGTTTGACCAAACCCTGTTCCATGGTCAACAGATCTGAAGCTTTGTTCCTGAGTCTGATGCTCAACAAAATCTGATGTCCTAAGGCCTCAATGATGATGGGAGTGGTCATGTAGTATGTACAAAGGTGGAAGGATAAGGAAAGAAAAGAAGTGAGTACAAGACAAGTTTAACGCAAGGGGGAAGGAAAGAGAAAAAGTCATTTCCAAGAAGTGATGTTTTTCCACAATTACAGTTTCCAGAAAAAATAAGGGGACAGATTAATATAAATATTGAAGAAAGGTAATATGTAAGAGAGACACATTCTCTCCTACTTTCCCCTGACATTTTTGTTAACATTTCCTCATTTTGTGGGAGGTGATCATAGACTACCTTAAAAACTATATTTACCAACCTCACTTGAAGATGGCGGTGACTGTGTGATTGAGCTTCAGTCAACGAAATATAAGTGCCAGGCCCTTGCGTGAGGGCTTCTTAAGAATCTCTGTAAAAGAGCTGACTCAGATGACAAATTTTTTTTTTTTTTTTTTTTTTTTTTGCTTTTGCCTTTTGCCCTTTTCTTCTTGGGAATATAGAAGCAAACTTGAAAGGACAAGAAGAGGTTCAGCTGAATCCAGGAGACAGTTTTTAATGGCACATGTGCTTGCCATTCTAGCCCTGGGTAGCCTACTTTTAGATGTCTTGTACACAAGAGAAAATTAAACTGCTTTATTTAAGCTACTGTTTTTCAGTTTCCCATTTCAATCAGCTGAAAGTAATCTCTGATATATAGCACAAGGCTTGCTATGCTCTCCATGACAAGTTTTGTTATTTTTCTGTTTGTCAGTATCAGCATTTATATTTGCTCTAACTACAACCCATTCTCTCTGTCATAGGGAGAAAACAACTCCTAATAATCCACTTTACCCACAGAGTGGATTCTATAATAAACATTTAAAAAGTGCAAGAAGAAAAGAATTTTGAAGCATATAGGGAAATCAGGGGAATGTTTTGAACACTTTCACTTTGATTTTAGTAGAACTGAAAAATTTTCCCTGTATCTTGAAAAAAAAAAAAAGCTGTTTTTAAAATGTGGCCATCTCAGTTTCTTACACAGTAAATCTCTGCTCAGCAAAACGTTATCCAGGATTCAGACGATCTGTTACTTATCCAAAGGACTTTATTGTAGCGAATTCTCTTCACTCTCTTGGTTCATTTTTTCACTATCTCTGTCTATCCCACCGAATACTTCTGTGCTCGTGAAAACATTTAAACATACTACATAACTTTCTCAAATTTCTGCTAAATATTATGAAGGAATACATAAGAAAACATACACAAAAAATGCCTATTTATTTTGACGATGTCATGAATTTCTACTTTAAAGCTTATGTGGTCCTTTATAAATCAAGATAGTAAACTTCAAAAATTTCGGATTGCTTGGTCTATGTTTTTCCAAATTAGGAATGATAAATGGAAAATTCTACATTTCGTATACAAAGAATCAATTGCTTAAATAAAGATTAAGAGAAAAATAAATTTAGAGTAGCTCAAGAAGATAAAATCTCTCCCTCCAGCAAATAAACAAAACAAACTAACAAATATAAAGCTAAAAACTTAAAGTAGAGGTTGTGTTTGACAATGAGCGTTATGTTTAAAGGATGAGTCAATATCTAAACAAAAGCAATGGGAAGCATGTGATAATAATGGTCATAATAAAGGCCCAAACATTCACTGACCTCTTAAGAAGGGCTTGATGTAGTCCATATTAAGTATATATATTATCTAATTAATAATAGAGATTAATAATATCACTGTATCCTGTGCTTGTCAATCCAATTAATAATAGAGATTAATAATATCACTGTATCGTGTGCTTGTCAATCCAATTAATAATAGAGATTAATAATATCACTGTATCTTGTGCTTGTTAATCAATATCCAGAGAATAATATGCAATAAGGTGACAGTTTTAAAAGACCAAACAACGTACTTCCCAAGGAAGAATGACTGGGGTGAGGAGAGGTCAGAAATCATTACGTATTAGATCATGTGAAAGAAATGAGTGCATTCAGAACATTCACAATCAGTGTGTCCAGATCATAACCCAATTCTATTTAATCCAATAAGAGCAGCTGATCTTTAAGTAACCACACACTCCATCAACTTCAAACATCTTTGAGACGTGCAAATCTTCGTGGTCATTGTATTTTGGAAAGTGTTACCTTGACACTGGCCCAAGTAACCACAGTTATTTTCTAAAAATGGCAATCATAGTTCTCTATAAGTAGTTCCAGGCAAAATATATAACCTAGACTTTTCAAATATACCATAGAATATCTCCTTAGGCTTGCTGGCTTACAAGCTGGGACTCTGAATGTTGAATAAAAAACTCATTATTGATTTTCTCGACTCATTGGAAAAATTGTCTCCTCGTGGTTAATGTATTTACAAAGACACCGATTAGGACCATTTGTCTTGGCTCCACCTGTTGACATTGATCAATAAGCTGTTTTAGCACTCAGCTACATAAAAGATTTACACTTTCTTTCCATTGGAAAACATTCTTTGAAATCCACAGAGTCATTTTAGGATCTAATATAAAGACTTTTTTTTTTTGGTGCCATTTATAGAAAACTAAACCCAAGCATTGAATATTTTGAGCATGAAATAACAATAAGAGAAAAATATATTTTAATTCAGTCATAAGCACTTTTAATTGTTCATTCGGTTGGATTAGCACTCATTAGCATAGGCTAATTTTAGAGTCTCAAAATTAATCTATGAATAAAAATAGCAATGATATCTTAAAGACAAATATATATGTTGAATTTCACATGTATATAACCATACATATTTATATATGTGTTGAATTTCAAAGTTTTGGCAAGAGGAGACTTCAGAGTAGTTTAGTCCAGAACGTTTCAGAGTTTATGCTTTTAGTTTTGTCTATGTACAAAAAAGTATATATACTATGCATATTCTATCAATAAATATTTAATCAATTTAACTATGGGAAAAAATATGATACTTGCCCCAAGGAGGTCATAGTATAGCCCAAGATAATGAGTAAGTAGGGGATAAAGTTAAGTAGTATTATTTTAGCAAAAGAGCAAAACAGAAAAGCCTATAGAATAATGATACTTTTGAAACTAGGATTCGTGTTTGCTAAAATGGCTCTAAAGACTAATTCAAAAAGGAATTTTAAAGATTGAATGATGAGGGGTCCATCGGATGAGTAGAAACATTTAGAAGATCTCGGTTTAAGACCCTATTATGCTGAATATCTAATAGCAAATCTCTTCGGTTTTCTGAGAATCATTTTTCCCACTTAAAAAAAAATGTAAAAATTCATAATCTAATTGATATGCTTTTGAGGATACTTCATCTAATTGACCTACAATCATTTGAAGACATATTCTGGATGTTAGACTAATAAGTCATCTTTAAATATAACTAAGTTTTTTTGTTGTTGTTGGAATAACCCTGTATACTGATTGATTGTGTGTGTGTGTGTGTGTGTATGTTGATGCTAACGTGAGCCTTATCAAAAGATGATAATAATTGACTTCTTTCACTTCATCTTCGCACTAGGGAATACTCCCATGTTAATGAATCAAAGGAAGAATTTTGAAACTATGTGTACTTTACCGTGGTTAAAATAACTAGCCCATTAAAGTAGAAAACATTTTTAAAAGGCTTAGAATGGTATGGAAAGAAACAGAGAAAAATCATGTGATTGCTATCTCATTAATCATCATGAAGCCCATCTTCGCGGTCTGTTTTAATAGGAAGCACTTTGTCTACTTAAATAGTGTGCAAGATTGGATAGTACAAAAGATATTTATATAATTAGTTATACTCTATGGAGGAAATATTTTCCAGGCTAGCAACTCAAACTCTGCAGCAAGCGCTATAAATTAAAGACACCGTAATGATATTCAGAAACTGTCCTTAAGCTCTGTTGATAGGCTAACTATTGTAGGGTGGATTAATTTCTTCCACTGGTGCTTAATTTCAGCCATCCCCATTCTGTGTTCAAATAGACACTCTCACGAAGTGCAGACGAGAGCAGGGGAAAATACATTGTAGTCTCAGTCCGTGAAAAGATAAAAAATATACAGCAGAGTTTTCTTTGCAATAGAATTACTTTTTTTTTTTGTCCCTCTATGTGTGCCCAATTAAACGAATATTCATTTGATTAAATATAAAATTTCTGGAAAATGGCCTTTTAATTAATATAATTTTAAGTAACTAGTATTTTAAAGATGAGGATACTATCTAGTTCATGGAAAAAGAGATGGTCGATTAAACCACCATACAATTAATGGCATTTTACTATGTAGCATTATCAAGATAATTTTATGTGAAAGATAGAAACTATTCATTTTATTAAGCAAATATTAATTTTCCCTTTTCAAATAGCTGTGTGTTTTCTGATTTGTTCATCTGCTCTGACATTATTTTAGTATTAATAAGTTTTTTTTTGTAAGGATCTTTTTTATTTTTAAAATTATGGGAGTAACATTGGTTAGTAATATCAAATAAATTTCAAGTGTATAATTCAATAATATGTCGCATATATACTACACTGTGTTCAACACCCAAAGTTAAATTTCCTTCTGTCACCAAATATTTGACCCCCTTTACCCCATCTACATAGCCAAACTCACCCTTCCCTCTGGTAACCACTAATCCACTGTCCGTGTCCATGAGTTTCTGTTTGTTTGTCATGTTTATTTGTTGCTGGATAAAGAATATGAAGTTTTAATTAGTTTTGAAACACTACCTTTTCTCTCTCATGACTCTAGTTGATACCAAGTGTGCCCCCTTCTTGGTAAATAACTGACACAGTCAGTACTTCAAGGTTAATTGACGAGAAGAGGAAGAAAACAGAACATTTTGGTATTCTTTTGAATTCATTTCTTATGATGGAATATTTAAATCCTTTTAAGTGGCATGATTGGGAAAAACAAAGTTTTTGTTTTTGTTTTTGTTTTAATTTTATTAATGGACCTTCATCCCGATAAGAAATGTATCTAAAGATTCCATGTCATTTTGGACGGACATGTAAAATGGCTGGCCTGTTATTAAAAAATCCAACTGCTGTCATACATACCTGAAAAGAATGCTTATTGTCATTTTTTTAATACTTTGAAAAGTTGAAGTTATATCATTCTTAATGTCCTACACAATTGTTTGGAAGGAGATTTTAATTTTTTTTTTTCCAAATTAAAACTTTTCTACTGGTGAAACTTATTCATACATAAAGTCCTCTGAATTTTCTGTTGTTTTTACTTCATCTGTATTTTCTATGACAACTCTCCTTGACCTCTGAAGAATGGCATGGATCCTGTTGCTTTTGAAGTACACTGTAGAAATTATAGTATTCTGTGTCCTATTTATATCTTGCATCTTTTCCAACTATACAGACATGTGTTTGCCCCAAAAGGAAGATGCCAAGAACAATGTCATCTTCCAAATGATATTTTATTCCAACTTTTTTCATATAATCTAACATGTACTGAATATGGCCTTCTATATCACAATTGTGCATTGTTATTATGATATCTAAGACAAATACCATAAAATCAATTTGAACAAAACAGTCTAATTCAGAGCATGGTAGTTGACAACTATAGACCTCTGTAAGAGATGATGTTCCCGTTGTCCCCTTTTTCCCTTTTCCCCTTATAGAATACATTTTATTTTCAGCAGACAAACTAAAAAAGAAACTGGCAGGCTAGAATATATGGCAGTGAAGAGGAAGGAAGATATTTAGACCTCTGTGTCTGGCATCTATTTTAAGTCTGATGTGATACCATTTCTGGTTGGGCAAATCTCTAAGAGTTTTACTCCATAAAGAAGAAAAAAAAAATGTTTTTAGTTCAGACCTTCAGATTCTAGCTTTATAAAATAAGCTTAAGTTTTCAGTAGTTTCATAAATTTAGGATGAAGAAGGTAATATATGTCTTAGTTCCACAAGCTCATTAAACCCTTTATTTTCAAAGGCTTGTTGTAAAAGGATGTATTGCAATGTTCAGGTTTACTAAAAATGATTTCCAACTCAATTTAATCAATATTGAGTGAAAATTTAATAAACAGCTCACTGGTGAGAATGTGTTCTCATAAAAAGAATTTATAGATTTTTTTATATATATATATATTTTCCCAACTTCTGGGAGTACATAGTTTATTGATGACTAGAAACATATACGCCATCAATTATAATGTAATATATGTCATATTGTAGATATAAAAGCAAAATGCCTTGAAAGATGAATAATGTGCAACCGATACTAGGAAAGGTTGGAAAGGAAAACCTCAGAAGACGGGTATCTGAATGGACGCAAAAGCATAAATAGGAATTACAAATACATTAGCAGGCCTTTCACGAGAAAGGAGAGCTTGAAATTTCATGGCATGCTCGTGGAATAGAAAATAGTTTGACACGGTTAATATAACAGGGAGTAAGTTTGTAATTAGGGGAGTATGCCTATTATAGAAAGTCCTTAAAGCATACCGAAGAGTTATATCTAATCTTGTTAACTGGAAGTTTTCAATTTTTTGAAATAATTATTTGCAATTACACATTTTATGTGGGAAATTGAACGCCATCTATTTGATGCTAACAAAGTTCTTTTTCCACGCTATCAAATTATATTACCTTGAATTATGCTATTTAGTGGCAAAGTCACAATTCAAATCCAGGCATTCTGATTTATATGAAAAATGAATTACTTGAATGACATTATGATAACATAGAAGAGATGTGATATGTGCAGTATATTCATATGTGTTTGTGTGTAGTTGTGGGTCTAATAAGATAATTAAGACAATAGCTCTCTTTCCATTTATGCTAAAAGAATTTCTTAACCTTCAGTGTGCAGAAGACACTTATTAAAAACCACATTTCCAATCAATTGATGAGATTCTTACTCAGTAAATCTGAGGCAGGTTCTGTGACTTCCATTCTGAACCAGAATTTCTATGGCTCGCATTTTGAGAAATCATATTTTTAAAATTTCAGCAATATAATGATATTTATAATGATATAAATATTTGTATTAATTGAAATATATATAACAATTTATATAACAATGTTTTATTTTTTTTAAACAAAAACTAGATTATCTAGAAAATCTAAGATTGTCTAGAAAAATCCAGTTTATATGGTTACTTTGGCCAGAGACTGTGCTAATTTCTTTAATATCTCAAAATAATTAGAAAAGCAAGTCTAAAGATTATACTTGCTAGATACTGGAATCATGCATATGTTTCTTGCATATCAATGTTGTAGGTGATAGTTTGGTTCTTCCTATAATTAGCTTCTAAAACTGAGAAAATAAAATTATAAAACTATAAAATGATGATGCATGCGCATTTGCTCTTTTACAATATTTCTGGCATTTTTAGAGATGTTAATAATTACCATTATCACCAAAGTACAGAAAATCTCCATTATGTGACAATGGATTTATCAAATTAATCATTTCCCCTATAACTATTGAGATTTGAAAATGCCACATTAAGTGTCCTAAGTTGAATCACCAGAAGTAAAAAAAAAAAGGATGGAAATTAAAAAGTAAATGTTTTAAACAAACAAATAAATGAGCTGGCAATGTGGTTTCATTCCGCATCTTCTAATAGTCAATAGCACAGACAGTTAGTACGGAAGGTCCTGAGATGGAAAATCTCCTTATCGAATTAACAGAGTTTAATAAGGGAAACTTACATTCGAGGTGCATCTTGGGCATCTGAAAGACGACATAGATCTCTTTGCTGCTCTGCAAGAGCCAGAGAATTATCTAGAATAAGCCAGGACCGTCGCAGGTACTGGTAAATGACTGGTTTCAGGCACCGTAAATGCTTTATGTACTTGAGCAGGTCGGGATTACGGCCCGTTGCAGAAACTAGCGTGTATCAGGAGGCAGGGGAGGGGTGCTGATTGATGTCAGAACAAACACTGATTTCCATCAGACGATCTCTAAGCTGGGGTTTGCGGTAAGCAATCGCCACTCTGGCCCAGGTCCAGCTCGTGAGTCTGGTAACACCGCCATATCATAGCACAGTCTCTCCTCTACAGTTGCTTCAACATAAACTAATTTATTTTTAATTTTCTTCCAAGTCAAAGTAAATATAGTTGTATATCAAAAAAAATCACCAACAGACAATATTTTGAATTACATGTTTCTGCCAGTTGTGCAGTAAATGTGCAAGAGATCAAGGCAGGTAAATAGTTGATGCAGAAAAGCTAAGGCCATGAGCAATCCGTTCCTTTACTTGTTCATTCGGCTAGTGTTAAGCAAGTTTTTTTTCTATGTTTAAGACGCTGTTCTAGCAAGGGAAGATGCAAACACAAATAAAACATGATCCCAAACAGTGGTGATGATATTGCATTTGAGAATAACCAGAAATAAAGGCATCGAATCTAACGGGGTGGCGGGGAGGGGGCGGGTAAATATTGAGTGCATCGCAGAATGTTCCCGGAGCTGTCCGGCATAGTGGTAAGGAGAGGTCGTCCCCAACTCTTGCCATAGAAATTGAATGGTGAGTGTTTGTGCTACACTCCTCACTTACAAAATGTTTCAAAAATCCCGTGCTGGAAGATGGGAGCTGGCTAATTTTCAATATCACTTTCTTGCTAAACACAACATGGAAACTCACAAAACCTATTGGTTTGTGCTTACTGTAGTTAATTTGTTTTAATTTTCTTACCATCTTTCCAAGCCCCTTCCCTCACACTAGACTGTGAACTTCCTCCATATGATAAGCTCCATAATCACATCCAGGGATGAGTCTATTTCTGTTCATAGAACCAAGCATAGAAGAGTCTCCTGATGAGTATGTGCTGAAGGAGTAAATTAATAATGTGTCTCTTGGGAACACAGACACGAAAATAAAAATGATACCTAAAAACAACAGATTGTTGTTTTTGTCATCAAAAATAAACACGATACCTAAAAACAACAGATTCAAGAATAGTATTTTTTTCGATGTTAGGCACATGTAAGAAATGTTATAAATGTTATTGCATATTCTTGTACTAAAGGAACCTGAAGTTACTAATAAGTGTGTCTTTCTGAAAGTTGAATAATCTGTGATGCTAATTCACCTTATCTCCTCAGGACACCTGACGAATAATTACCTCAGTGATAGATGTGGACAAAGAAATTAGTCTGTTATCTGGAATTTAAAAAAAACTGATAAAGAATTAAATGCATTTAAATAGAGGATTTATTTTTTAAAGTCCTGATACTTCGACTACTGCAATACTCATGCCATGTGACTAGTGATCTCAAAACAGAAAACACATTATTAATGATCATTTGACCAATACAAGGTTTTAAAACCTAACCTTGTTTCCTATACCATAAGATTTTTGCTAATATAAATGAGAGAGGGCTGAGTTGCTCAGCTCATGGGTGATGACATTTATATTTATCTTTAAAATGTATTTGTGTATTTATTTAATAGGTATGTTTCAAGTACCTATTAGTATAAGGAAACGTGCTGAACATAGAAAGGATTTTAAAAGATGAGTAATACATATTTCCTTCCCCCCAAATGTGCAACTTGGAAGAAGGAATAAGTTAAGTGTCAACTCAAGGTAGAGTAACATGGACACCATGAGAGGTCAAAGTTGTATGAAGATTCCAAGAATGAACAGATCACATTGAGGAGAAACTATAGTCTAATAAAAGGGGTAGAGACTTTGGGACCAGAGAAGCCCAATTCTTTAAAATGTATTCTAAAAGGGGCAGAGACTTTGGGAGCAGAGAAGCCCGATTCTCCTGCTTACTATATACATGTGTGTGGCCCTGATAAGTCTCTGTTTTCTTCTGTGTCACATGAGAATACTAATATAAGCCTGTTTATAGATGGCTTTAGAGCCAGCAGAATCTGTGTACTTTACTCTTTTCACTCCAGGAATGGTGAAGAGAAAGAGGCTATTTCTGGGGTACTATTAGTCCATCTTTCCCTCAGAGTGATTGTTCTAAATTCAGATAGTTGTCCATCTCCTATCTCAGAAAAAGCCCATCCAAGTTAAGATAACAAACAAGTCTTATCATTTAGTTCCTGACTGTCTCTTGAATGTCATGTCCAGCCACTCTCTACTCTGTCCTCTCGATGAAAGATGTACTCACCTGTTTGAAGTTCTTCAAACACAGCATGGACGTTCAACCTCTGCATATACTATGCCCTCTGTTGAAAAATTTTCCCCAACCTACTAACCAGGCAAACACCATGTCCTCTATAAGAGTTTAGAGGATTTCTTATTCTGAGCTTCCCTCTGCCCCACCAGAGAATCCACTTCTTACTCTTGTTTCCATCACTCCTATTAGCCTCTACATACTTTCAGTTTAGCATGGATATTGTCATGATTTATATGCATTAGTTCTAGTATCTTTTTTGTGAGATTCAGAATAGTCATAAATGAAATATTTATTAATATATTTTCTCTCCAAGGAGACTAAGGTTTTCCAGGTAATGTGTCACTCCTTTCTTAATTTTGAATTCCCTGAGAGTCCAATTGCTTGTTGAAAAATGAAACAAACAAATACAAGTGATGAACAGGTTTTCGCTTTGTGGTTACTCTGAGGCTTACAGAAAACATCTTATATGTATAGGTGTTTATTTTTAATAAATACTATCTTCTGTTTTCACCAAATATATGGGAGAATACTCCGAAAGTGTAAATTACTAAATGGAAAAGAGTATTTGATATTCTTTTTATTTTCCAAAATATTAGAATTTATGAGAATAGTTTAGATATTGAATTCTTACGTATTTTTATACTATTTTAGAAATGGCCTGGCATACAACATTTATCTGATCTCATTATAACTGATGATATCTGGAATCAGTCATCGTCTCAAATTCCAAACTTTGCCACTTGCTTACTCTATCATTTTGAACAAATTATGTCATTATGAATGCATTTTTCACCTATAAAATATACTTTTCTCATATAGTTGGTGTGAGAAATAATGTGTGTAGAACGTTCAGAATGGTACCAGGCACAAAATAAAGTATAAATACATATTAACTGGCATTATTATAATGAGCAAGTTGTAAAATTCTCTTTTTCATACCTCTTCCATGAATTTCTAAGAGAGCAGAGTTCACACAGTGAATCTGCAGTAATAGCTGTTAGGTACACAGTATTGTAAAGCACAAGAAATAGTTCACCTTAAAAGATATATTTGGCTTTTGAGTCTCACTGGGATTTTGTGGAGCCCATAAATGATATTTAAAAATCTAGAAAGTTAGCTCCATCCCAAAAGATGAGAAATGTACTTTTTACTTGCAGATATATGAAAAAGTGTTAAACATGCATTTGGTAGTTTTATTGGTATAAGAACTTTGTAAGAAAAGTGGAAGTTTTATAACTAATTAGGCTCATTTAAAATCCATTACTTAGCTTTTAATTAGGCAAAAAGAGAAGGAAGAGTAATACTTCATTGTTATCTAATTAAGATGGAATTCTGAAACTGGCAGTTCCAGAAATGCTTGATCTCATAGAATGTTATATCCATCACTTTAAAACCAATTATTTTCTAAATCAGGTGTCAAGAAGTACAATAAAATCAAATTTGGTGGTTGTCTTGACTAAAAAACAGAACATTTTTATTACAAAAGTGAACCAAAATTACTGTCATTTTGGAACTAGTGAACTTTTATTATTTAGACAATGAGTGAATATATAAGGTAATGGTAAAATTGCACAGCTGCTTGATTTCATTGGGAAAAAAAGAGTATAGGCGGCCTGCTAATGTCATGCACTATCATTTTTTCTGCATCAATTTAAGAATAATTTAGTCTTCTTGTGTTTAATGAAAAGATTTCTATTGCATATAATTCAAAACCACATATTCACATACTTGTACTTGTCTTTTATGAATATGTATCACTGAGAAAGATCTGTTGAGTGATTCTCTTTCACACACACATACAAACACACACGTTGAAGAAAATGACTCAATCCTTTTAAAGATTTTGCCTAATCCACTTAATTCTTCCCATTTATTAAATGACTATTAATTTTGTGTATTTAAAAATAAATATATTTTATTTGGCATCTTCAGGCAGCATTTATGGGAAGAGAGCACAAAGAGAGAAAGTTATCATGTAGTTGCTTGCTGTCAGTTAATATTTTTGTAATCATTCTTGTGATTCCTTTTATATGTATCTATTCTTGAGTTGAATTTAGTCAAGTGAATCTGAGTCACTTCTGTTGATGTCAAGATGAGAATTAAACCCATGAATTCTACTTCATTACACATTGAGTCTGTGATATACGGATAAAGCTCACTGTAACTCATTTTATAGTAAATCCTTATTATTCAATAATAACATACATAAATACAATGCATAGATTTTAGATTACAGCTTGATGAATATTACAAAGTGAATAAACTCTGTCAACACCAAAGTCAAAATATCATTATCATTTTCAGTAACCCCAGAGTATTCCCTTGGGTCCCCTCCTCCACCCAAGGAAAGCAGATAATGCTTTAATTTTCGATTCCATTCTACTCATGATTACACTGTCTATAGATTGTGTCTTGGTTTTCTTACCAGTATGACCCTGTTAGATGGGGGAAGAAGTGGATATTTTCTACTTTACTTGGCAAAGTACTCAATTACTAACTAAAATAAGAAAGAAGATACTTTGAAAAACAATTTCCTGGCCATTCTGTTTTATTGTAATTGATCTAAATAAAAATTTATTACAACATTATCAGCTGGCTTTTGATTCTCCATCTTTCTTGTTCTCTTAGATATGCACCAACTTAACAAGTTTCCTGATCTTGTTGAATTTTTAGTGTGTTCCACCTCATTTCTCATTCTGTCTATGTGTTAAGTCACTGTCTTAGACACTTATGCCTTTATCTGATATAGTGTTGTCAGTTGTCACCTCTTTCTACAGTCAGAACGCAAATCCTGTCTCTCTACTCTTTACAAACCATGCAATTTAGATAAATTAGCCAATCTCTCTCAGCCTCAGTTTCTATATGTGTACACTAAGGACAACAAATAGCACGTACCTAATTAAATTTCACTTTATTTATATTATTCTGTGTTTCTCAAATATTTTACCATAAGCATTTATCACTTTCTAGTCACAAAAAATGTAATTTTCAAATAAGTAAATAATTCCTACCTAAGGCAGGTATTAAGAAAATATAATTGAACAAAATTACAGATTAAAACATTTAGAAGATGAGACAGCAAATATAGCCCACACACCAAATCTAGCCACCTGCTATCTATTTTTGTAAGTAAAGTTTATTGTAACACAGTCATGCCTATTCATTTACATATTAAATATGGCTGCTTTCCTAATTACAAAGGCAAGTACAGTTGAGTAGTTGCCACCGAGACTGTATAATCCACAAAACCAAAAACATTTACTATCGAGAACTTTATAGAAACAGTTTGCTGACTCTGAATTACAATATAGCCCGGCCTAGCAGTACTTATTGTGACTTGTTGCCGTAAATTAGCTCTTTTCCCAAAACAATCCAGAAACTAAAGTTCATTATTCCTCTTAAGTTCTTACTGATAAGTTTGATTGCAACTTAGGAAATTTTCTATCTATATGCAAATTTTTGTGGATTCTACATTCAAAGAGCATTTTTGCAAAATGCCAAATTTGCTGGTACACTTCTTTTTCTGTGGGCGAAAACAGATTTCTGGTATATTATTTTGTAACTAAAGAGTAGTAATTTTGCACAGCTGGAATGAATATATTTTACATTTGAGTTAATGATTTATAGAGTCTACTGAAAGCTATCTAGGTTAATTTGAACTATTGATTGTAATGTGGATTCTCTTTTACTAAACTTCTAAAATTAAGATTTACTCATACTAGATAAGCTATTACAAAAAGACACTGCCCCTTTCTTTAGTGCTGCTGTATTCAAAAACATCAAACACAGCACTTTTGTTTCATTTCGAATAATTAACATAAGGGATTGTAGAGAGAATGAATATAGTATATTTTGGAAAGGCGTGGGCAATTGTATCCATGGCAGAAAAGAGGGAGGCATATTTCTCTCCACTTGAAACCAATATTATTTATAAAGGAGGAGTTAGTTAGCAGATGATGATTGGATAAAGCTTGTCTATTCAGAAGTCCATGGCTTCTTCCTCACGCTGTACCTGGCAACAACCTTTTAAAATTGTTCTCATGAAACATTGGGTCATAATCAACATGGAACCATCAGAAGGGTTACAGGTGTAATAATTAACACCAACAACAATGCCAAACTGAGTTATTAGACATCTGTATTTACATGCAAAGGGAGCATGTCTGAGTTTTTATATCCAAATTCATGTAATTATTATATACAAGTTACCATGATCCCCAGGCTGGCCATTTTGTACATACTCAATAAATAAGTGTTTATTGAATAGCAATTAAGTAATTTCTATTACATTAGAATAAAATATGTCTAGATGAGGAGGAATTTCAAGAGCTATAGAAATCTGTAATGACTCGAACATGATCAAATGTCAGCGTAATGGAGAGCATGAAAGTTACAACAGAAGTCTTATTGCTTTACAGCATATCAGACTCAGGAGTGAGCAGTAACACTGAAAAAGCTATGAGAAATAATACATAGGAAAAATCACAGAACTTGGTGATTGACACAAAGTGGAGTGATGGATAAAAGGAATCAAAGAATTCCTCATTTCCATTGTGTGTGGAAAAAAAAGTTTAATATTATCCAAACAAAGGATTATTGGTAATTTGAGAATTACAGAGCTCTCCAACATAAATTCAGTTTCAATGAAGAAAAAAGAGCATCACTCTGAACTACGGAATTTGGGAGGAAGGTATTCACAATAGTTAAAATATGGAAATAACCTAAGTGTTTGTCGATGGATGAATAGACAAAGAAAATGTGATCTATGCAATGCAATATTGTTCAGCCATGAAAAAGAAGGAAATTCTTCCATTTGTGACAACATAGATGAACCTGGAGGATATTATGTTATGTGAAATAAGCCAGACACAGAAAGATAAGTACTGTACAATCTCATTTATATGTGGACTCTAAAAAAGTCAAACTTATAGAAGCAGAGAGTAGAACAGTGGTTGCCTGGGGCAGGAGAATAGGAGAAATGAAGAGATATTGATCCAAAGGTACAAGCTTTCAGTTATAAGATGAAATGAGTCCTGGAGAGCTAATATACAGCACAGAGACTAGAGTTAATAGCACTATATTGAAGAAGAGATGGTCAGCTTTGAGCACTTTTTGGAAAGAGGCGTTGCTGAAGTACTAGGCAGTAGACTTTTTCATGGGAAGTAGACTTTCCTGTTTGGTGTTGCTCATTGTTAGAATTGTTTTGTATCTGCTTTCTTGAACTCTTCATCTGCTTTTCCGGGTTCGGGCATCTGGCAGTGAAAATTCTGCATGACAGTTTCTCATACATGTCTCCATCTCCATTCTCCACAACCGTTACTCAGACAACATACTATGCAGACTCCATGAGGATACTGGCCCCTCTGTAATGTTTCAAAGTTCTGCTTGAGAAACACGAGGCTCAAAACGGCACCAAGTTCTCCAGAAATGATATAACCAGAGAAGAGTTTAGAGGATCGATAAGAATGGCATATAGAAAACAGAGATCAGTTCAGCTTGCTAGATCTTAGGGAAATTTAAATGACCTAATAAGGTCCAATAGCATCATGGGAATAGGCAATTTGAGCTCTCAAGAACAAAATGCCAGGATCAATTTTGGTAAAGTTTATCATTTCTACCTAGTTATGCCCCATCAGTTAGCTTGCACACTGAAAATCCATCATACGGGATGGATTCTCAGGAAAACCTGCTGAATATCTAACTCCACATAGTTTGGAGCCTTTATCATCGAGGATTTCATCTGGTGAACTTATTTTGGTTAACTATTGGCATTTTTTGATAAGCACCAGGTAAATTGTAAAACAAAACCAAGAAACAAAATAAAGCCATCAAAAAATATGCTTCAATATGGATCTGACCATTTTGTGTCAAGAATATTTGTATCAAGACACCATTGTATGAAAGAGATTTTACAGAATATATGAAATTGTCCCTCTTTCTCTTTTGTTTTTTTGTATAAATGGAATTGGATAGTATATATACTTTTATTTCTGGTTTGTTTCACTTGGCTCAACATTTTAGTTATGAGATTCAAAAATACTCTTGGAAGCAGTCGTAGCTTGTTTATTGTTTATTCTATTGCATATACGTGTGTGTGTGTGTGTGTGTGTGTGTATGTGTGTAAGAGAGAGAGAGACAAGCCACAGATGAAGTGTTTTGAGAAAGAGGTGAAAAATGGTACCAGGTAAGGAGACACCTCATGCTATTGGTGATGTTGGCAACATTCTGGCTTTTAAACTGACTGGTGGGTTTGCAGGTGTTCACTGTGTTTTTTTGCTTCATAGCATACATATATGTTGCACATGTTATTTACATGTCAACTAATACAGAATTTAAACAAAGATAGAATTGGACATGCTGTCTCATAGTATCCCGTTTTCTATTCAAAATCTTAATGCCGTGCATTACTGAGATTTCTTGATAATAGTGTGTTCTCAAATGAGTCAGCAAAACTGGATCACTTTCAACAATTTTGAAAATTCTTGAGAAGTTGACCTCTTAATCTCGAATATATGTGTCCTAATCTACCCTGAGTGTTGTGGAAATTTCCTGTTATTTTTCTCCTTTTATGAGTAGTAATGGACTTGTTCCCACTGGTCAAATGCCTGCACCTTCTTTACTGTACCGTAAATAATGGGAGGGTGTATCTTCACACGAACTGGAAAAACACACTAAGAAAAAATGAAAATACACTGCATTTATTTTCTTCCATACACCTGGGTGCATGATAATGTTCCTGGAATGATGGCAATCTCTCTTTCCCTTATTTAAGCAAGAAAATATGTAGATGATTCCACTGCTGCTAGAAGAAAAACCATACTTCAGAGGGAGAGCAGCAAAATGGATTTGTAGTCCTGGTCGCCTTTGGATCAAACCAATATTGAAGCCTACACTATCTTTAGATTTCTCAGGAGGGAGTAAAAATTTTCCTTATTTTTATTTATTTTTTATTTTTAGGCAAGGCAACTCTTGGTTGACCTCACAGATTACAAGGACCTTGTCAGTTTACAATCCCTTATTTTTTATTTTTTATGCCTACAGCACTTGGTCTTCCTAATTGGTCTCCCATCCAAGTACTAATCAAGTCCAATCCTGCTTAGCTTCTGAGATCAGACAGGATCGGGCTAGTTCAGGGTGGCATGGCCATAGACAAATTTCCCTTATTTTTAAAGCTAGTTTGGGTTAAGAATACTAATACATGCAACATAGAGAACTCTAGTGTAATATCTAACAATAATTGTCTCTGATGAGCAAAGGTATAAAGAACATTTCTGAAGATATTTCCCTTCTCTTAGAAGAGAACTAGCTTGGACTTGCAGCAAGTTAATTGAAAATCTCCACAGATAGAACTAAATAGAAGTGAATGCCTTTGAAGGATATCAAAGCATTTCTCAATTCCTTAGGTCTTTTGATGAACTTGCAGTCTTTTTGACTCCTTCTCGTATCTTTTTATTAATAATTTCTGAAGCTTAATAGTTATTTTTTAAACATATATTTTTCTCATTCCACTTTATTACTCTCACTAACTTTAGTCATTTTGCTCCCATTATATATGTGTGTTTACTTCTAATGATTTTATTTTCGAAACATTTTCTTTCTTAACTTTTAAAATGAAGGCAGAAAATTCTAATATATAACTTCAATGCATTTAAAAATGAATAGTTTTGGATCATGGAGTGGAAGTAACTGTAGTCATAAGTAAAAGTAATTTTGAAAGCTCTAAATGAGTCCTGATTTTCTTTTAAACATGTTAACTACGGTGGTCGAATATGCCTGATGAGCTTCCCCCTTACTCTTTCAAAATATTCACCTTGGATATAAATATGTTTTTATATCTCAGTTAATTTACATACAAATTCCATTTCCACCCCAACCCAAACCCCTGCCATGTTTCTGTCTGCACCCCACATACGGGAACACTGTCCATTTCTGATTTTCAAGCTTAATTTCGGTCCCCAAAAGCAGCGTAAGCGTTTTTGTACTTGAGCAAATAGAGATTTAGTTTAAATTTTTTTTCTCTCTTTTCTCATTTGCACATTTCCTATATTCCCTTTATCTCATTCTCCCACCCACATCTTGAGAAGAAATAAAATATGTCAACTGATTCAACTTTAAGTACTGCATTTGCCAATAAGACTTTGAAAACAAAATACTCTCAAACTGCAGTATATTTTATAATCATAAATTTGCTCATTCCCATCATCCCCAAGGGGATAAAGCACATATTATTATTCCATTAAGGAAATGAAGACTCTCTGAGCCAAGCAATTCTCTCTTTAGCTCTTCCTCCCATTTCCACGTTCTAAAACTCTGCATAAATGATTCTCAAATCTTGTTAGCCATAACCCTGTGACTTGCAGAAGATTCTGAAAGCAAACTCATTGCAGAGACTAAGAGGCAAGCCATGTCAAGAAGGCCCTAGGTCCGTGCCCCTCTTAAAAATAAAGCAGTTGTCCCCGTAAGTTGTACGCTGTAGTTCCGTCTCACACTGTACTTGGAAAAAATAGACAGCGCTAAAAATGGCTGAAAGTAACTTCAATTAACAGTTTCTCTTCGAAAACAGAACTTGAGATTTTTCCTAGAAAACTATCCAAACGAACAGAAAGCAGAACAAAACAACAGTAACAAATAAAAACCATCAAAGCAAAATTTTAGTATATAAATATTTTCAAGTGAATATGATATAGAAGATAAAATTTATTGAATGATTTGACTTTTTATTCGTTTATGACCTTATAAATAAATATGTTTCAGACATTATAAGACAAAATAAACCCAAGCCAGAGAAATAGACTACGTCTACCATCTAATATAATTATTTCCAAATTAAGGTTGGGTCTATTTATGCAAAAACAAATAAGAAAATCAGGAAATCATCTAAGAAATGCTTTAAAAAGCTCACTTATTTTTCAAAATCTCTGTATGCAAAAATAGTTTGGGAGGTTCTCTTACACCCTTCTTCCAGCTTCCCCTAACATTGACAATTTAACAAGGATCAAAACCGCAAAATAAACACTGACACAATACTATTCACCCAACTACAGACCCTCTAAGTTTGGTAGGTTTTTCCTTTTTTCTTTTCGAAGATCCACGCCAAGATTCCACGTCATATATGTGACAGCTAGCTCCTCAGGCTTCCTTTTTTTTTTTTCCCACAATCTGGACACATTTGATGAGGACCACATTTCTGTAAAATTTTCTCAATTTGGATTTGCCTGATATTTTTCTGTATTTAAATTGAGGTTATGCATTTTTAGCAAGACTGCCACAAGGGGGTATTGTGTTCTCTGTGCATCATGTCCAGGATTCATGATGTCAAGTAGGCTTACTTGGTTACGGTGGTACCTGCCATTTTTCTCCACAGTAAAGTTATTATTTTTCTCTTCGTTGTAAATAATATCTCAGAAGTACTATGCAAACAAGACTATGCAAATGTCTTGTTTCTCCTCAAACCTTTCACCCACTGATTTTAGCTTTCATTATTATTTTTTATATATTTTATGAGTCATAACTTGTTATTTATATTTTTATTCAAAATATAAACATAAAACATATGAATCTTATATAAAGATTTAATAAAATTTTAATATACAAATATATAAATTTATGATACTTATATAATAATTATTAGCAATTATTACTGTGGTGTTTGCCTAATGATGATTTTGTATTTTCCTTATTGCTTCAATATTTATGAATTGGAATTCATCTGCCAAGAAGAGCTGTTTCTAATCCCCTCTTTGTTATTCATTTGTATATTTGTTATTTTATGTTGATTAATTTTTAAGTTCACAGACAGTTCTGATCTAGCGAGGCATGACTTTTTTATTAGAGAAATACTCAGTACAAGTGACTTTCATGATCTAATGATACTATTTTGAGATTAACTTAAATCTATGGTTTCCCTGATGATCACTAGTGATGTTCTAATTTTTTATAACAAACTCAAGGTAGATGTATATTTATGACACGTTAGATGACATTCAAGTTAGAGACTCAGAGCAGCTTTTTCCAAAGTGTGTTCTGAAAACTGCTGACTCCACGGCATGCTCAGTCAAAACGTTCTTCCACGATCAAAGAAATTTGGGAAACACCACGTACTATATCTGATAGTTAGAGAATCACAATGCATTTTAGCAGATTAAAAATTCATACAAATCCTGCAGAGTGCTTTTATCTTTGCAAGTCAAGAATTTCTCAAATTTATTGGACCATGAAATCCTTTCCCCACCAAACATGTAGTAACAGCCGAGGAAACCATTTAATGCACTTGGGGAAAGTCTGGTCTTTTATAAATGAGCATTTTTGAAAATCTTTATCAAGTTAAGAGTTTGTTAATTTGTGATAATATAGAGATTTTTCAAATTTATGCTTTGTTTTACACTTTAAATAAAAATATTTCTTACTCTATGAAGAGTCTAAAAATATCCTTGTAAGATAAAAAGACATTACTGACTGTTCATATCTAAATAACAAACTTCAAAGTAGACACATGTGTTCTCTTTAACTGCCTTGTATTTTTTTGCAGAAACAAATGCTTTATTTCTGACTCTTCCAGCATAAATTAAACTAAAGCCAGAAACAACCCCTCACTGCAGGGAAGAAAAGAGACAGATCATGACAGGAAAGTAAAATTTTAAATTTACAAGTGGCTACTGCATTTTTATGCTCAATATACTCGAACTTAATTTGCTTGTAGTGCAATAATTCTGAATTTTGAATAATTAAGCATGATAAAGAAAACTAGTGAAATTGACTCTTGTAATATATATGAAAAATAAATACATAAAGCAAATTAAAATCATGGAAATGACAAAAAGTTCAGTGGTGGATGCTGTATTTTTTTACTTCTTTTGTGACTATTTAATATCCTAATTAAAAATCTCTCTTATCTACTTGCAGAAGCATTTACAAACTCTAGATAACACTGAGTCTGAATAACCTTCCCTTATGCCAGCCAGCACGCATGAATGAAAAGGTGCTTTGCAGATAAACGCTTTTAAAATTACCTCTTTAATTACAACGACACAATATTTTTTTTCATTTCTTTACAATACTTTTTAAATCAGAGTTCTTTCTAAGTCTTCGTATGATTCATCAACCCTTTTCTAAGGTCAGGAAAAATATGCAATAAATATAAATATAGACTAATATTTATTGAGCAGTTAATGTGTATTAGCTCTCTGCTAGGAGCTCCATATACTTTTCAAACCTTACAACAAACCTACCAACATCTCCAGATGTTGCAGATGAGCAAAAGTCTAGACAAGTCACTTAGCCGATAAGTGGTTGAGTTGGACATGAACTTAAACTTATCTTGCTCTAAATACTACCCTGCTTTCTACCTTATCACATGCTTCAGGGTGTGCAGATTTCTCATTCTCTTTAAGTGTATTTTAACGTCTCCAGAATTACACTTCTCCAAAGAATACTTGAAATATCCTGTTCTCTTTACAGAGTAGAAAAATGAGGTCTCTCTACCTTTTTTTAAGCTCCCGCCCCAAAATATTCCACAGAGGACCCTTTCTTAGAAGTCAGTTCCATTGGAGCCTAATTAGCCACTGAAATTCTATCTTCCTATCAGCAACTAGAACTCCTTTCACTCATAATATGAGCCTCGCACTATCTTTTGAAGAAATTCACTGTCATTATTGGAGCCACTGGCACCATAAGAAAAAGAGGCTGAGATGTTCAGCCTGTGCTCTATCATTCACAGTTATTAATTGCTTATGTAAATAAAACCCAATATAAAGCAGGATGCTTGATGAAAAAATAGGGTCAAAATGGTTAAAAATGACAAATACTAAGATGATACAAGGCATCAGATTTGAGTTAATTGATACATTTGATAAACTAACAGGTCTGCAATACAATGTAGACATAAAAAAAAATTTTAAAACCTCAGATTTTTATTTCCTTGACCTCCACAGTCAGCATGTTTATTCATTTTTCTGTTGTGATCCTATTTTATATTTTTGTCTTTCTGAACCTACAAAATATGATGATACATGTAGATGTTCTCATCTTTTGCTAGGATAACCTAACAAATATTTCTTGATTCATTAAAAAAACAACCATCCAACAGCTGAGAACAATACTTGATTGTGCTTTGTCTCTTTTGTTAGGAAGGGAATATAAAGTATTCTATTTTGTGATGAATAGATGAATGATAATATGCTCCTCAATGGGACACTGTTTCAAAATCTATTTTATCTCCATGACTGGGATTTTATTTGTCCCTCCATCAGCTCGTTGACTAGCATTAGGTGCCTGGGCAAGAACCAGGCTTGCCTAAGGATGGAGTTTAGAAGTATTACATATGACTCTGCAGAGATGAAAAACACAGAAACTGACCTAAAATTAATCATTGTCTACCCCTTTTAAAATATCCAGAGTAACAAAATTTCTCTATTCATCCAAATGTTCAGAGTTTTAAAATCCAACTTATATTGAAAAAGTCTCTTATTTTCTTTAGTATATGTTTGCAAATTAATGTTTACTTTTTGGCAAAAACAACTAACACTTACTGAACACATATTTCGTTCTAGGTATTAAGCACAGGAAATAAAAAATGTATTCAAGCCAGGAGCAAATGATAACAACAACAACAAAAAAGCCAACAAGGTGGCTAAGGTTCAGACTATAGAACCAGCCAGACTTTGCCTCAAATATTGGCTTCTTTTCTTTATAATGATGTAAACTTAGTCTCTTTCTCTCACAAAGACTGTCTTCTTATCTGCAAACTGAAAATCATGTTAGTTGTCTAGGAATTTGACAGGTTTAATACCTAGCACCCCTTTTCCCTACCCAAGTTTGGAAAAAAAATGAGAATATATTATTAAGAAGTAGCAGATAGACTCCAAATTGTCACGTGTCATAATGATAAAGCTTAAGTGGATGTAGCTTAGTGTCAGAGCCAAATAAATCTACTAAGTAAATCTCCCAATGAGACTTATAACCATCCTGTACAGGTCACACCGGGCCTGTGAGGCAAAGACCACTGAAATTAAAATAAGGGCATGGAGGAGCTTCACTCCTTGGGGGCGAGGGAAGAGAAAGAAGGAAGGAAAAGCATAAGAGCTGTAGTCAGTGTGCCTAATGTATTCTCCTCGACATCACTGATTTGATACATCCTCTCGTTTCTTCTGGTAGAATAGTGACTAAGGGTTAGAAAGGGTGAAGAGTGTTCTTACTGAAGGAACTTCTGAAGCTAGAAAGAATCATTCCCCCATAACAGCCCTCCAGATATCCAAGATCTTAGCCTATCAGAGCTTAGCATTAAGCTCATTGTCAATCAGGAAGCGAACACCAACTCAGGGGAGGAGAGCAGCCATTTTCCTGGATGGTCTCGGGTCCAGTTTCATGGACTCCCCCAAAACCTGTCACCCCTCCTTTGGGTCTCCTCCTAGACTCACAAATGAGAGGTTCACATTTTTGCTCTTGGAAGGCTCTAAATGGGCCAGAATAGAAGGTTAAGTGCATAGAGTCTAAGTAAGACTTCATTTTATCCAAAGCTGACAATTCCTGCCCTGTTGTATTTCCCATCTTGATGTCTGTGCAACCATGTTATCCGATGTAGTGTATCAGGTCACTGCAAAAAGATTAAATGACAACCTTACGATTCAGAAATAAAAGCCCTTCAAACTAGAGATTCCAGGAGGGAATTAATTCAAGTAGCGCACCCCCTTGTAAGTTAAAGTTTGTATCTTATGTACAATATATTAGCATCCAAAAGAACTAACCCGCAACCTAATTCTCCTCCCTTTACAAATAAAATGTTTTAAAAAATCATACATTCTAAAATACATCTAACTCTGCTCCTTGTTCTGCTTAGATTTTGCTAAAGGGCACTTGGTGACAACACAGACTTACTTTTCATTCAGCAGCTGCAGCCCAGGCTGTTTCTCTCAGAAATGGGTGTGGTTTCTGCAGGACTTTGGAACTGAAATTAGTTCAATGCTGAGACTATGATGTCCATGACCTTCCTCTGAAGATTCTAACAGACATAAAGCTACATAAGTATCAACAACAGGTCTACAAAACGAGATCATCTTCAGCAATAAGAGATTTATTTCAGGAAATATTTAGTCTCAGAACCTTAGCACTTGGTACTGCCGAAAGCTGGAGGAGATTCCAATGTCATCTGAACCCATGGAGAGCACCTCGCTTTTATCTTTATTGAAATGGCTCTCAGTTTGTGCCAGTTGCCGAGCATCTGAAATGTATAAACTTGCTCAGTTGAGAGTAAGCATCTCGTGGATGGTTACTTCTGGTGCTGCTCATTTAATACACCTGAGAGGAAAAACTCACTCTTGATCTTCTCAGACGTTGATGCTCAATTGCCATTCAAAAAATTTTGCAATGGTGCCATCCTAGCCCACAGTTCTTGTTGCAGTTCTTATTTTTCTTTTTTATCCATATTTTCAAAAACCTGCTCATTTCCATTTATCCCCCGAGGCTCGCATTTCTGCCACCCAGGTTCTAAACCGAGTCTGTCTCTGCAGCCACACTTCTGAGTGTAGGCATATTGCTTCTTCAGCTCTGCATCAGAGATCCTTTCCACTGCTACCTGTTTTTGAGTTCCTTAGGTCCAAGACACCTGCCTTCTAAGGAAATTTTTTTCCCTAATTCAGACCCAACTTAAAACCACATGATAGGAGGTGATTGTAAAACCACTGAACAATCCACATGTGCAAGCCTAGTCCTTTCTCATTCTCTTTCTTGGCTGATCTAGAACTGTCTCCTTAGACCTAACACCTACACTTTAAAGACCAAATCTTACTAATGCACACAGAACTCAGTCTGACACAAAAAATGTTGTTCAATCCCATAAGATCTGCAGGCTTGTCCACAAAGCGATTATTTGCTATATGGCTGAAGCTTGCTAAGGACAAGATATACTTCTGAGGTAAGCTATAGGAGTTTTACACTGAGGCTCCCTGCACCTGCTAAATGTAAGGGAGGGACTCAGTTGAGGCCCAAACACAGCTTGAATCTTTCCTTGGGGACCACTTGTGTGACCAGCATCTGCTGGGGGCCACCTACGAGGCTGCCATGACTCTATTAAAGACATCTACATGACCTGCGCGCCCTGCCTGAGGGCGGAGTGGCCTGCACATCATCAGAAGGCCTTTTGCTTCACTGCTCAAAGCCAGGGACTTAGCTGAAGGTTACACCTCTGTGGTTGAGGCAGGTAGAGCCCGAGGACCATTTACTTGAAGCCAACTATGAATGCGACCCTGACTCTATGGAAACAGTTACTATGCTATGGACGAAGGCCCCATAAGCAGCACCAAACGCTCAGCACAGTCGGTTAAAAGCTGGCCTTTCCACAGCAGCTAAGGGATAACTCTGCCTGGGATAACAGAAGCCTTCACCAACCAAAATGAGAATGTTCTCCCACACGCGAAGCTCACATCTCTAAACCATATTTCTTAGCCACGTCAAAAATACTCTTAATGGATGTATTCAACTTCTCCAACTCTTCTCTTTTTCTTCATTTCTCAACATCTCTGCTTGAGTTTCTGAGGGAATCTGGGAATTGGCATCCTTATTCTCTACCCATTTTCTGGTCTGGAAAGACTGCTAGATAGGTTATATCAGGAAGTCACTAAACACGTGTGAAGATTTTCAATGAAAATGGCACACGAGCCAATGCAAAATTTGTGTTATCCTCAAATTGATCCTTACTATACCAGTCACGTTGAAACAAGTTCATGTTTTCGAAAGAAGCAGCACTGACGGATCATATTTATAGACCAGAAGCCACATATCTCCTAGCCTGCTTTGAAACTATAATTTATGAGAACATGGTCTTTTGGGTGCAATGGCTATGACCTTGGATTTTGGCCATGAGTGTTGGCCTAACGAATTATGTGACAGGGAAAAGAATTCTAAAGGCCTTTGTTAGGAGAGCCATAACACCCTCACTAAGTTACTCAACTCTCTCCCTAAATTATTTGTGAGGATACAGACAATATCTAAAGGACTGTTGTGAGTTTTAGAAGCAGGAAGAAGAAAAGAAAGAAGAGAAAAACACATGGCTCTGACCAATTCTTAGAAATGACAAAAGAGCTATGACTTACCCCACAATACCACGTGATAGATCGGAATGGTAATTTTTTTTTTTTCGCTAAAATCAAAAACATAGGATCATAGGAAAAAAATCAATATATTTACTAAATCTATCAATCAGAGCTATCAAACCCTAATTCCTCTTATTTTAGAATTGATTAAAAAGAAATTTCTACTTCTTTGTGTTTTGGGTGAGAAATAAACCTGATAAACCAAGAACCCTAAAGACTTGTTTCTAATGATTAAAATTTTGAAAAAGAATGTATAAGTTATATATAAAAACAAATTGTCAATCATTGAAAGCACATGCAAAAAAAATCTTACCAGTGTAATAAAAACACTAAACAGAGTTGAGAACAGAAACATGAGAAATTCATGAATTTTCATACCTTTGTAAGAATTTCATTTTTGTATATTTCTGTAATCTTTTGAATTTCCCCTTTAAAAACTAACATTTGTGGGTAGTATCCATTTCTTTAGCTCAAAGGTTCTTAAAAAGTCATAACGGCCTTAATGATTATGTTCACATACTTCTAAAATATCCAGTCAATTTTATCTCCAGTTAGTTATTTCAGTGAAATATATTTTAAATAATGAGTGATTTGGCATAACATAACAAAGCAACTGGTTGTTTGACTTTTTTATTTTTTGCTTGGTATCATGTTGATAGTCATTTTTAGAACAAACTCTAAATAACTTTTCTCTAGTATTTAGCAGGAGTCATGCTATAGTAGGCATTTCAGAACTATCCAGGGAGAATCGGCCCGTATTAGAGAGTCACTTATCGGTCTTCACGTGGTCCTGAATGGTTTATTATATTATGTCAGGGTTTCGGTGTCTCTTATTTTTTTCCCTAACCTATGGGTTCTAACGAGGAATAAATACTCTGATCTCTATCTCTCTGTTTTCTCAAGATTTAACACAGTACCAAGGGCAAAATTCTCTCTCTATACCAATTAAATCGAGTGAGTATGTTACAAGAAGTTTAGGGCTGAATCGCCCCAGTTTGCTTTTTTATATATTGAAATAATCAGACAGTAGTTGGAATCACGACTCAGCTTAGCTATCATAAATTCAGATAGGAAACATCCTGGATTTTATTTCTTCCCCCTTTTTAATGGACTAAGTCAATTTAGGTCACTGTAGATGTGTGGATGAGGTCACACACTACAATCCAGTGTCACTATTTTTATTCTTTGGACAATCGCAACCCCTTTGAGATGAATTTTTATGTGCAGTCAAAATAAAAATGAAGCAAACTAGTATGAAAGCAGCATCCAGGGTTTCCTGCCCTCTTCTATCCTTCCAAAATTAGACTTTATCTTCTCCTTTCAGGTCAAATTCAGACTGGACCAGCATCCCTAGTTTCCCAGGAAACTCTGAAAAAAAACCAAAAAACAAAAAACAAAAACCCCACAATTTTTACATAACTGGCTTTGCCCACTGTTGGAAGGCAGCCATTTCTGCGGAAAAGCAGAGCAGCTGCTCAACTGCCTCATAGCAACACGTCACAACAGTGTGGGAAGAAACGAAGAAGAGCGATGCTCTTAAATTAAACTGCCCCAAGGAGAGTAAGGCTCGGGGCAGAAGATGACAATTCAGAATCAAGAGTGTCTAAGCAGTCTGCAGACCTGCTCTGAAGGGGAAGGCCGTGAGGTTTTTATGAAATCAGGAGAAGCTGTCTTAGGTATCATTTGAATGTTATCATTTAAAGAGTTTTTCTGTTTTAAGCATACTCCCAAAGATGCAATTTTAAAAAAAAAATGTGACGGTTTTTCTTTCAAAAAAACATTTTAACAAAAAGAACACCAACATCAAAACTGAAAGTTGACTGGGTTATGTTTTGTACAATTCCTACTATTCACCCAAAAGCTAGTAACATTTCAATCAGCGACCACTTTTCTAGAATGGCCAAAACCCAGATAATAATGTAAGAAGCCTTGTTCCAAGTGGGTCTATTCTTCTTTTAGCCCCGAAAACAAAATCTATATTAATAGCAGACATTCCTCGAAGTATGATTCATAACTATGGATTAGAAAATGAGCAGGTGAACCCAAATTTTCAAACACTAAGGGGAAAACATTTGAACAGCTAGAATCAAGACTGCTTTGTAATGTAGTGTAGTTTGCTCTTTGTAAATGTACCCAACCAAGGGGGCAAATGGAAGCTTAAAATTCAGCTCAGGCTCCTGTACCCTAACTACCCACTCAAGATCCAGGCCGCTGCTTCTCAAGGAAGAGGTATGTTTCTCTCAGCATGAAGGCGTCATCTATTGGCCAAGCCCATAGAGGGGCTACTTTCTCTTGATGAGCAGTGGTCACCCAGAGGGGACAGCCTATTTTTCTTGGAGAAGCCCTGCATAAAATGTTCAAAATGGGGGTCCTATTTTGCACATCTTTTTGCAGAAATACTTCATTTTCAAGACAAGAGAATAATACCAGGGCCGGCTACATAATTCGCAGAGTACAGTATGGAGCGAAAATGGAAATCCGTGGTTCAGGAAGCAGAAAAAAAATGTTAAACATACTAAAATATAAAACGTTTTTCTTTTTTTTCTGAAATCTCTCTCAACTTGCCACAACGTTTTTTGTTTGTTTGCTTGTTTTTATTGGCTTGGTGTTATTTGTTTAATGTTCACCTAAACAAAGACATTTAAAAATCTAATTATTAGCATGAAATTCCCATTCATTTTATGTGGTTACAATGCCGGTTTTAGATACAAATATAAGAGCATTTCACTGGTGCGCAGATTCACCGGAATTATACAATTCATATTTTGTAGGTCAAACATGCATATGTATTTCCTTCTTATCAGAGCAGTGGAAATGCTACAGAAAACAACCTCTACTGTTTTTATTTCACTTCTCAACACACAGACATGCTATTGACACTTCATACCTGTGTCCTACTGGTGAGAACAGAAGAGATAAAAGTCAAAGTTGCTCTGGACACTACGGTCTCTCTATCTTTATCATTATTTTCAGCATAAGCGTTTGGCTGATATAGGGACGTAACGTAAATAAGAAAGGATACAATAAGTTCTTTCGTCGCTTGTGTTTCCTAGAATGTCATTGCCTTCTTTCTGCATTGGAAGGCGACTTTCGGTTTGAACGGAAACCGTGACATCTCAGGGATGTCAGAGTCCCTGCTTGCTCACTTGGAGATGAAACATGCTGGATGCTTACCTCGTACCCTTGAGTCTTCCTGGACTCCCATGCATTGTGGGCCCACTAGAAGTTTGTGTCATGGGTTTTCACAGATGCGATAAGTGAATGGGGCAGTGAGAGGTCACAGTAGACCTATGTATTTGTGCACGTCTCTTCCATTTATACGTATGATCCACTGTCACATTGGAATTTACTTACGAAACACAAATTCAAAGATTAAGTTATTAAACATTTTAAGACAAGTGAAAGCTGACTATTAAACCATGCTCAAGGTCCTTCTAAGTATGTGTGCGTGTGTGCGTGTGTGTGTGTGTGTGCGTGTGTGTGTGTATGGTGTTGGTGGGGGTATTGTGTGATTGCACAGGTACCAAGCACATCAATCCAGCCACGACCATAGCCCAAAGGGATGTTAAGTGATATGCTTAATAACCAGAGAAATGTCTTCCAACTTTAGCTCATTTCTAAGCATTAACTTCTACCCACTCTCCTGTGGTTTAATAAAGTGACTTTTCTAATAATTCTTCAATGTTACTCTTAGGTCGAAGAACGATAGATCAGATACAAATGTTTGGGGAAGAAAGGATGCTAACAGTGACTGAGCGTCTGCTGTTTGCATGACATTTTGGTAGGTACTTTCACCTACATGATCTTATTTATCATGATTCTGATAAGACAAGGTGTATCTATTTATTCCTAAAGTTGGATACTCAAAAATCCAGTGTTATTAAGTAACTTATCCTGCCTGTCACATAACATACATTGAGTAAGAATGATCAATGAGAGAAAAACCCATGGAATTTTATTTCTGTTTCATACCACTCCTTTACAGTCTGTTCAGTGGTATAGCCTTCCCATGACTCTGGATGAAAATCAGGCAGGCAGGCCCTTGAGTTTCTGCTCTCTCTTTGGCATTGGACAGTTCTTCACTGATGTCAGGTAACAAACTCAGTTTCAACTTGGAAGCTGGAATGTCCAGGTTTATGTAATATTCACATGTCTGAATGGATATCATGTAAAAATTTCTCCTATCCCCCAGGTGAGCTGTAAAAATTAGCCACAGCAGTGGGAGAAGGAAGGGGTGTGGTAATTCTTCTTTCTTGGTGGCCTCTTCCTCTAGTTATTAGCTGGAATGGCAGTGGTTCGTAGGTAAGAGGTGGAAAGTGAAGAATGAGTTAGAGTATGAAAGGGAAATAAGAATGGAAAATTTATTTGAACAAGTTCTGTGCTGGCTTAGAGTTCTCTTTATCTCAAGGATGAATTTTTTTAAGCCATGGTCCTCAGAAAGTAGAACCTGCATAATTTGTTAGCAACTGTACCCTCAGAGCAGAAATGATAGATGGGAATAATGAAACAAAGCAAGATAGAGAACCAAAAAAAGATGTTTGATCAAGTTGTCCAATGCTGGGATAACTGGTTGTTCGATCCTATGGGAGCTTCTGAGAAGCTATATGGCATGAGCCTTTAAATCAAACACTCAGCAGGGGGAGGAGAAGCTTTTATCCATTGGCTTCTATCCACTTTTGTTAAAAGGTTCATCCCATGGGACGTCAACTCCCCTAGAGTTCAAGGGTGACCATGGATGAGCACCAAATGAGTTTCTGCTGTAGTTATCGCAAAAAACCCCAGCAGCAGGCAAGAGGAACGCTGTCGGGGCTTGAGGTGAGGTGCTGCCAGGATGCATCTGCAGGAAACTATTCGGAACCCATGCAAAACTCATCACCGGAGCTGTGGCCAAACCCTGAGAACAATGAGATCGAGAGGATCTGTTATGATGCATAAGGAGTGTCCAATGTAGATGCTTCTCCAGGTTCCTTGGTTCCCCCAGGATGGCGCTTGTCCTCTCCATCTCAAACTCTGGATGTACGCAGTGCTGTCTCTCCGTCACGTGCTGTCTCTCCGTCACGTGCTGTCTCTCCGTCACGTGCTGTCTCTCCATCACGTGCTCCCCCTTCCAGACTCCGTCTTTGGAAGTTTCACTTCACACCACCTCTCACCTCTCAGATGTTGGAGTCCCATTTCCCCCCTCCTGGCAGACCTTCTGGGTAGGACTTGCATGGCTCCAGGCCCACTCTTCATCCTACCAACAACCACATCTGGTTCTAGATGAACAGTCACACATTCTTTGGCTTGCTATGAAATGGAAATATGAATACTTTTGAAACAAACACACGACTCACCTTTGCTCCACTAGCCAAAGTGGCTTCCCGAACGTACTTCAGGGCCTCCATATTTCCTTGGGTAGAAGTTAGACCCTGGTCCACCATGTCCTCAAATAACAGAACGTGTATTAAACCTTCCAGGCTGTCTTGTTGAAGGTCATTGTCTCTAGGCTGAGGGCGAATGAGCAATCCCTCCCTCTTCATGACCATAGTCCTCTCCACGTTTTATATTCACAAAGCAGACAAGAGAGGACAAGAGGAATGGATAGACTGCTCTACCTACTGTGACAATTCCTACAGAGTGCCTGAGTAGTGGTTGAATAAATATTCACAGTTGAGTCCACTTCATTTTAAATCCTTTATTTTTTTTCAGTAAAAATCACTTTGTTTGATAATCGATTTTATGAAGATAAACATACCTGAAAGGATCTCATAAAAAAGAAAGAAATGCACTTTTTCTAAACTGGTAAAAGCTTAAGGGAATATTCTATAGGAGTATGAAATCCTTAAAACACTATCATTTATTCTCAGATTGAGAATCAGTCTCCTCATGTTCCTTGGAGATGTTTTGACCTTGCTTGTTTCAGAAAGTAATCGGACACCACTAGAAAATTCCCTTATATTTTAATTTATGGAAAGAAAGTTTTTAAAATTCTTTGATAGGAAATTCCTCCATTAATTTTAGTAATATAGAATACAACAAGAGTTGAGAATTTTGTTTTTATCTTTGCTGTGTTCTCTAGCAAAATTATAAAATGATGCATAATATGTTGTAATGATTATCTGAAAAAAGAATTTGAAATTGCCCAATAATTCTCTGGTTTTACCTTGATTAGAAGTCTTTGCAAGTCAAAGATTAAGATTTTAACAGAGTTATTACTATCTGGATTACAGGAAGCATAAATTCCAAGACACTCAAAAAAGCAAAATACAAAAACATACTGATCTCAGATGAAGAATGTATTAGGATCAGTCAGAAATGTCAAGTGGAATGGAGGAGAAAATCAGGATGAATATTCTAGCGTGCAAACAGGGTTTTTTTTTTTTTTTTCAGTCCTTCTGTGAATTATTTTCACCATTGCAAACTTGACTTCATGAGGCTAGCAGTTTTAAGGACCAAGAGGGATAATGCTAAATGGTGGTATTTTTTACGTAAAAAAGAAACTCAGGTAGAGTTTAGAATGGGCAGTTCTGAGTCACAGTGGAGTTGGGTGAGTCAATCAACAGCTATTGTGCCAGTACGTCATGGGGTTGATTAGAGAACATGGCTTTGTCCTGAGATTAACGCTTCCAGATCATTGTTAGAGCTACTACTATGAAAATTAAAAGTCATCAGTGGGCAGTTTTGCCTAAAATCTTACTGCATCGGTCACAGCTGCTCTGTTACTTCACGAGAATGCTATCAAAATTATTTATTTGTCTTAATCATGATGAAGAATTCCCTAAATGATTTATTTTTCCAGTGGTCACATTCACCTTTGTCTCTAAAATGGCTATGAATTAAACGTGCTTCTTTGCCAGAAATCGTTTACATTATTATTAATAAGTAGCTACTTTTATTAATCCCAGACAAAAGAGAGTTAAAGAGACAACATGAATTTTGTTTTGTTTTTTTAAAGTTATTCTCTCCAATGCTAATGATCTGGAAGGAAACGCCATTTTATTATTCTTTTCCTTCAACGGTATTATATTATTTAAGCATCCACAGCGGCAGAGTCCCATGACTGCGCGCCGTCACCAAACAGAAGTCGTTAACGTTAATAACCAATGCAGAGGAATCCTGTCCAGTTACTACGCTGTGTCACCCAGAAACCTCTTCTGAGAGTGCAGGGTGTTCGCTGAACTTTTGTTTCCCATGTACCAGCTTCAGTTCCTTTGAACCACCATACCCTGAGGTTTTCTGCTCGTGTGCCTCCCTCTTATCAGAGGGTGACAAAGCATCGGCCAGCCTGCATGCTGGTTGCACAGCAACCAAGGAAGTAAGAAAGTTAGACTACTATGTCCTGATCATCATTTTTAGAGGAAGCGATGGGGCATGGTGGTTCGCTCTCGTACCTATCCTACCTCCACGGCACACCTGGAATGACTCTGGTCCAATGCTGGACAGGTGGAGACCCAGCTTCATCCACCAGGCTCTTATTCATTGTGGAACAGATAATTCTATATTGCAGAAAGTTATCTGCTTTTAAAACTACCTGATCTCTTCTCTTTTTATGGAGGAAAAAATACCTATAACGTAATCTGCTACTTGGAAAATGTATTACATTATTATTATGGGTTCAGGCAGTTCGAGGGCCAATTAGAATGTTTAAAGATAAAATTTATATTGTCTATTATTATTTTCATTAAAAACCCCACATCGGTTATAAGTTCTAGAATATTCAACATCTTATTTTAATTATAATTAATATCTTGGTCACTTCACTTATTATTAGATCTATAACTTACACATTTAAATGAAAGAAATGTTATTAAACACCCACTAAAATTTAAAAATGCAAGTTTTCATTATTCAGTCAATAAATTTCTCAGTGAGTAGACATTTCCCTTCGCCCCCTACTGAGGAAGCTGCATTATACATTAGTTTAATGTGTCGGTCAATAATACATTGCTGCAAATATTAATTCTCTGATCCATGCTGGGTTACTTTATGTATACCTCTGAGCTGGTTGGAACACACTGATGGTTGCTTGCCTTCAACAGCAAGATGGGTTAAGTTTGTGCTTCCGGTGAAGACAGACTTTGTCTGTATCAAGGTATCTGACTTACCCTTAATAACAAGAACTCTTCCAGTGCTTCTTCAAAGGCTGATGCGGCGTTAGTGGCTCCTTTGCACTTGTGTTAAGTAAGGATCGTTGTCCCTGCACCAGACTTGAGCTTCTTCTGCTGGCAGCCGCTGTCCACATATGTCCATCTTATTACTCAGAATTATGAGAGTGAAGCTCTCAGATTCACTGACATCTGCCTAATATATGAATTCTTTCTTGCAGTTATTGAAGTCCTGGAGACTTTGAGAATCATCTATCCTAAAAGTGAGACAGCAAAGCTCAGCGTCTCTGTCAGATAGTGCCCTCAGGCTTCTAAATCGCTCTTGACAGTCTGTCTCAAACCCACATAGTTAAAATGGACCATTCATCTCTAAATCTTTATTCAAAAATTCTACACCTACTGTATGACTTGCCCAGGTACCAAATTTATGTATATACATGTATGTATATGTGTGTGCATATATATGTATATGTAAGAAAACTCTTCCCAAATTACCATGTCCAAGTAGAATTACTTTAAAAAGTGATCATTTTCCCACCTTTGTTGATCACAAGCTTTTGACTTCGGAGCTCTTTTCTGTTCGGTTTGAGCCCCATTGTCCCATCCTAATCACTGCAGCTCAGAGGAAACCACAAGAAACCCTCGGCCTGGCCCACCCTGGAGAGTCTGAGGCACACGACAGAGTTGGGAACGACGCAGAGGAGGGAAGCTCAGTTTAAAGTTTTGATAGGAGAAAAATCGATCGGTTAGCCCATGACTTTATACTTCAAAACAAACAATTTTAGGAAGATAAGATCACATCAGAGAAGACACACACACACACACACACACACACACACACACACACACACAACTATGGAGGCAGAATTGCTTAGTAAAAAAATTAGTCATTTTGAATTTAAAAGGTTTTGAGGGCTGGGGTTTCCATTCTAGCTCAGAATTTTACCAGATGAGATAGTTAACATTGCCTGGTTTCAGTTTCTCCCTAGAAACATAGAAACATTCCCCACCGATGGGACTGACCCCTTGGGCATGGCAGCCATGCATCAAATCGTAGCAACGAAAGTGCTGGGAAGGGAAAAAAAGTGTAAAGCTATTGATATACCTTGGATTTTAGCTGACTCAGGAATAAGAGTAAAAGTTGAGCCAGATTTTTCCTCCGTGTAATTTATTTTGAACAAGATCCACTTATTAGTGATTTATTATACACTAATAAGTATTACTTATTCAGAAATAACAGACTATATATAAATAAAATACAATACTTCTATAGGCAGCAAGCACAATGCAACCCTGCCCTCTTGTGGTAGCATGGGATTTGACAGCCATATTCTATCTCAAACGTAATGAGTTTTATTATAACGCCATGGCGAAAGTGCCACAAGATAAATAAAGCAAAAATAAACAGAAGCGTTTTTACCAATGGCATATTATTCAGCAACGTTGATGCTTTTATTTATTTATTTTTGGGATGAGATGATGTAATTTTTTTTCTTAAGAAGAAACCCGTATTAATAGATTCCTTCAACACCATTGATTGAGTGCTTTCTATACGTTAGCACTGTGTTACACCTGGAGACACGTGGCTTAATAAGAATAGGTGTCTGTCCTCAAAGAGCTCAAGACCTAGTCAGTGGCGAATTCCGTTATTGAGGGATGTCATTGAAATCCCCAAGCGATCCGCCCAGCTACAAATGGTGCCCTCGGAGGAGACTTAGAAAAAGAGAAAACACCGGAGTTGAATCTTAAAAATTGAAAATTAATCTAGATTAACTAATTTAGAAATTAGCCAAGCAGAGTAAAACTGGGGGAAATATGGTAACAGAAGAAATGACATGGAGGCAGAGGGAAAATCATGGATAGAGATAAGGAGTGAAAATTTTAGCGAAATTTCTAACATATCCACCACTCATTTGCCAGCGAGGAAATTCCATTTCACAAGGGAAGTAAAACGCATGAGAAGAGTGTAAAAAAGGGGAGGGGGAGGAGGAGGAGCAGATTACGCTGAAACAAAGAGATTTACCCTAATTTAAAAGGTCAGAAAAGTCACGAAAGACCACTCTCATGAAGTGAAATTTAACTTAAAGAATGAAGGATGAATGAAAGTGAATCAAGTAAAGAGAGGAAATGGATGGCTAAGAATAAGAACTTTCGAATGAAGTTTAAAAGGGGACAAATGAAATCCCGAACTAAGTGCCTCCACTTTTACCTTTTGCCCAAGAAACAGAGGGGCGTTCTCTGTGGATGGACCACAAAGTCCAATCGTAATGAAATGAGGCAGAATGATGTCTGCTGCCCCCAATGTTCACGTTCTAATGCTGAACCTGTAAATACTCTTATTGGAGAGGAGATCATTAAGGTTGAAGATGGAATTAAATTTGATAATCCAATGACTTTCAACTAGGGAAATGATCCCCATCTAAAGATGTGAGCTTTTAAAAGGGAGAGAAAGAAGAATGAGTCAGAGAGATGAGATGGAAGTAGAAGGAGGGAAGGTTCAATGAATGACAGGGGACGGACCCATCACTGTTAGCTCTGAAGACAGATGACAGAAGTCACGAGCCAAGGAATGTGGGTGGCGTCTGGAAGCCAGAAAAGGCAAAGACGCGGGTTCTTCTAACGAGACTATAGACTCCTTGACTTCAGCACAGTGAGAAATTTCTTAAACTTTTGACGTAATGAACTATATGATAATACATTTTTGCTTCTTTAAGTGGCTAAATTTGAGGCTACTTTTTCTAGCATGAACGGAAAATCAATATCTTAAATATGTTGTCAGTGAGTAGATCAAGAAAGTCCTCTAAGCTTTGTTAGAGATTTTATTCGTCATGGTCAAGGGGGAGCTATTGTCTAACTCAAGAAGACATGACATAGTCTTGTTTGCATATATGAGATCACATTAAATGGCTTCATTGAGAATTGATGAGTGGCAGCAATAGTGGACACAGGAAGACCTGTGAGAGAGACTTTTGCAACTGTCACTAATTGTGATAATGAATTGGACTAGAGTAGATGGTAGCCGTGAAAAGAAAAAAAAAGAGATACCAATTCATATAAGAGAGATTTAGGGGAGATTATTGACAGTATTGCTACTTGATGGTTGAGAATGCTAAGACAAAGTTCAGACTTAATACCTGTGTTGAGCTTTCTGCTTTCTGATTGGATGTGTTATATTATTGTTTAATAGAAAAATGCTTAAATACTGGCAGGGTAGCAGATTTGGGGGAAAATCCAAGGTCAAATTTGGCAATACTGATTTGGAGATACTTGAGAGTTACCCAAGTGGAGATGGCCAACAGATGGTTGGGTTATATTGATTGTAGCTAAGCAAAAGGGTGCAGACTAAAAATATGTTTGTGAGTTACAAATACACTATAAAGAAAACCATGATATTGATTAAATTGTTTAGGAATGGTATAAAAACAAAGACCTAGAGAGAACTCTGAGATATGGCAGCATTTATGGGACAGGTAGATAACAAAGTTAAAATGATAACAACAACAACAACAACAACAACAAATACAACAAAGGAGGAATTAGAAGAGTAGAGAAAATTAAAGTAGGAATTTATAATTCTCTGGAAGGAAGAAGGGGTCAGTTGTGTTAGAAGTTTCAGAGATGTCCATAAATATAAGGACCAAAGAAGTATTGAAATAGGTATTAATTGAGATATTGGCACAAGTATTATTTAACAAGCAAAAGAGAAGAATTATGATTGGAGTTAGTTAAGGAATAAATGGGAGGGGCTTAAATGATTATAGTTGGGAGGAACACATTGAAAGAAAAATTATGAGTAGCAATACATTGCTTTCTTGGCATTTTTCCATTTTTTTACAACTTGAATTTGCTACAAAGGAAACGATATTGTATGACAAAAAAAAAATCAGAAGTTAAAGAAAACTATGCCTATCATATCATAATCAAACAGACTGTGAAAACAAATATTTAAAAAGTGTGAAAGCAGCCAGAGAAAAATGACATAGTATGTACAGAGGAACCATGATCTGAATGGCTGGAGATTACTTAACAGTAATCTTTTGGAATCTTTTGGATTCCAAAAGACAGTGGAAAACGTCTTCGACATAATGGAAGAAACTAGCTGTCAACTCAGAATCCTACATCCAATGAAGTTATCTTTCAAGAATGAAGGTGAATTTAAAACATCCTGAGTTGCAGAAATTATAATAAAATTAGTTGCTCCAAAGAAATGTTGGCAGAAGTTTTAGAGTCTAGAAGAAAATTATATGGGAGAAACTTAGGAATTCAAGAACAAAGAACAACAGAGAGAAAAAATATCTGAATAAAGAAAACATTTTTTTCCATCCTATGTTCTTGAAAATATGTATAAATAGTAAAAGCAAAGATTATGATGTTGTTCAAAGTATGTTAATGCAATATGTATGGCAGCTATGACATAAAGGACCTATATGGTTGTAATATTTTCACACTTCGATTTGGTAAAACAATAATTATAAATAGACTTTCAAAAATTATGTGTGTGTATTATAATCCCTAGAGTTATCCTCCCCCAATAATACAAATAAGGAGAGCCCAATACCAATAGGTTAATTAAAATAGAACACTGAAAATATTTAAATAATCCAAAATAAGAGGGTATACAGAGGAACGAAAGAGAAAAGATAAACAGAAACTTTTTTAAGTGGAAGACCTGATCTAATTATATCACTATTACATTAAAAACGAATGGCCTAAAGACAAGAACTCAAAGACAGAAACTGTCAGATTAAATAACAAAATAAGTTTCAAGTATTGGGATTGTTCCCAATTATTTAGGAAAGTTAACAATTACTTTTAACTACTTGGGGAAGACTCTTGAAGTATGACAAATACAGATTAAAAGAAAAAAGACAGAAAAGGATATACCATGCAAGTGCTAATGAAAAGAAAGATGGAACGGCTATATTAATATAAAATAAAATAGAATTCAGAAAAAGGAAAATTACTGTGGAAAAAGAGGAACATTACATAACGATTAAAAGGTCAACTCATCAAGAAAGCGTAAGAACCCAATATGTTTGTTTACCTAAAAAGAGTTCCAAATATGTAAAGAAAAAGACAGGCTTACCAGTATTCTTGGTGACTTTTAACATTCTTTTCCCATAAGTGATAGAATGAGTAGATAGAAAATAGTAGCAAGAATATAGAAGACCTGACCACCAAAATGATCTAATTAATAACATCAACAGAAAAAGAAAGCACTTGGTATTAAATATCTACTCATCGTAAAACCTGCCAGGACACTGGAAGTTTTCATAACTTGCTGAAAGGCATTGACAACAGAAAAACTACAACTAGCATCAGACTTAATGGTGAAAAGCAATATTTTTTCTCCTGAGGTCACAGATATGGTTACGATGTCCACCACCACCAATGCTATTCAACAGGTTGGAATAGTGATGGTAATGTTTAGATATCCATGATTGGCAGAGAGGGAGGGAGGGAGAAAGAGAGAGAGAGAGCGAAACAGACAGACAAAGACAGAGAGACAGAGCCAGAGACAGAGAGACAGAGAAAGACAGAGAGAAAGACAGAGAAACCTAGAGTTGTATCTCACATCTCATACAAAATTAATTCAAAGTGGACCTCACACCTAACACATAAAATTATAAAAACTTTCATCATAAAACATTGGAGAAAATTTGTGTGATATCAAGTTAGGCAAAGAGATATAAAACCAAAGATATAGATATAAAACCAAAATCATAATCCATAAAAACAAATGAGACTCCATCAAACTTAAAAATGTTTGCTCTGTGAAATAAACTGCTAAGGAAATAGAAAGACAAACTTATATAATGGAAAGAAATACTTGCCAATCATACATCTGGCAAAAGATTTGCACACAAAAAACATAAAGATCTCTTATAACACAACAATGAGAAAAAAATCAATCGCATTAAAAAGAAAGAGCAAACAATCAGACACCTCAGTAATGGAAATATACAGATGGCAAATAACTGTATGAAAAGATGCTCAAAATTATTAATTTAATCTAAATCTTCTTTATTAAGTGTGCAAATTAAAATCACAATTCGATACCACTATACAACTGTTAGAATAGCTGCAATTAAAAAAAAAATGATAGTACCAAAAACTGGCAAGGGTATATTACAGAAAGTTTTCATTTATACCGCCAGTAAGAATGCAAAATGATGCAGCTACTTTTAAAGTAGCTTGGCAGCTTATTATATAGGTAAACATAGACTTCCTATATTACCCATCAATCTGACTTCTAGAAAGGCCCCTTTGTAATCTCTCCCACCACCTACCCCACTCATCCCCAGGTAAATGCCTCTCTTTCTGTCACTAAAAAATTGGTTTGTGTTTCTAGAAATTTCTATCATTAGAAGTATGCAGAATGTACCCTATTTTACTTCTTTCACTCAGTGTAATTGGCATTGAGATTCACTCATGTTATTGGCTGTATCAGTAGCTCATTCACTTTTATTCATAAGCAGTATTCAAATTTTTCATCCATCCTAGGTTGATGAATGTTTCTATTGTTTCCACTTTTTGACAATTACAAATGGAGCCACTGCAGACATTTTGCGTGGGGGCACATGCTTTAATGTCTCTTTTTTAAATACCTACAAGTGGAATGGTGGAACAGTATGGTAGGCATATGCTTACCTTTTTAAATAAACTGCCAATTTGTTTTCTAAACGGATTGTGCCATTTTGCATCTTAACAGTATTGAACACCTTTTCCTCTGTGCTTATTTGCCATCGTCTATCTTTTTTTGGTTAAATATCTTTTCAAATCTTTTGCCCATTCTCAACTGTGTTATTTTTGGAACCTAACCTATCTAAAGATGGTTGACAAATCTAGTCAGTGATCATGCTTCTGAAAGTGAGCCAGTCAGTGAAGCCATGTGTTTTTGAAAATTCAGATGGTGCCTTACAGGCTCGCTCCTGTGAACTGTTTCTGAAGGCGGGTCGATCAGCTCGCCTGGGTAAGCTCACCTTCATGCTTTCAGAGCTGACATTGAACCTTCCTGAGCATGAAAATCTGCCAGTCCCCCACCTCCACCTTTTGCAAATCCCTATACCAAATAAGCTTTCTGCCTTGCATAGCTCTGCCTCATATAAGTAATAAATTCAGCTTCCGCTGCCCCAAATATTGAGTGATGTCCTCTTTCTTCAAGTCCATTTAATTTATTTCAAGTTTTTTTTCTGCATTTTGTGACTTAAGAGAAATCTGCTTGTTCTTTCCTCAAAGGAAGTAAATTTCTTTATTAACATTTATCGATGAGTCCATTCTTTCTCCAGTTATTTAAATATCTTTTTATTATAAACTAAATTCTTTTGTATTCCTGATTCTATCCAAGTCATCTTATAATGTTTTCCTTTGCATTTGCAAGAAAGTTTTCTGGAAAAGCAAAGGCTGATTTTCTGCCAATGTCATCTCCCTACCACAGGAGTCTTGCTTATACTGTCTCACATCATTTAGAAATCAGGCTATGATACATCCAGAAGCAGCCAGTTTGTTCAATGTCATAGCTGAGTCTTTTCAGTTCTTCTTTTTGATCGTGAAGCAGCTTCTTAAAAGACTTTCGGGCTTGCTTGTGGAAAATCGTGACGGAACAAACAGATTGAATAAGTAGTGAAAAATAGGAAAGTAGAGAAGGGTTTTCTTTCATTGCCAATCCAAAGGTTTGTCTTTTTAACTCAAAGTCTGTGATGCTTCATGAAATCGGGCTTTTTTTATTTTTTATTTTTTTCCTCTCCATTCTGCATGCTGAGTAACTAAAGCAATGATGTGCATGGGGTAAACTTTGAGTAAGCGTTTGGGGCATGGCCGGCTGGCTGGATGGATGGATAGATGAATGAATGAATGAAATGAGTTTTGTCTTACTGTGCTATCCTGTTATGCTAAACACATAACAGGATAGAATTAAGAGACATTCTTAATTATAAGTGATTACAAAGTGGTTGGGTAGACACTTTAACAGCAATATTTATGAGTTAAATATAAAAGTCACACTACAGCATCCCCAGATGAGAAATTATTATTTGCCAACTACGAATACCTAGAGAGGTATAAATCACTGTGGGCTATAGAAATGTAAGTTCACTAGATACACATCTACATCTGGGCTCTGAAAGGATGTTGGTTTTTTTAACCACACAATTCTCTCTTCTGATCTCCTTAGATGGAATATTTATTGCTTCTTCCTCCAATTTAATTTTTTCTTTAAGTAGCAGCTTGGTCACTAGGCTCTTGTCTCATCCTGCTCCCTGACTGGGATCCCCACGGTAGAACTGGTCGCATGTTAGCAACGCTCAAAGGTCAACCAGAGAAGAACAAAGAAAACGTTGTTCCTAGGTCTCTATTTTTAACTGATCTCAGCATATTTGCATTCTGTCCTTACATTGTCATTTCCCCAATGTTCTTAAAATCTTTCAAGCCTTGAAAATAACATCATAAGGATATAATAGTTAATTTCCCAACAGTGAAACATCTTGTACTTGCTCTCCTGTTCCTCATTTTTGTTTCTTAATTTGCTATCCAAATAATAATTGTGATAAGGTATAATAATTTGGAACGTTAAAAAAAAAGATGAAGAAGAGATTAAGGAGACGTGATATGAAATGTAATGTGGTATCTTGAATGGGATCTTGGAACGTAAAAGGAACATGAGTGGAAACGCTGGTAAAATTTAAATCAAGTCTACATTTAGTCTATAGTAATAGGTAATAGTAATGTACCAAAGTTAATCGCTTTCTTCTGACAGATGCACCATAGAAGAGTAAGATGTTAGCATAAGAGGAAACTGGATGAGATGTATATGAGAAGTCTTTGTATTATCTTTGCAATCATTCTATAAATATAAAATCATTCCCAAAATGTATCGCTTATTAAATATTGAATACATAATTATATATTTCAGTACGTATATTGTAGTTTTTTCAATGAGTTATCTTACTATTACTTTTAAAATGAGACTTTTATTATGTTTTGTTCACTGTGTATAACATTTAGAATGTACTCAAGAAATATTTGCCAAGCGATTGAATTATAGAAGATGCAGTGGTTGTTTCTGAGAAGAAATATGTATTTTTCACTCTAGCCACTAGGTGGAAGTATCAGCACATCAGTTAAAATTCGTTCTTCATCCAGAGCTAAAAACCACCATTTGAAAACAAATGACATTTGAAAAAGGTTATGATATGACATTATTATATATATAGTAGCAGGAAGAATTCCTAGTATTGTGATGAAGATCAAGAAAGATATAAACTGGCTGTGGACAGGAATCCAGGATACTGAGATATTCAGAAATCAAGTGGAAAAAAATTCAGCCATTTATTTAAACATTTCCAGACGTGGATATAAGTGCGGTTGGACAGATAGCACATCTGGAGAATTAACAGACATCTATCTTTCCCCAGACGTAAGTGTAGCATGCAATGTCTGAAACTATCAAGGCATGGAAGGCTGGAATGATCAGTCTGCTGCCGTCAGTGCTTCAATATGGGTGATGTGTCTGAGCGCAGAAGTGCCGTGTATACTGGATACGACCGTGGAACTGGCCAATGTACATTCTTCCAGCTACTTTCTTTTTTACGCCCTGTTTCTTTCAGGACATAAAAGCACTTTCTAATATTGGCCAATGCAAGGTGAACTAGGAAGGCAAACTCTAAAACCAATAAATTAGAATGGGTTCCTAGCTCAAAACAACAACAACAAAAAACAAACTTGCTTTGTGGTTTCCAGTTCATTATTCAGTAGTTAGTGTGAGTAATTAGACATATTCAGACAAGTTATGACAAGTTATGTGTTGAATACTATGCCAATTGAATTCTCTGTATTCTGCATAAATTCTCTCAATAAAGATCGATACAGGTCCTGAAAGAAACCAGAATTTTTTTTCTGAAAGATTATATGAGACTCAACACAAGTGAAATCTAGTGATCCAGTCATCATCTGACAAATATTTATTGACTCAGTGCCCCATGCCACGTGTTCTAGATGCTGATGGTACTGAAACACACAAATAAGGATTCACTCTTGTCCACTTTCTGAGTTATACAAGCTTGTAGATACATGTCATGTGTGAAGTACCTCCGTACATGCTTTTCAAGTTAAAAGATGCTGCATGTCTGGGAAATTCCTGTCCCAATTGTAAGAAAAAAAGACATAGACCAGGAAGGAATAATTCTATTAACTAGAAAAGATCTACCATCAATATTTAAGGAAGTAACAGCCTTAATACAGAAACATTTCCTGCTAACGGATTATTAACATGCAATGCCATTTCTAACAACAGGGTCTGCTTGGTTTTGTTTGTTTGTACACATTTTCTGCAGTTGAAATTTAGACGTATGAGCAATGTTTTCCATGTCGGCTGCCAACTACATAGGTGGCAATGATACAAATCTTGAAAAGATTCATTTGGTTAGCGATCTCGAACTACAACGTGCCCCTTTATACTCGCCTTTCCTTTATGTTCATGCCCACCTATTTAATCTTAATGTAGGTTATTTGGAGCAAAAATTCCAAAAAGTGGCATTTCCAGGGATTACACTTAATAGATCAAGGCCTTTAGTGCTTGCAGGCTTAGATGTGTAGTTATAAAGCACTTTATCAGCAATTCAGGCCATTCTGAGAATCAATCCTTTCTGCCTAGAGGAAAATTGCCTCCATTTTCTCATTTCCCTTTAAACATTAATCAACATCTACAGAGTTATCAGGAATATATTTACTGGCCATTGGACACTTACAAGACAGCACTTTTGGTCAAAGGACACCTGCCTAATGGCTTGTGGACACTTACCATCCAGAAAGATTCTCTGGAAAAATTCTGCCAGGCACGACTCTGTGGGTCAGAGGCAGTGCAGTGACTTGTGTGGATCTATCATGTGAGCCAGAGGGAAGAGGGACAACCCTGCTGAGGAGATCGAGATGTTGGGAATGTGACTAGAGACGCAGTTTGGCGCTGTGATTCCTCAACATAACTCGCATTCTTCCTACAGGCCTTATCTACATATTTTCCATAGAGAAAGAAGAAAGCGTAGATCTAGATCGTTTTTGTTGTTTTCTATTTTTTATTTTGTTTTTCTTTATACAACAGAAACTTTTAGTTCTTTGATATACTTAAAGATATGTATATCAAATATATGAGACAATAACTTTTCATTATATCATTCGTATTCAGAAATATGTCAGGTTTGTTTGGAGATGGGCGCAATACTGCAATAAATTAAAATTTTACTTTTAACTTCTGTTTTGTTTTGTTTTGTTTTTGCCATATCCCTAGAATTGCAGAGTTTCCACAGAAAATTATATTTTTTGAAAGAAAAGGAAAAAAGGTAGAATTTGCAGTGCCTTGTATTTTGTTTTTTTAAGAGGATCATTTCTTGATAGACTTTTTTTCCAGTTCTGTATATATGCTATTAAAAAAATAAACTAAAACTAATGGGTTTTGGGAACGACAACTAAGACAGAAGCTGATCAATTTCTGGAAAACATAAAGAGTTGTAGCTCATTATTTTAACTATTAACAACCGTATCTTTCAGGTTACTCTTTTATGACGTTTGTCTCATTCTTACATACTTATTTTGAAGTGGAACACATTCTACTTTATCATAGTCTAAAATCTTTGAGAAACTTCTCTTCTACTCAATTTTTTTTCTTCTAGACGGAAGATAATTTTTTGGAAGAGAAACAATCTGCACTGTCAAAGAGCTAAACAAAATCTGGTGAAAATAAGCCGTTACTGGAGGCATCAAAACCAGAAGCTTCTGTTGTGCGAAGCTATGAGTTTCGGGGCATCTCGATAAAGCACCGACCTTTCCTTTGCTGGAGCATGGTTTATACCTGCTGGCGAAGGAATAAACAAAAGAGAAATGATGATGAATGTGCACTTGCTGCAGCAGAAACTCCTTTCAAAAGGAGTAACACTAACAAAAACAAAGGCGAGTTGAAAATGCAGCGGACCTCACCCTTGGACCAGGTGGGCTGACAGATCCCCCACCTCTCCTGGCCATGCACAAAGAAGGCTGGACCATCCCCGGATTCTCAGCCAGGGTGGTCGTCTGTGTGCAGGACTGAAAGCAAACAAGGGCAAGCTGTAGCCAGATGTGGGGGCTTTCAGGTTCACTGGCGGTTCCTGGGGTACTTGGAGGCAAAACCGCTCACGCACGTTCCAGCTTTCCACCAGGAAACGTGGAGACGTGGGGGCGCAAGGAATCTCATCGGCCCTCGGTCCCCGAGTTGGCCTAGTTATGCCGCCAAGGTTCATGAGGAAATACAAATGCCTTTGAAATATTAGTAACTGTGAACTGAATTTCAAAATTTTATGGCCAATCTGATAAGTCAATGGCTCCATCTGAAGGCTCCAGACCCAGTAATACATTCCCTATGAGGTCATTTCTGTGTCCTCATCTTGTACACGGGTTTCTGGAGACGTGGCATCAGCCCTTTCTACCGAGTAGAGAGCATTTTTGTTATTACATCTTTGGAAAAACAGAAAGAATTTTTCTTTTCAGAGGCATCTAATTGTATCTTTCCCTCTTCTCTACATACCCGCCTCCAAAATCAATAGTTTTATCTCTTCTGCTGATTTCTGAGCTATTCTTCTTTTGTTTTGACTTCCTTTCTCGCTCTCCCACACCTACCTGATAAGGAAAAAAAAAAAAAACCACACACACACAGAAATTTTAAAAAGCATATTTATTAACACAGTTTTGTAATTTTGTCAACCTTGCCTCTAGATTGAAGTCATGTCATTCACTTGCATATGAATTTAGGGAAAACATGAAAGTCACTTCTATTAATTTCAGAGGCTTCAGCTCGACCTTTGTGAGGTCAGTCCTTGGCAGCCGAGGGTCGTTTTTAATTTTTTTAATTTTGACTAATTTCATCTCCATTTCCCCATTTCTAAAATTACATCCTGGGTCGGGGAAAATAAAAAGATATACTTATTATCGAATAACACAATGAATTGATTTTTACAAACAGTTCACATTCTAAGTGGGCCTTAAAGTTATCTTTGAGCACTGAAAACTTTATAGATGTTCTCTACGTAGTGGTCCAAACGAAACCAAATTTCATTTTACCTCATTGAGAGTCTGTTTACTAAAGTCACTAAATCACCCTGTTTCTGACCTTAGCTAGAAGTTCAAACCCTTTTTCACAGCCATTAACTTTTTCAGCGTTCCACTGAGCAGATGTGTGTTCAGTGGCTTAATCTTTTCCATACTGGGTGATGCGACAGGCCCCCACCTGATGTGGGCTTTGCTACAGTGCGAAATCTCATCCATAAAATCCAATTTGCCCATGTTGTTTACATATGATAAATTAAAATAATTTTTTTTTTAACGGCAAAGAGTCATAAGTTTGCTCGGAAATTAAAATAAGAGACACTAGGATTGGTAGGGTGTATCCACATAAATTCACATATATGAGTCAAATGCACATATTAGAGTCAAAAATTTTCAATTATATCAAAATGTCTTTTAACTAGCAGACATTTTCATTTTTCCCATGAAACTATGTCAAGGTCTATATTTGTATACATAAACTAGAAAGGAAAGAAATAAAACAGTAAACTAAGAAATTGGAGACATAAGCTTACATTTTTGCCTGTTCCTGGTGGAGACAAATTACATTTTGTTGTTCTGAGTGAACATGGCAATAATTATCGCACCTCTTTTTAAAAGTAATGTAAAACTCCAACATTTTTATTGCTTATTGCCAGACCTTAAGCACTAAGATATTTATTTACATTGTCTGATTTGATTCTTTCAAACATTATGAGATACGAGAATTATTATATGCCAGATGAGAAAATGAAGAAACAGATGTTTTAGAAAAATAAAATAACCTTCTCTTTTAGTCTATTAAGCCACTATATTATATTTTGCAGCCTTTGTGGTGATATATATATATAATAGAAATATCAGAAAGCATAGAGTAGCTATTTTGCATTTCTTTGGGGGAAAGAAAATGTTTTTTCTAACCTTTATTCTTTTAAGCCTAAATGATTTCTTTCAGACTCCGATGGTTTAGTTATTCCCATCGAAAGGGTTGCTACATTTGTCCTCAGAGTCCACAAAATACATGTCTTATGTCTTCTCTGCCTCGATCTCACAAACTTGTAATATGTGAAGAAATACGAGAAATTCATGTGAAGATTCGGATGACTTTTGGAATCTCGGTGGCTCTACTCCTTAAACAAAACAAGAATTGTTATTGATTCTCAATTGATTATTCAAAAATTAAATTCCTCCAAATTTACTTTCTTTCTAATTGGAGTTCCAGCTGCCATCGGATTGAGTTTTCCTCTTGTTTACTTGCCCTAAAGTCTCTGTAAAAGATTTTATTTCTCTAGGCAACCAGCTGGTTTTTCACATAGATAAGGTCAATTAATTTGACCTTGGTTTCAATATGAAATGCATAATAAAAGCTGGTGCCCCAAAGACCGGATGTAGCCTTTCAAAAAAAGCTACTTGCCAGGACAGGGAACAATAATTTATTACCTCATAAACCCCAGTTGAAATGCTTGTTGCTGAGCATGGCGACGACAAGGAGCCTGTGTGACTTTATTCATTTATTTTTATTTAGGCAATAGGGAGATGGGGACAGAACGGAGCACCTGCACGATTGAAGGATGGGGAAATGGCAAAGGCAGAAAGAGAGATGCTGTTTCTTTACGGATCCACCAACGCTCTTTGAATTTGCGTTTTCCTGAAGTTGGTTTTCCACGGACCAAAAAATCCTTACATCTAGGCTCAGAGAGTTTATTATTGACTTTTGACCATAGGATTTTACTATTAAAATATTTCATAACTCAGGTTTTGAGAGCTCTAGACACTCATTGTGAAGCAACAAGCAAAATGGAAAATTTAAGTTGCTATTTACAATCAGTAACAAAATATTTGCCATTGGATAGATGAGTCTGATTTTAACAAATTTGTGAAGATATAAACTTTTATATCTTAGGCTTCTTTAAACACTGCGTCACCGTCATTCTGCATGCTGTTAACATGTTTTACCTGTAGTATGCTTATGAGTGTTTATTTCTTCCCATGGATGTGTTACAGTTGACATTTGTGTCTATTCTTCTAATGTATTTTAAATAATCCTGAATGAAGCCCTTTAACCTAAGTCATTAGCATCCTTGATTGTGTCTTACACATGGGCTAAGTCAAACATATCAATATTATTCAGGCTATTGATAAGGATTTTTCTCAGTGTAATGCATCATCTTCAGCCACTCTGTACTTAGAAATCCATTATTTTAAGCGTTCTTTTGAAATAGGCCCTTTCTTTACCTTGAATGGTAGATAAAGCAAACTGTAGAAAACATTCGCTCCTCAGGATATGTACTTACTATGAAAACAAATCTTTTCTCAGCAACGTAGATACACTTATGTGGGAGATTTTCACAGATATGGAGATGCAATTTTTGGAAAACTGGTGGTAATTTGGATAAGGAGAACTCTGAGTAATAATGCAATAGGGTGAGTAATAATGTAAGAGAGTAATAAAATATTACAGTGCAGGTGTAGTAGAGAGGTTTACACAGTCTGGAATGTGCCAAGTTCTTTCAGATGGGAGAAAAAAAAGTGGGGGAAGGGTGCCTTTAGGAAGCGAAGATGAACTGGTGCTGAAGACACACTCACTTCAGACTTCTTGCACTGAGAATGTCAATTAGAACCACCTTTTTCAAGGGCCGCTGGCAATACATATCGAAAGGTTTAACGAGCAGATATTCTAGTATCTGGCAAGTTCAATTTGAAGCCCTTGTCCCAAGAAAAGCATCATAGATATCGCAGACAACTCTTTTAGCAAACACAACTTATATAAGTAAAAATGTATTTATATCTTTCCAGAGTTTTTCATATGCAGAGAGAGGGTAGGAGGGCAGGGAGTGGCGGGGGGTGGGGGAGAGAGAGAGAGAGAGAGAGAGAGAGAGAGAATTTGTTCCATCAATTTTGTTCGCAATCATCTTCTTCGCTCATTCACAAAATTATTAATAGTGGTTATTCCTGATTTGAGATTTTATGGTAATACTAAAGTTGCTTCTTTTACAAAACTTCCAAACACAATAAATACCTTTTATTTTTAAAAGAAAAAGCCACCAACAATTGCCATTTTGCAATATCTATGTTTTGTACTCGATGGTTCAGTATTGGACCACCAGAGAGAAGTCTCTTTCCTCTATTCCTCCAGCCAGTGGTTCTCCTGGGTCCCTTGTCGCCAAGACCTGGACCTAGGGTAAATGCCATTTGTCCAATGTTTCAAATTATCATTAGTCGAACAGACTTTTTGTTGACTCTCTTAAGAACCTAACCACAATTTATATCATTGTTTCCGTAGGGAAAACGTGTTCTGAGTTTCAAGCAATTGACATAACAACAAATCCCAAACAGCTTGTTTGTAAGTTGAAAATTATCTCTATATATTTTTTCTCGTTTTTACTACTGAAACTAGTTGGTACCCTGAAGTCACTAATTATCCAAGAATATAATATACCCACTGCCGGAAATTGTGGCCTGGACTGTTTTTGACCTCTAATTAAGAAATGCTTTTTCTAGATCTTTGTCCTGTATTCAGCATTCTTTCCATGGCGATTTCTTTATTCTTTTATTTTTAAGGTTGTCAAGTGAAACCACAAATGAATTGACACGTGTCTGAACCATGTCTGACAGAAAACAGAAAATCGTATTCAACAGAATGAAGTTATCTCCTTCTCGTTACTCTCCTTTGTTCGATTACAGGAAAATCTCAGAATAGCCGCATCTGTCCTCCAAAACTCCTATAATTTTTATCTCCAGAGATTTAGCTAGCGCAAAGGGAGACCATCCTCAGACGGCTTGAATAGATCCCATTGCGGCAAAAACTCACCAAAATATTGTCAAATGTGTCCCAGCAGTAAAACTCAAGTCATAAGCTGGATTTCTCACTGTCTGTGTCCAGACTCCCCTATATGTTTCTAAATAATAGTTGGGGCAGGTCAAGAACAAGAGATTATGATACATGAGACTAAAGAAAGAGAAAGACGAGCATAAAAACTTCATGGTCCTCAGGAACTGTCGGTTGTATGCAGCACAATTCTCACGACCCCAAAGCTGAACTTTATAAATAAGTTTGGCATCAGACTCTTGCCTGGAGAAAATAAAGAGGAAGAGAAAGGGGAAAAAAAAGAAGCCCCTTGCCCTGCTCCGACACACATACAAATGCACACGCATAGGACGCATGTGAACCGCTTAACTCTGTAAAAACATATGCAACCGGCCTGTGGCATGTTGAATAACAGAACCTTATACTACTGACCATGAGATGAAACCATAATACTTTCATTTGAATTGCAACCTCTCTAACGCAATACTTCTCAACAGGGCTTTTTATAAGCTGACTAAATTGTATTAGGCTGAATGATGGAATTATTTGTATTGACCCACCATCTCCAGCTCTGTTTCTTGGAGAAGCTATTTCTAATTTGTCAATATTGAAAACTCTCTGATACATGAGGAGGAAATATAACATATGATTAAAACTATGGACTAAGGTCGTGGTTGATTTTTGCCTCAATTCAACTAACTTACTCAATTTAAATTTAATTTATTCTGTTTGTTTTATATTGTGTTTCTTTCCTTGAAAACTGTTAAAATAGTACTATGTGCCTCTTTCAATTATTGTGAGAATTGAAAGACATGCTCACCCAGTGAGCACACACCTGTGGAGAGCTTAGCTGAGCGCCTGACCGACAATAAGTACACAAAATAAAAATTAGATAGATACAATTATCATTGTTGTTATTAATAAGAGGGTATTGCCAATTGAAATCATAGACCTGGTAAGAATAAATTCCTAGATGTATGACTCGAAAGCTTAGCCATCTCTATTTTATTTTCAGTAGAAAAAAAAGTGGGCTTATATTCACGCGCAGCAGGAAAAATCTTATACTGCCCTTATATGTTCCCGTTAGGAATTTGAACCTATGTCTTTGTCTGTTAAAAGAATGGAAGTTTTCATCCAATAATTTAGAACTCATTTTCAAATAGGATGCTGTAGCATCCCATGTCATTTTTATTGTATTACATTTAAATCCATTTTACACGGGTCCTACTGACAGATACAATGATAACCGTGCCCTAAGCAAACTAACAGCTGAAAATTTGATGTAACAACGTGAGCCAGCATCTATCTGACAATTTATCTGAAGGATCCTATGTATTTTAAATGTGATTTAGGGATTTTTATTTTGATGCTGAATGAGTCTTTCTGTTTTCATAGATGTAATAGATAAATCTCATAGACATAAACATCTTGGAAATTTCAGAATCATAAAATTAATGTGCCCTACCATTAACAGCATAATTTAAGCTGAACCGTTATCTCATGAGAGCAGATAAAACAAACTTTTCAAAAATAAGAAAGTATTTTTAATATAAATATTTTAATTAAACCCTTCTTTGTTTTCCTGGCTGGTTCATATTGACGGTTGATAATGGTTGTACTGTAGGGGAGCAGAATATGCCACCTCAAAATATGCTTTTGGAGTATGGATTACTTTAAGATGGCTATTAAAAAAAAAAAAAAAGACTTAGGAAGAATCTTTGACCTTCCCCCTAACTGCCTAAAAATTTAAATAGAAGATCTGCTGGGGGAGGGGGAGCTGTCATCATAGATAGCCATAGTTTAATAAGAACTAGTCAGAGAGAAAGCTAGCGCGGCCCCTGTAACCAGAGTCTTCTCTGAGTCCCATCATTAAAGATGGTTCAGCAAACATTTGTTTACCAAACATTTGCTTTTTCATCTTCATGTGAATCATCTTCCTCCCTTTTGAAGTCCCAAACCACAATCTCCCCTTTCTCCTTAGCTCAAAGTGGGAAGTAAGAGCCCCATGTGCCCAATTTGTACTAGGGCCCCAAATTCTTATGGAACCGCCGTCCATACATATGCAATTAGATTTGGTTATTTTCTTCTGTGAACCTGTCCTATATAATTTTAGTTACCAGAAGAACTAAGAGGGGAAGGGTAAATCACCCCCTCCTGCCCGCCCCCCCCGACACACACATGGTCTCTGGGCCAAACTCCAGAGAGCCTTCTCCCCCATCGATTTGCTTGTGTTAAAATTTTTTTGGTATGGTAGCATGTAACTGTATATTTAGTTAGCTGAAAAGCAAAGATGAAGATAAATTTTAGAATCTGCCAAAGGCAAAAAAGAGATTATACGTCGGGGAACAATTACATGAAATCAACCAATTTCTCATCGATGGATGCTAGAAACAATCAGACAACCCCTTTCAAGTGATGGGGAAAAAATGTCGACCTAGAATTCTAAATTCGGGGAAAACATTCTTCAAAAAGGATGGAGAAATAAAGACAATGCCAGTCAAACAAAAGCTGAGAGAATTAATTGCCAGTAATATTTTAAGAAGATTGAAAGGATTTCTTCAGGCTGAAGGACAATATTGCTGGACGGAAAAACAATTCCAAGGGAAATACACTGTCCTCAAAAACGCACAGTCTGGGACACCAAGGATCATCAAGCTATGGCCCGTGAGCCAAATCCTGCCTGCTGACCGTTTGTGTAGAGCTTGATTGGAACAGAGCCATACCTATTCATATCGTCTATGACCGCTTTTGTGCCACGATTCCAGAGTTGAGACTGAAAATGTGAAAATGTATAAGTGTTAACTAATAAGCCAGTTGCCAGAGTCTACTCTCTAAGACAGAAGAAATAAAATGCTTCGTTGATGCCACGCAGGATTAGATTTGAGAGGTGGCGTGTAAAGTAAGATTCTATTGATTTGATCCGTTTTTCAGATTTCCTTTGTGGCAAATTGAATGCTGAATCATGTTCCCCATTTCTACACAAGCTAAGTCAATAAATAAAGCATCTGTGAATGTTTTATCCCATGTTCAACATTTATAAGGCTTATTTCGTAAGGCATAAATTCCTAAAAATTTCTTTCACAGAATGGAGATTTTTGCCAAATCTGTCTGGCCATTAGACTTACAACAGCACAGGTGGGAGTTTAGGGAAATAAACAGTACCCATAAGGCCCTGTTGATAAATTTGAGCTCAGACTTTTCCATCCCTTACATTCTCTTTGCTTTCTCCCTCTTCATACATCTGTGACACTGGAGTTTGGCCCAGAGAAAGAGCACACAGTTGAGATAAAGAGATGTGAGCCAAGAGAGCTGGCTATTCAGATCAGATGGGATGCAGATGGACATCTGTGCCGAGAAGAGAAAGCCAAGGTCTTCATCATGGAAATAACTATACAGAATTCTACCCCTATCAACGCTCCCTCTTTTGTCATGAGTT
>NW_006436283.1:8096684-8111288 GCF_000325575.1 Pteropus alecto | reverse complement strand
AGAGTGTTTCCGTGTGGCACATAAAGGTTATTGGCTCCCTCCTCTGCAGGTGTGTGTTTGTTACTTGTTTCAGTTTACCAGTTCGAAAGCACAAGAAAACCTCCTATTATTTATATCCATGTTTAAAGTGGGCTTGACAGTCAGGTTTTTACACTGACAGGCACACCATAAAAATCATGTACTGTTACTAGTTTTCTAGGCAGAATTATTTCATAATAATTATCTTCAAATCTCCGATGTTCTGTGCGTTCAAAACCAATTGTCTTTATTTTAATAATTAAATGGAAGTGACAGTGGATGACAGCTGCAATTGGTTTCATTTGTGAAGCAAGGACTGCCTTCCCCATCACCATGGAATCATTCTGGCTAGGCGTCAGCATATTTAAGCCATTGAATGCTACCAAATTTGTAGTCAGACAAGGTACGCATTTTCAGGCAAACACATTTTTTTTTCCGGTGTGTAACATCATACGCTTTTTCACCAAATCCCAATAGCCTTTGCGAGACTTGTAATGTACAAATCTACACTTATATTTGATAGATGCAAAGGGTATTTCCAACGGAACGGTTTTGTTCCTATGTTGTCCCTTTAAGCCAAGAATTGGCCAAAATTTTCTGTAAAGGACTAAATAGCAGTTTTGGCTTTGCGAGCCATATGGTCTCTGTCGCAACTATTCAACTCTGCTCTTACAGCGAGAAATCAGTTATAAACGATATGTAAATGAATAGGCTAACTCTGGTTCAGTAAAACTGTATTTACCAAAACAAACAGCAGGAAGAATTTGGTCCATGTGATGCTTTTAAACAACCGTTCAACATATTTTATTTATAGCACAGTACACAGCGTTTCAAAGTTCTTGTTCCCTTTGACTATTAAAATTACAAAGTATTACTAGAGATGGAGAGAGCATTACTGTAGCTTAAAAATAAACGTTCAGGGGTTATTTATGATATCGGACCATCCAAAATGTATTTTCTATCAACGTATCAGGGGATAGTTACATGGCACATAACAAACGATCTCCATGTTGTTTATCTCATTCGATTACAGTAACAACCCTGCGAGTTAGGAGGGCCGGGTATGATTTTTAAGTCTCACAAAGCATAAAGAAGTTAATAAGGGGCTTGCCCAATGGCAGCCACGTGAAGTGTAGATTTAGGATTTTAAAATTTCCATTTGAGTACCAACGCTTTTATTTTGGCTGCAGGCCATTTGGGGACCTGATTTTTGGTGGTAATTTTGATTGCAGAGAAGTGGTCCTAATTCAGGTCCTGATATGCAATTACTGTTAGCAGTGAAAAAGAAAGTAAGTACTTTCCATGTTATCAAATTAATGGAGACAGCAAGAATGAACGATTTAAGAAAAAATAGAAGCAAAACTCAACTACTCATTTTTCCTTCATAACCGTATTTCTCTGCCTGAATTTTAGAGGTAATTGCCTCAGCGACACTCTCGGTTTTCCTCCGAAGTCTGTACCTAAATAACCATTTACGCAGGAGTCCGTGACTTCAAAAATAACACTCTAAAGTGATTTGCTCCTAGCCAACTGGAGATAGAGCAATCCGTTATGCATGTTTTTGGCTTCCGTACAATTTTACTGTTACAACTTTTATTACACGAAAAACTAAAAGAAGAGATAAACTACAGCATTAGGATTTTTTGATACAGACCTTGAGCCATCAGCACAGGAAACTAACCTCATGGATTATGTCCATTGCTCTCCTGTCCACTAAGAACTAATCACCTTATAATATTACCATGTAACTTTCATCTATATTGATGGTTTTTCTCCAACAAGAGCATAATGTTTTAGAGAAACTGTCTGAAATATCTTTACCACATTGGTCTAAGATCACAGGGTTTACAATTTCCATTCTTTAAATTTTTTTTTTTTTTCTTAAATGGCTCTTTGGGAAAAAACCAAGTTAAACTATTTCACAGTTGTATGTACATATGAAATATGAAAATGTCGGTTGTTTCTGAAGGCTTTGGCTGTGCGAAAACTACATAAATATTGAGATTAAAGTTCCTTGTTAACATAAAGTCAGATGAAAATGACTTGTATGGGAAAATGTAGGCATTGGGGGCACAGCTTTCCATACTGCAAAGATGCTATCAGTGAAATGGAAAATAGAAAAGCAATCTGGCAGGTACAAACATTCCTATGCGAACAGAAGTCAAGGGTGAGAATTGGGACTGGGGGAAAGACAAGAATCTGAGAGTGACCTTGACTCTATTACCCCGAATATCCAGGTGGAAATAAATTCACTGTCTTCACAAAAAAATGATATCGAAGGAGACAATTTTCATTTCTCATCCTAGGGAAGAATAGAGGGTGGTACTTTAACTTGAGTCACTGACAATTTTATCTCTTGAGATTTAGAAAAGTAGCTATGGTGAAATGATTTCCTGGTCTTTAAAAGGGCACGCATTATTTTTCGCACATTTTATTTCTCTCAAAAGTTAGTGGACCTCTGTGAATCCAAAGAACAAAATGAACAAACAAAACAGAAACAGACTCATAGGTGCAGAGAACACACTGATGATTGTCAGATGGGAGGGGCTTTGGGGAGCTGAGTGAAAAAGGGGAAGGGATTAAAAAGCACAAACTAGTCGTTACAAAACCGTCATGGGGATGTACAGTACAGCATAGGGAATGTAGTCAATAATATTATAATAACCATGTATAGAACTAGGTGGGTACTAGACTAATCAGGGGGATCACTTTGTAAATGATACAAATGTCTAACCACTGCGCTATACACCTGAAACTAATATAAAATAATATTGAATGCCAACTCTATTTGAAAAGTACAAATTGATTTTAAAATTAAAAAAAAAATTAGTTAGTGGAAATAGGTCCCAGAAAGCAGCGCCTTTTGAGTTTTCTCTCCTTTCATTTATTGAACTCATTATCAGCAAGATGCCAGAAGTAATTACAATGATATCATCGATGCAGTGCAAATCCAAAGAAAAGACTTGAGAGGCTCTCTCAGTTATTTTCAAAAAGTGGGGTCCATAACTAGGCTGGCTGGTCGGTGCTGGCAAGTACCCTACAATCATCACGCGTGAATTCAGCACGGGTTCCAATAGCGATGGGTACGGCGGGCAGGGGGTTGTATACTAGGGCCCGTACAGAAGGACTCAGAGCAAGCTGAAAAAGTTCTCTAACAAAAGGCTGTCAGATATGATTTACTGAGCTGGCCTCTACCGGGCAAGCTTCACTGAGCACTTTGAATTCGAGCTGTCCACAACCGGCAGACTTTTCTATAACCCGACAAAGACAGAGAGTTATAGGCACTTCATAAAAGTGATGTCTTTTGTTTAGTTCTAACAGGGTCTCTCAACAGGGGAGGCAAAACCGATGAAGTGCAAAATATAATATGAAATCAATTTCCCTTCTCACATGACCCTGAGAACAAGAAAAGAGTCTGGTTTTCGTGGAGCTGCTAAAAAAATCCAAATGTCTTCTGGGTGGTTGGAAGAGAAGACCAAGAGAATTTGAGAATGTTTTTTGCTTAATTAGTTTCGGCACTTCATTTTGAGACAGATCCGTACATGTTTAGCTTGTTTAAAGGATCACAGAGGCCTGAGTAAGATCGTTTTTCCAGATAGAGGGTGAAGTCGTTGGAGAGAGAGGTTAGGCTCAATGAGACCTGCTTTCAGAAACCAGTTCTATTAGTAGCTGAAAGTTTAAGGTGACCGGGGAAAAGCTCCAACCACTTCGAGTGGTTTCTGAACACAGCATCGTAACTACTTGAGTGACTGCATCACAGCAGGGATGGGTGGCAAACATCTGAAAGTGAACCTCATTGCTCGTCAACCAGGCTACGTCTGAGTGCGCAGTTATAGTTCAGGTGTAGCTCTGACTATGATGATGTTCGAAAACATGGATAACATATCAAGCACATGATTATTTTCATTAATAGAAGGTAACACATAAACAAGGAAGAGTTACTTGTCAGGAGAGTGCTGAGGTGGGAAAGTTATGTATATTTCTGTATATGATAAAGTTATGTATATTTCTTACTTAAATTGTGTACTCTAGATCTTTCTATGTGTTTCCAGCCCAGCAGTTCCAAACATATAATTCTCTATATTTCTTCTAAAACATTTTCTTTACGAGTTATAAATTAGTCTATACCAATCCATCTGAGCTTATTCGTGACATTAGTTTTTTTTTCAATGTTCCCAAGTGATAGTTTACTGATAGTACAGATATCATGTTTTTTTTTTTACCTGTGTTGCAGATGGATAATTCTTAAAATTAAAATATCGAGTATCTGAGTATCAGAGTATCAATATGAATCCTCTAAGAAACAAATGTCCATATGGAAGGAGATATAAAAATTCTAGTGAAGAAATACCTTTGAAGGAAAAAAGAAGAATAGAAGAAACATGAATTTGAAAGGAATCTTGAGCCTTAATAGCCAACCATGCTATTGACATGAGCCCAGAGGGGGTGTGGCCTGCATCACTCACATGTGGCAGCCAGAGGCTATCAGCCAACTATATTCCTCTCAATAGGGTCTCAGTCAAGGGACAATCTGGGCCTCATTCCCCTATGCTTGCTACTACTTGGAATTCTCATTGGTGGAATATTCTGGAATACCGATATGGTAAAAAGTTACATACTGCAAGTGTGATTCCAACACATTTGATTCTAACACAGGTAAGTAGAAACTATTCAACTATTCAAGACTAATTCATGAAAATCGATCGTTTGTTTTTCTTAACATAGGAAAAGAATGTTACATTTGTTTTTAACAGCAATAATCTTTGAATCACGTCCCACCATATCAGTTCAGTGGGGGTCCTACTTTCATAAATACTAGTATAGATTACAAGTGTCATTTCAAAAAATAAAACGGTTTTCCACGATTTAAAAAATGTGATCTAGATTATGCGCCAGTGGTGATTTTCTGGTTATGCTCTTCAAGAGGAACTACTCAGAACAAAAGTATAAAGAAATGCGTCTTTCCCAGCCCCTTATTCCTCTTTTACATGCCAATCTCTTCTTAGCCATCCAAACTTTCTGGAGTCTCTTTGTGTTCTGCACTGCTTACAACTGCTAAGTATTCACAAGAGCGACATGTTATCAGTGACACTTTCTCCGACCGTTTCTTGTCTTCAGACTCTACAGTTTTATTCCTTCCAATTCATTAACATCCATTCCATTCATTAATAGTCTTTCTCTTTGAAGTCTTCTTCTCTTCTAAGATCTGGTGACTGCGTTGAAAACATGATGTGTATTAAGTAGCCCTGAAAGAAAAGAGCTGTACATGTCCAACCAAGGGAGTCTGTTACAAGGATATGTCCAACCAAGGGAGTCTGTTACAAGGATATGTCCAACCAAGGGAGTCTGTTACAAGGATACACAGAAGGGCAGGTGACCACGCACTCTGGGTGCTGGCTCTTCTGGGATGTAGCATGTGCTTCATGGAGGGCCAGACCCGCAGCTCAGATTTATTTAGGGTATTATCTGAGGTCAAGTGATAGTCCCTCCTTGAGTATGTCTCCCATGTTCACTTCTCCCAAGAAGGAATTTGTTCAGGTCATTTTGTCCACTGCAACGTAGAGTTTTGGGCTGAGTCACTGCAGAGGTGGTTGTGTTTCCACATGCCCAACCTAGTCACCGTTACTGTGACTTGGGTACCATTCCCTGGACTCATCGATGGCAGTAATGCTAGCAGGTTTTTTTTTTTTTTTTCCTCACAGCACTCCCGGCATGAGTCAGAGCTGCTTTGCACATAAAGAACCTCTTGGGGCTGCTTTCTGCAGAAGAGGGCAATTAGAATTTTATGGACTCTCCAGTACAAGTGTTAATGTTTGATAAAACCTAACTATGTTACTCCTTGCATTTAACTGCATTTAGCCATTGTTTCAACCTCTGTAACTCAAGTGCTGTTATTTGCATGTTCCTCTTTTGCAAAAATCTATGCTGGCTCATCAGCCGTTGGCTACAGACCCTGGACGAACCATTGCCCTTTTTGTAACGAAAGTGAACTTTACCTTCCGATCTTGTCGTGGACTTTAACTTCTGTTTCTCGTTCACGATCGTGATTTTTTTAATGACAACTTGGCTCTCAATTCAGGTTGCTGGGTGATTACTTAGGATACCAAATTCTTTGCAGCTCATATGTGGCTCTGCCCCATGAACAAGAGGGTGTAAGGCTGTGTCTGCCAATAACAGGAGCCCAATAAAGTTAATTGTTTCTCCGTTAGGCACTTTGCTAGTGCTCTGAACACATGGAACCGATTATCTGGCACTGCAATGTTGTTAAATAAAACGTGCAAAAAAGAAAATACAATTATTGCTAAAGTAAAAACATACCACGAGGGGTTATTAAAAAAAGCAAGATGTTTTACATTTTAAGGATGTTTCGCTGCTACATGTGTGTGTTTGGTGACAAACGAATGATTAGCTCCAAGACACTGCAGTGCCGGCATTAAACTTTTCCTTCTGCTCCATTGTCTTCCAGTCTCCTGAAATAAATGGAAGTAGATTTTTCATTCTGACGGAAAATAATTTTTTAAAAAACAATTAAAAGCATATCTTGGCAACCCTGGAATATAGACCACTCACTTAAAACATTCATCTTATACTATACGTAGGGTGATTCTTTAAGAATGTATTTGCTTTTTCAGCTTATGAACTCCATTTGTTTATCACCTAAAGTAACTGCATTCTGGTATAAAGCAGAAATTACTTCGGTAGCATGGGGGAAAAAAAACTATAATCCCCTTTTAGTTACGCTTAAGAGAACCATGGGGACTTAATAAATACAATGTGTTTATAAGATAAAGAGTCATAATCAGCTTCCATTTACCTTCAAAGTTTTTCCATTTCTCACCAACACTTTAAAATAGTATTATATGGCTTAAATGCAATGCAATTACATCTACATTGAGCATTTTTAATTTTAAATGGTTTCCCCATATCACAAATAACCATGATCATGAAATAATTAACCAACCAATGTCCACTAGAGATTATACAAAAACGTTTTGTTAGATTTGAATTTTATATTCATGCCCTATAATAATCAAACTGTGTACATTTCAGTAAAACACTATGTTAATTTGTTTGACGCTACAGACCGATTCATATATTAGCCTAAATAACCTGAGGATCAGAAAAATAAAAAAAAAAAATTTTGGATTTTATATGTTTATGTCTTCCATTAAACAAATACAAAAAAGTTTCTTTTTTTTTCTTTTCTCTAAAGTGCCAAAAGTCAAATAAAGTGCCCTGAAAGCACATCTGAATAAAAAGATCTGAAATCTGGCTGTTAATTGTCCTGTACGCTCAAGTATTGTGTTGTCATTTTGTCCTAATGTATGGACCTTTGATGAGCAAAGAAGGCATGTCCATGTCAATACAAACTTTGAGTTGGCTCAGTTTTCCACATCTTGGGACCAATGACCAGAGTGACCAAAATTGACAGGTGACTGGAATTTCCAAAACAAAACATTTATCGTTAAAAATTGTCATTGTTTTTTCATTACAAGTAGGTTTTAGTCAAACACACCCAAATCTTATACTTTCTAAATGTAACACTTTTCAAACTCTCTTGCTAGTTCTGTACTTTGCTTATTCCACAGCTTTCTTACATATTAAAAGAATGATCAGGCAGGCAAGAACCTCAACATGAACAGAAACATATTTATATGTATGTGTGTGTGTGTGTGTGTATAAAAGCAAGGTGTTTTACATTTTAAGGATGTTTAAATGTATGTTTATACACATACATATATAAATCTTTTTCCAATGGACAGAATCAGGAGGTTTAATCTTCATAGATCACTATAGACAATCTTCTTTGGGGCTGAACTGCACAGTTCTCTGGCTGCATTTCACTAGAGAAGCATTAAGGTGTCTTTTTTTTTTCATGTTTTAGTGGAATTTGGCTGCTTATTCTCTGTTCTCACTCTCAGAATCACTGAGATATGATCACACTCCAATCACAATTTTAATATGGACTTTTTGTGAGATAAGTTTGTTCTTTTGTTGTCGTTGGGTACCCTGCTTTCTCTCTAGTCTCAGGGAAAATCTGATGACAGAAGGTCAGCATTGCATTGACTAGATCAGAAGGAAGGGAAAGACACATTGGAGAAATTGGATCTTCCTGGAGTGAATTCATAAGGAAGCGCTATCACCCCCTTCTCAACTAAAGCTCAGATACATCATCAGTGAGAAAATAGAGTGTATAGCTTGGTTATGACTTTGCATTGTTAACTATAATATGCTCACAGCTGCAGAGTATGATTTAAATGATATACAATAGAATGCTGTAGCATTTCCAAGAGGAAGTAATTTAGGGTAATGACTTCAACTCTCCTTTACTAAAAACTCAGCTAGTTGCCAACAATTTAAAAGGGACTTTGTTAGCCATCAAGAGACAAGTCAATCAATTTCATTGAGATGATGATTCACTATTGATAACCCTGATTTCTTTCAGATTTTGATGTGAAGAGAAAAAAATTATTTGGCTAATATTAAGGAGCATTTGTGCAAAATAGAGACGGTCATTGTGAAGCATGTAGCCAGAGGCCATCTGAAAGGGAATCGAGAGATAATTACAGGATTCCAAACATGACATAACTAGGTTTTGGCAACTTTTTAGAAAAATTTGCAGACAGATATTGTATGTTTAGTAGGTTAACCAAATCATCCAAATTACTCTTTATTCATGTTACAAGTAATGTAATATAACTACCCCGTATTTTATAGATTTGGCATAATCAACATGATTTAATATATTTACATCTACATGTACACCCGACTCTTCTATTCATTTTGAGTGGATTTAAAAGAAGTTAACTTTTGAAATTTAACATATAAACATATCGTGTGAATACACGTTATGTTTCAACAGTAAAGAAAACATGTCACAACATTAAAGAAAAAAATTTTTCTCTTAAAAAGCAGTTAATCTAGAATTTTTTATCAAACGAAAATTGAATAAATGTTTGAGTTATTCTGTGCTAGCTTCATGATTTTCAAATTCTTCATAGAGAAATATTTTACATATAATCTTACATGAATCCTAATACATGAAACAAGTATTTTGTTAGTATATTTATTTTAAAATTTAATGTTTATAACCTAATTATTACTGAATTATTCAATGAGAACTACGAATTACTTTGATCAACAGGGGCATTTATGAAATCATAGCTTTAGATGATAGTGGCAATTTTACTTATATACAAATCTACTATTCTCATTTTTTTATTTGGTTGTATAATATTCAGGAAACCTTGATTTATTAAACAAAAGCATATATGGTAACAGTTTTAAATCACTACTCTACAATTTCAACACATAACAGAGATATCTTATGAGATTTTCACCATGACATGTTCAATTTACTGCGCAAAATTTGTCTCCAAAGTGCAAACATATTGTATGTAAATTTTTGTGTTTGTAGCAGCATTAAAGGCTATTAATGTGTAAATCATGCATGTTAAAAAATGCTGACTCACATGTTTGCTGAATCACTGCAGCATCTTTTGTAGAACCTTAAGGCTCTCTGGAACATGGCATTTTCAGAGCCACGATGCTGTTTGGAGGAAAATATCATTAATAACAACAATAATAATGATAATCATTTTGTCCTGAGCATTTATAATTCATTTAATAAAAGCACACATGGGAATAACTGGAGAATAAGAAGTGTATGAGAGATTCTGTGTGTGAGTAGTAATGAGCCCCAAATCGTAGCAGAATAACAAATGGAAGTATATTTTTCTTACATAAATAGAATCCAATGGTAGGCGGATTGATTCATGCTCAAATATGGCTGCTCATTCTACTCACTCTTCACCGGCAAGAAGAGACGGAGGTGGAAAGGGTTGCATGGCTCCTTAAGGACCCTTTTCAACATTGTCATACTACTCCTATGTACACCCTATTAATCATAAATAAGTACCATGACCACAAATGATTACAGAAAGCCCAGGAATGGTGATCTTTATCTGGGCGACCTATAGTTTCTATTCTTCGATGAGAGAAAAAGGGAAGGAAGGAACAATATTCTCAGTACTAAGAACAAGTTCGTTATCTTTTCAGGTTTTTTTGCATCCCACCCATTGCTCTAAATCGCGGCTCATTTAGTTTACATTTGTATTCTTTAGTTCTTATAAAACACCCCAACTCTGTCCTTTGGTTCTTCAAGCCAGAATTATGGGTTTTCTATAAAAGTTTTAGCTATTGTCCTGCACCCCACCCCCATCCTTGACCCAGAATGGGGCATGCCTTCAGGCTAGAAGCAATAAATATAGAAAACTTTCAACAGCAATTCCCTTTTTCAAGTATCAAGTCCCACTAATTTCAGCCTCGCCTTAGTCCCTCTTCAGTGTCTTCAGGTCATTGTTTCTTGTATTTTGTCCAGAGTTTATGGTTGTACTCTGTAGGAAAGGTCGTCTAACAGGAGCTTATCAGCCTTAACTGAAGGTAGAAGTTCGTGGAAGGTTTTTTCCTGATATTTGCATGGCTGTTTTTTTCTTGTCATTCAGATCGAACAAAAATGTCACCTCTTTCGTAAGGCTTTTTCTGACCTTAACTAAAAGTAGCCTTCAATCTCTGTGTGTAAAAAAGCAGCTTGTTTTCACGACTGCGCGTTGCACTATTGATAGCCTGCATTTTTCTTACTTCCACAGGGTTCTCATCCTCTGAAGTTCAAATGTCGGTGAATCAGTGAAACCTTCTCTGAGTACGCGATTGAAACACTACACACATGCACACCCCTCGGAATAAACATACGTTCCAATGTGCCTGGGATAGCCTCAGATTATGCCCCTGTCATTTCATTATGATTAATAATATCTCCTATTACTCATAACATTTTCTAGATTGGGCTGATAAATTATATGGTAACGTTAATCACACCTATTATACTGCTTTCTTTTCCTTCATGTTACTGATCGTCACCTGGTATATTAGAAGTTATGTCTATGCATATATAGGAATCTATTTAATATGTTACATAATCTGTTTCTCTATTAAAATAGAGGTCTGTCTCCCCATACTAGAACATAAATTGATGAGGACAGGGACTTCTCTGCTTTGCTAACTGTTAAATACTGGCAGCTAGGACAACTCTTGACACAAAGAAGATACTCCATAAAAATTTGCTGAAAGAGCAAATGAATAATTCAATTTCTTTTCTTTGTCTACCCTAACAGAATGCAAGTTACATGATACTGAGACCTGACAGTTCTGTTTCTCCAATGTACATTCCGTTCCTAGCATTGAGTAGCTCTTCAATACATTCATGAATTCATTTTACAACATAAATTTAATGCTCTTGCTCTGAAATTATTAACTAATAACATGTAAATGTTGAGCTATGATGTCTGCGTTGGCAACTTGACCGATGTATAAATCTCATTTATCTCAAAGTCTTATTCACAATCGGATTTCCATTTATAGTGTATAGACAGAATTAAGGCAGTTGCTAAACGTTGAGATTAAGCATCACACAGGTGGAACGATGCACACATCACCCTCACCCCCCCCCCCCCCCCCCCCCACCGACACACACACACAGATGCACATGTCCTAATCCTGGGAACCTGTAGATATGTTACCTGACGTGGCAAAATGGACTCTGAAGGTGTGATTATGTTAAATATCTTGAGATAGGAAGGTTTTCCTGGATAATCTGAGTAGGACTCAATATAATCACAAAAGTCCCTGTAAGTCAGAGAGGAAGGCTAGATATTTAGTGTCAGAGACTTGAAGATGTTATGCTGCTGGCTTTGAAGAAGGAGGAAGGGTCCATGAGCAAAGGATGCGGTCAGCTTCCAGAAACTAGAAAAGGCGAGGAGACAGATGCTCTCTTAGAGCCTGTAGGGAGAGCACAGCCGGCTGACACCCACGTTTCAGCTTGGTGAAACCCACTTAGTGCATCTGCCCTTCAGAACAGTAAGATTATATATGCATGTTGTATTTAGCCACTAAGTTTGTGGTAATTTGCTACAGTCACTGCAGGGAATGGATACACTCTGCATTTGGCTTCTTTGGAGTAACTTACTTCTGTATGACAAACTTTTCCTATTGTTCTGTTGGGAAGTAGAGACCCAGCTCATTCTCTGCTTCGAATTTCTTCCAGGCGGGAATCCATGCAACAGGCCATCTCCCCAAATCTCTCCACCCTACCTAGTTAGGAGCTGTCAGGGCTCCAGCTGGGAACTGAGCCACCTGCATCAGATTCCTGCAGGAGAGGAAAGGACTAGCCCAGGGGTCTGTCTCCCAGTGAGCTCTAGTGCTTACCATAGCCTCACAGTGCAGTCGGATTCTCTGCGCTAACCGATGTCACCTTGCCCCCAGCTTCTAAGGCGCCCTGAAGAAACAGAGCATCGGTTCAGTTTCAGGTTTCACTTTTATCTTCGTTTATCCATCTAAATTACACCACGTGCTTGCTCGTTCTTTAAAAAAAGCGTTCCATGTTTTTAATCATCAGTGGCACTCCTTATCCTTTGTTCTTACTATTAACACGGAGTCACTATTTTGAAATAGCGTTATTGTCATTTCAGTGGGATTTGGGGAAGAATATGAGGCAAATATGGGTGTTCAATCTCTTATCTTGACTCGGAGCGTTCTGTTTTATGCTGCTTTTTAAAAAAAATGTATTTGGTTACGTTTTGCTCTACTTATAGCCTGTGTGAAGTATCTGGAGATTCTATAGGGTTTTTTGTTTGTTTGTTTGTTGTGGCGATCAAAGGTTCTTGGGGCAGTGCCCTCATTATCTGTCAGGCCTGCCGTGTCTGATTAAAAACAGGTGCAGCCAAACCCTCACTTTTGCCTACCGCTGCTGTCTGCATCAAATGAAAAGCAGGAGTAAGTTTTCTGTGGGATCTTGCCCTCCCTCTCAATTCTCTTGTGTTGGAGAACTTTCCAAACTATTGGCAAGGATCTGAATTTGTGGCTGACCAATGGTCCCACATCCTGCCATGGCCCCCACAAATTTTGCAGCTTTGAGATAGGAGGTTTTGATGTGGTTCTATTGGCGTCGTATCTTCCATGTAATTTCAGCTTAATGAATTGCCTTATATTCGGTGATTTATGGGCTCCTCGATCTATCCTTTATTATTTTTACATGACCGACTAATTCTTTGAAATGACTGTACATGAATGGCATCTTCCCTTTATTTTTAAATCAGATACTGATGCTCTTCTTTTGATCTTTGTATATTCCTTTGGTTATCACCATTGTAAGTCAGTGACTTAAAAATAGAGGTTAAACATTTGTGCCCAAATCATCAGATCTCAGAGAAGTCCGATGTGTTAACATAATCAATAAGCTTGTGATCTCTATTCTATCCTTTTATCATAGGTTATCTTAGACATCAGATTATTCATGTTATTTTCATGTTATTTTATAGTTTAATCCTAAATTGCAGTGGGGGGTGTAAGAGGCTCAGTATTGGTCTGAGCGATGCTTTTGTGGATTCTGAGATGTTTTAATAATACAAGGAAGTTTAGTCTAGCAGACAAAATATGGTTTCTAATGCTTAAGGCAATAGACAATACATGATATTTGTATTTTTGCTGTCTACACCCAACTCATGAGTGTGCCAAAAATGACACAGGGTAACCCCGAAAGAGATAGAAATCCAGAAATGTTTGAAAATACTTGAAAAGCACATATACAAAGTAGTTTGACGGTTCTGTTAACAGAGAGGAAAGATCCAAGTTTTTTTTTGAACTGAATTACAGGAGAGAGAAGATTGGTTCAGAAAAAAGGCGGTGTCGGTGCCAGGGCTTACGGATGGGGATAGACAACAGGAGGGCTAGCTGGGTAATCACACCACTTTATCTGTCACATCATCGTTTATTTATAACACCAATAAACCAAATGTAAAATTGCAATACCACCCCCTTATGGAAAGCGCCTTGCACGTTTTATGGCTTTGCTGGGAAAGTATTCAATTAACGTTTACTAACTGGCTGGGCTCAGATATATGTTCCCAAAATATGTTTGACTTCTTTAAGTTTAGGCTCCGAATATCGGTCTTATTTTGGATGGCGTTAATTATAAAAACTCAAAATTCCATTATCGTTATCCATGAAGTTTTAAAAAATTTCTGTAGGCACTATAAACAATCACTTCTCATGAAACAAGTAGAGATTCCCCAATGGGCCAACACCAAACCATTCCCAATCATATTATATTTTAAATAAAGGATTCTCAGCAAGCATTTGGGGGGGAAAAATCAGATGCCTTCAGAGATTGGTGGCTGGGAAAGAAGGAAGAGAATCTAGAAAAAGCTGTGGGCCAACCCGATCCTATTCTTCGGTTCCTTGATTGAAGGCATTAAGTTTTATTTTATTAACTTCTTTCTTGCCCTTCAAAAGTTGAGGGTGCTCACTCCAGGGCTTGTGCAAAACGGCCCCAGGAAACCTCAGTGCAAAAGTTTGAAATCACAGCTGGCTGTGATTAGAAGGATTGGGGAGATCAGTGCTTGATTAACTTTCAGCTGCTATTGGTTTGCCTCAGTTCCTGCAGGAGAATTAATCTGTAGGTTCGAGTAAATTTTGGATCTTAATGGATACCAGATACATCGAGCCCACCCAGACCACCAATTTAACAAT
>NW_006436283.1:8062257-8096668 GCF_000325575.1 Pteropus alecto | reverse complement strand
TTAAATTGTACAAATGAATTCATTCCTCCTTACCCAGTGGCCCAAATCACTCTACCTCATTGTTTGCTCCCAAGGCATTCGCTGTCTTACGCCTTCTAGCCCAAGAAAGTGTAAATTCTTTGAGGGAAGGTCCAGGTCTTAGTTTTTTGTATTTTCAGAAGAGCAAATTTAATTCCTTCCACCCGAAAGAGTTTGCTAGATGAATAACAATGCATTTCTGCTCACTTTCTCTTAATTTGTGGTCAGTGCACATAAAATTATTCCAGCTCTATAATCCATCGTCTCTATTCTCCACTTCTATCGTGCAATGGAGATTGGTCCCCGTCCTCAATTGAACTTATACCATTTTAGTTAAAGATTCTTGAATTAGAAATATAGACTTATTATCATAAATCATCGTTTTCTTGATAGCGTTAAAAGGTAATTGGTCATTAAACATTTACATGTACAACCTTCATTTCATTGATAAATTTCATAACAAGAAGAGGTTTTTCATCTAACCCTTTCTTTGCTAACTGAATATTTTTATATTTGTAAATTGAGGAACTCACTCAAAAAGAAAAAGAAAACTTGCCACAAACACACACACGTCTTTGTTTCAATTCAAGAAATTTCCAGTTTTCTGATAGACCATCCTGGTAGCATTGACATGTGAGCCTCACACAATTAATATCAGGTACGTGCAAATAAAATCAAGTACTAATCGACATAAGTAAATCAGCAGAAATTTTCCTAATGAGCATGTAAATCATTTCCTTTTGTAGAATCTAATTGCAGGAAGTAGTAGGAAAAAAAGCTGAGAGAACTCACAGCGTATTGAAATGCCTATGTCCCTCTCAGAGAATTTTAATTTAACTAAATGAAGGAGGTAAAGTTTCTGTTTGTGACTTCTTGAATTGCTAGGATCAGTTGCTTTCAGATTTATAGGTTCGTCTTATTCTCCCCAAAAAATTCTATTAGCCCTAGACTAACACAGATTTTCAGAGCTAAGGATTTCTTAAGAGGTCACCCGATAGTTATGTGCTACAGGCATCGTCCTTCCTGCTCGAGGTTTTTCTCCACAATATCAGACCAATTAGTGCATATCTCTATCTGCTTTCTCTCAACCCTCCTCTCTCAGAAGTCCTGCTTCAGTTAGATCGACCTCTTCATTTTTCTCTATTAATGTGGTATTTATTCCACTTTTGCCTTTGCTTCCATCCCTTCTCCAACCTGCAGTGCCCAGTTCCTTCATATTTGCTCCACTCTAAGTGATTCCCAGGCCCCAGCTTAAGAACGATCTCATCTATAGGGTCTTTCTTGATTTTCCCAAGGTTAATCCCTCCTTACTCACTTTGATATACCTTCTCGTTTGATTCACACATTCAGTGGTTTCTTGGGTTATTATTTAACATCTTGTGAAATTATCTAGTCTAGGAACTTGATGTAATTGCTCAAGGTAGGAGGTATGTTTTTAAGGGAAAAAAAAAAGAATCACATTTTTCTCACGCAAGTAGTATTTTTACAAATATTTGCAAATTATAATGCTTGTGGTGCTAACAAAAGAAATAGTATAACACCATTTAATTTGTTTTTGACTCAGACTACCCAGTGAAATCATACATGTTAAGGAAAAATATTGTTGAGCTATTAATATCTACAAATACTGCTGCTTAGAGCTTTGAAAAGTGAATGACAGATGTCAAATATAGATTATAAGCCTCCTGGCTTGATTGCAAGAACCACGAAAATGAAAATCATAACTGTCCTGGTCAGTGTGTAGAATAATACACAGTACTTAGTACACAGTTGATAGTCAATCAATAATTTTGTATGAGCAAATGAATGAAGAAGTAAATAAAATAACCTAGATAAAACACAAGGATAAAAGGCAATCTTCCTTTCCTATCATTAAAATTAGTTATGATGGATAAAAACAAGGACAATAATAATGGAATGGCTACCTATATGCTGATAGAGGGTCTCCTCTAGATAAATGGCCAGAGATGATTTAATCACTCACAGTGTATGAAAAACTAAATCCCAGAAGTGCCTGAGTATATAAGAATTTAAGGATTCAAGGGAATTAAAAGGGACAAATTATGTTTCTTCCTACACTCATCTTTGCTAGAGTGTCTGAGACCCTCAGTACAGATATACCTGCTCTAATAGACACCTTACACCAAGGGCCTAGGCTTACCTGATTTCAGGATCATTATCTCTATTTCTCTCATCAAAATTGCCATCCTCCAACTGCAGCTGATTTCATCTTACGATTAGGAGAACTAATTTAACTCATTCTCACTAAAGTGTAGATTTGTGGGTTGTTTCTCCTAGGAGTCACTTCAGGAAGGACAAAAACGACAGCAAAATGCGTGATAGATCATTACTGTTTTGGGGACTTCCAGAATACAAGTCCCACACAATTCCCCTGTAGTTACAATCCATCATTGGTCATTAATGTGATATTATGAAGTAATTAACGTAAATAATATAAACCATAGCCTTCAAGAAAAGTAAGCTGCATTTTTGAAATCTCTTATAACGTGTCACACCAGGAGTCAAATAACATGGACAGAGTAGTTACACTCTGTCGAATATTAAGTCGAAAGAAAAGACACGTTCAAAAGAAAACGCTAAAATGAAGTTACGGTAAAAATCAGGGAATGATGTTGACGTCCAAGTGTCCAGTTTGGAAAAGAGCAAAAGACATGCAAAAAAAAAAAAAAACCTGTGTTGTCTTATAACTCTAAGACCAGTTTTAGAAACCGTAGAAGTGAAAACCATTTATAAATAAGCAGTTTTTGAGAAAAGATGGCATTCATCATTAACTTTCTGAAAAACTGCAATCTGCTAATAAACTTACATATGGAGCGATCTGTTGCATTATTTTAGTTCATCAAGAAGTCGCAGATATCAAATATAGATTATAAGCCTCCTGGCTTGATTGCAAGAACCACGAAAATGAAAATCATAACTGTCCTGGTCAGTGTGTTGAATAATACACAGTACTTAGTACACAGTTGATAGTCAATCAATAATTTTGTATGAGCAAATGAATGAAGAAGTAAATAAAATAACCTAGATAAAACACAAGGATAAAAGGCAATCTTCCTTTCCTATCATTAAAATTAGTTATGATGGATAAAAACAAGGACAATAATAATGGAATGGCTACCTATATGCTGATAGAGGGTCTCCTCTAGATAAATGGCCAGAGATGATTTAATCACTGACAGTGTATGAAAAACTAAATCCCAGAAGTGACTGAGTATATAAGAATTTAAGGATTCAAGGGAATTAAAAGGGACAAATTATGTTTCTTCCTACACTCATCTTTGCTAGAGTGTCTGAGACCCTCAGTACAGATATACCTGCTCTAATAGACACCTTACACCAAGGGCCTAGGCTTACCTGATTTCAGGATCATTATCTCTATTTCTCTCATCAAAATTGCCATCCTCCAACTGCAGCTGATTTCATCTTACGATTAGGAGAACTAATTTAACTCATTCTCACTAAAGTGTAGATTTGTGGGTTGTTTCTCCTAGGAGTCACTTCAGGAAGGACAAAAACGAGAGCAAAATGTGTGATAGATCATTACTGTGTTGGGGACTTCCAGGATACAAGTCCCACACAATTCCCCTGTAGTTACAATCCATCATTGGTCATTAATGTGATATTATGAAGTAATTAACGTAAATAATATAAACCATAGCCTTCAAGGAAAGTAAGCTGCATTTTTGAAATCTCTTATAACGTGTCACACCAGGAGTCAAGTAACATGGACAGAGTAGTTACACAGATTATTAAGTCGAAAGAAAAGACACGTTCAAAAGAAAACGCTAAAAAGAAGTTACGGTAAAAATCAGGGAATGATGTTGACATCCAAGTGTCCAGTTTGGAGAAGAGCAAAAGACATGCAAAAAAAAAAAAAACAAAAAAAAACCTGTGTTGTCTTATAACTCTAAGACCAGTTTTAGAAACCGTAGAAGTGAAAACCATTTATAAATAAGCAGTTTTTGAGAAAAGATGGCATTCATCATTAACTTTCTGAAAAACTGCAATCTGCTAATAAACTTACATATGGAGCGATCTGTTGCATTATTTTAGTTCATCAAGAAGTCGTCAGCATTTAAGATGTCGAAGGACCTCTTTGTCTTGTGGGAAACGCTGTTTTTATACGTTTGCTGTTATGTTGGCCTCGCAACTCTCATTTTGCTTATTTCTCCATGTCTGAGAACTCATGCGCCCTGTTCCTCATTAGACACCTTAAGGGTCACTGACAAGCAGTGGTCTTTTTTTTTTTTTACAGAAATAAGGGTCTAGCATGAATGTGCGATGGAGTTTGAATAACTTTCTCCTCCCCTAGGACCTTGCAAATCAAGGTTGAGGTCCATTGCCAAAGGCTGGCACAGCTGGAGGCAGCGCCTGGAAGGAAGGGGGCTTATCTTTGCACTGGAGAATGTCTTTGCTGTATCTTTCCTGCCGTTAAGCTACAGTTTTCAGAGGCTACTGACCCAGGAGCTTTCATCAACCTTAAACCCACTTTTAATAACAACAAGCTCGGGGGATCTGGGGAGCTTTCCACCAATGTCTGGAACTCTGACAAACATCTCGTAGTTCAGCCTGGTAAGGTCCACTGCCGCTTCATGGGGCATGTCTCCTCCCGTGCCCCAGTTCGGGAGGCAAAAAAACCAAACATCACCTTCTGGAATGAGACCCGCAAATAAAAGCAAATTAACCCACCTCGCCACTGGCCCCCTCCCTGCCCTCAGAGGTCTATTTAAGCTCCGGCTTCCTTAAATGTTGTATTTTACAGCTTTTTGTGCTGAATTCTTCAGACAGCCACCATCCTCAGGGTGGGGGATGTGGGAGTCAGCTTCTCCATCTATGATAATGGGGCATCCTGCTCACACGATCCAGCGCATGGACTCGCTTCTCCGCTTGCAGTCCCGCCCCTTGCAACAAACAGGCTGCAAAATGTGTTTACTCTACATGTCAGATATCATTAGCCTTGAACCGGGGGCCTCTCGTGTGAACTATTCAGCAAGTCCGACACAGTCAGTCTCCGGTTTCCCTTCCACGATAGAGCTCTGAGCACAGTGACAGCGGTTTTGACGGAACTGCTTGCAGACAACGTCTGGAGATTTAAATGATGGTTGAGCTTCAGTTAAAGCTTCAGTCAATGTCCTGAACAAAGTGTTTCCTTCGGGGATTTTTCTAAGTCAAGATCAACAGGACAAAGTGCTGGGGGAGGTGTTTCGATAAACCTGCGCGCTCAGTGCCTGGGGATTCACGACGTTTCTCTTTCTACCCTAAGTTCTCATCATGCTCCACCGCATGCGTTTCTCCCTTGTTAGTCCCCTGATCACAGGAATGTGATCGCGGGACTCTTCTGGAATCAGATTCTTTTCCTACACATTTCATTTCCAATTACTCAAGTAATTTCTCACTTTTCTGGAAGCTCTGCTTCATGCAAAGTCAACATCCAAAAGTTCAGCTTTCTGTGTTCGCTAATTACTTCAAGCGGTCACTTGCTCACCCGCACACAATATGCTGAGAGCATTGCCTTCGGACATTTCTCCGTTGGGGTTTAGCTTGAGGAAAGAAGATCCTCAATTTTATACATTTTTATCTGATAATATTTTTAGGAACAATGACTAAGGATCCCGAAGTAAAAGGATTTTCCTCTTGTTATCAGAGAACTTTCTAGATATACATGCATCAAGGACAAAGATTTAGGCGAAGTCCTTCTAGAATGTGAAGATTCTGGTGCAGGGAAGGTATTTTTAAATCCTTCGAATCCAGTGACTTTCAATGGGGAGAGATTTTTGCCACCCTCCCCAGGACAGCTAACAGCACTTTCAATGGGGAGAGATTTTTGCCACCCTCCCCAATATCCAGAGACATTTTTGGTTGATACGGCTGGGGAGGGGTTGCTAATGATATCTAGTGGGTAATGATCAGGGATCCTGCTAAGCATCTTACAGTGCAGAAGATCGCTTTGCCCCGAAACAAAGTACTATCTGGCTCAAAACGTCAATCTTGCCGAGGCCGAGGAAAGCTGCTTTCACTTACGCCAGTGTTCAGCTCAGTGCTTTACGTGTAATGGACACTCAATAAATGCCTAAGGAATAAAGAAATCAAGTAGAGCTTCTGAACTAGAATCAGCATTTGGTTCTGGGCACTAGTGCCCCCTTCTTAATCTCTCCGATGCTAGGTCCCGCCTGTCTGCCTAGACTCTGTAACTTACCATTTCTTCCTGCTATCCCTCACTTTCTCAGACGGGTCTGCTCCAACCCGGGTCTGTTAGATTCATCTCGCTCATGGCCCATGGCGGCTTAGCTCTCAGTCTCGGAGCTGACAGCTAGCTTGCCGAGTTAGAACCACAGAGACAGGATCAGTAGAAGATCTGGAATCAGGAGCAGCAACAGTCACCACCCCCTATTCTAAACATTAATGTCACATGATGGATTTCGGCACCCTTCCCATTTTATGCCAGGTCCTGTTGATACAAGTGCTGTATCCGTAATGAAGTTAAACTCAATATATTTTTTCCTCTAGTTATAACTGGCAATAATTTTGCAAGTTCCCAGCTACCGTGGAATCCGTTTGGGGCAGGCAGAAAAAGCAAACAAGCTCTAGTATGAAATGTAATTGTGGTTGCCACATGTGAAACAGGTTAGCTACCAGCTCTTCTTGTCAGCCTTACTCCAGTTTACAGACACTCACTTTTGCTCAAACCAAGTATATTTGATTAATAGGACATGGAGACAATTATCTGGGCACTTCATTTAAAGAAAAAGGGCTTTTTTTTTTTTTTTTTCTGGAAACATTCAGATTATCGAGACAAAAATGATTTCTAAAATACCAGAGAGTATTAACATTTTCAGATTATTTATCATGGAGGTGTGGAAATATATTCTATGCCCAGACCTGGAAATGTGACCAGACACAGTTAATGAGTGCATGCATACTGCATGCTGACGCACTGGATTTGTTGAGTGCATTGCCCATGTAATCATCCCAATGACCCTATGAGGTATATAGTGATATCTTCATTTTTATAGTTAAGGGCACTGAGGTTCAGAGAGGCTGAGTAACCCCTAAGATTACACAGATTAAAAAAAGAAAAAGAGGTTTCACTTAATATTAAAAAGAACATGGAGTAAAACCTTAAGTTCATTATGATTATAGAAAAGTCTTAAACAGCCATCAGAAAGTTCAAGCATATTCAACAATAAGAGATGTCCCTAAATCTTTAACAATAAACGCATATTTCTATTTTCACCAGTGTCAAGTTACTGCTGGTTTAAATTCTGTGTCTATCTCTCCTATTATTCTTTCAGTTAACCAACTTCATGAAACTATAATTTATCTCGAAAAATTTATAGTTTTTCCTCATCCTAACAAAAGCAAATCATCTACTCTTCTAAATTTCATTCAGGGTAGATTCTGTCTTCTCTAAAAATAGTACGTCAATAACGGAGCCAGCTTTTAGCATCTTATTTAATTTTAGATTTGGCAGTATAAACGTTTCGTTGTATCATTAGGTATAAGTCCTTGTCCACTTTCAAACAAGTATTTGAATGTGATTTCATGAGGACAATGTTTCCAAGGGTAGAGAAGATACTCTGGAAAAATAAATAAGGAAAAACTTGAGGTACTTATAGCTACTCCAAGTTTCTTTTCTTAATCGTATTTAATTCATCTTTTAAGTAAACTATATTTGTACAAGCGAAAGCGCACATTTCATGTAAGTAGACCAATTTGCAAAGAGCCCTGTACATACACATCTGTAACCTACTATAAACGCGAACACACAGAGTCCTTTTATACGTATTTGTTTTTTTATATATTTTGATTTCATATCAAGGATTTCTACTGACGTCTTTGGCAGTCTCAGGATTGGAATGAATCGTAAAGACTTAATGGGCAGTGGCTTGAGAGGATTTTAGCCCATTTATTGAAAAAAAAAAAAAAGAAGTCTTGTGGAAGTGACCTAACCAGTGAATCCCACCTTAGGAAATGTCACCCATCTCGATCTTTATGAGTGGGATAAACAACATCAATAATAAGAATAATTGAACAAAGCTAATGGTTTCGGACCCTTGAATGTTTTAGTTGGGCGAAGCTTGTAATACATTACTCCCTACTTCAACCTAATAGAGCATATTTCCATTTCCAGATATTCTTTACGGCATTTCCAAAATTACATAAGAAAACAAAGATTACGAGACACATAAAATTCATTTGTAAGTTCACATTTTTGTTGACACTTTAAAAAGTAGTCTCCATTCAAACGCCCTTCCCGTTTTAAAACCAGCATCTGTCACTGTCCAGTTTGCCAACATTTTTTCAGAAGATCGTCTGTTAAAAGTATCCACAAGATGTGTTACACTAACTTTTTAGTTTTGCACAGTATGTAGGATTTGTATTTATAATGGGGAAGGGATTATAACTTGCTAATTAATAATCCCTTAGTTCCTTCTGGTTTAAAAATAGTCTTTTCCAGGTAATTCAATCTTTAGCAAGAAAATATTAGATTTTGTATTTCCTCCCCACACTTCTTCAAACTGTATCTGGGTGTTCGCATCGAGGCAGGAGATCACTTGGCTGATCCAAGTGGATCAGAGAAAGGGCCTGATCATGCAGTAAAAGAAAACTAACACCTTTTTATACCATTCTGAGGGGGCGGAGGTCCTGCCAGCGGAATAGTTAACCTAACTTATTTGAAAGCCCTGCCCTATTTCTGATAAGGAAAACAATCAAAAGTGTTTCATACTCTTAATAATAATGCAGTGCCTATTTTGGTCTTCGAACAGGAAGTCTGTATTAGAACCTGGAGCTTTTCAGTCATTTTAATATTAAACAAAAGCGTTTATGTGTCAGGGAGGGGCGATAATGTAAAATAAACGTTGTGCCTTTTTTACTTCTAGCTCCTCTTGTAACTGGCTGTTCCAGAGGCTGTGTATTTATGTTTCTAGAAGCAGCTATCGATAGCTCATTATATCCATACTATCCATTATCTTGGGAGGAGAAGAAAAATATCTGGTTTTGAAACTGGTATGGGTTTTGGGATACAAGGGGGCTCGGTTTCCTTGCGTGGAATCCTTTGTGCACGGTCCTACTTAAGGGGAAGCTCGATATCGCTCTTTTTCGCTTTGGATAAAAAACAGGATTTTCCCTCGAGCCCGGTGGTGAGATAGAGGCAGCAGATCTCACAAGGCAGCATTTCCAGACTCTTCCCCCTTTACCTCGTGACGCCATCCCCTCGCCCCCAGTGAATCGCACGCCCGTTGTATTACCACTCAGCTTATTTGATCTTCGTGGAAGATGAATGGCTTTGACTCAAAAAATTAAACAATGGCAAAAGTAAAGTGCAGCATAGAATAAACCTCACCGGGCTGCAGACTTTCCTTTCTCTTTCCTGTTTCTGAGACCAGGTCTGGATTTCTTTGCCAGCTGCTCAGATTTGCTGGAATTCTTTTAATCACTGGTGTTTCTTTTTAGAAATTTGAAATTAAGGTCATTCGCCTTTCCCAGCTTTCTTTTCAGGAGGAAGCAGTGCTATGTAGGAACGCTCCGCTAGGTACAGCGAAGATCTGGGATGGTGTCTTGGTTCTGTCACGCGTAACTATTTCGTTCTTGCTTCCGGCTCTGCCACTTCGGAGTATTAGTTTTCTCACTCGCAAAGTGGAAAGAAGAATTTCCTCGCTGTGACTCTGAGGGTAGTTGGGAAGATGCAGAATTTATGATGTGTATACAAGCAACTTGAAAAAGTTGAACGATGGACCAGATGTAGAAGGAGTTAGATGGATAAACCTTATAGTAACTCATTATTATTGGACACTATTTTAATGTGCATAAATTAACTTACTGAATACACATGAGTCGAAAACCATGTCGCCAAAATCTGTTCCGGTGTTTCATTGAGTATTAGTTAATTGGTACAAAGAGACTTAATTTTTAACTGGCAAATCACAATTCTGGGTGGCAGTCGCTACGGTTACATTTCAAAATTCTACCATCACAAGACACAACTTGAGCGAGGACCAAATCCTCAGATGGTTTGCCACCAGTTTGCATCATCTGAAAATACAACCATCGAAGGACTCAGCAACTAACAGTTTCTGGAGAGCAATTGTTTTATCAATTCTTACTCACAGAGCACGCAGTTAAATTATATTCTGTTTGGCTGCCAAGATCTACTACGGCAGGCAGCATGTGTCAGGGACTGGGATTGGTGAGTCTATGACGGTGGTGGGACACCTGAAGAGGGCAGCTCATTTTGCACAACGGGCACCTTAGGATATCATTGAGTTGACCTGAATGACCTCCTACATGCAGTCTGGAAATGAAGTAGCTCATCAGGGAGAACTGCAAGCCCATGGATATGCAAATTCCCAGACATTTGGCACCTGAGAACATCATGTTTCAAGTTCCATACTTGAAAATGCAAACTTGTGACCTCCTAAATCGATCAGATCATCCTCGTTTCTTCTCAGATCCTCTAGACCAGTGGTCCCCAACCATTTTGGCACCAGAGACCGGTGCTCCTATGAGAATCTGATGCCTGGTGATCTGAGGTGGAGCTGGGGCAGTGATGCTAGTGCTGGGGAGCGGCTGCAGATACAGATGAAGCTTCACTCCCTCACCTGCTACTCACCTCGTGCTGTGTGTCCAGGTTTCTAACAGGCCACGGACTGGTACCAGTCTAGGGACAGGGGTTGGGGACCCCTGCTCTAGACATATGCGAGGAAGCAGGCAGGGACTTAATGACCACAGTTAACAAAACAACCCATGGTGACTGCAGACACATCCAGTCAAAACAAACATCATTTACACTTGAGTCCATGTGGCAGAGAGGATTTAATCAAGGGTCAAATGCGCATGTATCTAGCGATTAATCCTTTTCTTCCAGAAACATTCCTCCAGGAACTCTATCCCAATCTTCTAAATATTAATAGAGTTTGGTTATGACTCTGTCTCAAGTTTCCAAGACTATGGAGCCAAAATTACTGTGTTCCAGAAAGAGCTGTTCTGCTTCATTGTTAAGGCTGTTTATCAGGTAGCAAGTGGCAGACACTGATGAGATGCAGCTGCACCAGAGAATGGGACCTACTTAGGAACCCCTGAGTCTGAGGGAGCTACCTGAAGGGCCCTAGAGCTTATGGCTTCCCTGAACAAAGGTGACCCATGTCCCCCAGGCAGTCTCTTCAACCACACGTGTCCTCAATGCTGAGAAACTGAGACAATGGAAATTATTCCTGGGAGTTGCATTGTCCCTTCTGTGTGTGTCATTATGCAAGCTCTATTGTTGCTCCTCCCTATTTTTTTCCTTAAAACTAGATGACCTTGGCACAAGGTGAAGCTCGTTGTGTCTCATGAGTCTGTCAGTTTGAACTCAAGACTATTGCTAATCGGGTCTGGTGATTCTAAAGGTGAGAATAGTGAATAAGAAACCCCTTCTGCAAACTTCTAGAATCCTGTCAGGGATGATGGAGAAACAGAAGAAAAATGGAAATATCCTGGCTTTATTATCAAATACAGTAGTTTCCCCTTACGCGTAGCTTCGCTTTCCATGGTTATGCTTACCTGTGGTCAACCATGGCCCAAAAATAGTAAATGAAAAATTCCAGAAATAAACAACTCATAAGTTTGAAATTGAGTGCCATTCTGAGTAGCGTGATGAAATCTCGCAGCATCCTGCTCTGTCCCGCCCAGGACCCGAATCCTCCCTTTTTCCTGCGTCTCCACATTGTATATGCTACCTGCTGGCTAGTCACTTAGTAGCCATCTTGGCTATTACATCGACCGATGTGGTATTGCCGTGCTTGTGTCCAAGTCACCCTTGTTTTACTTAATAATGGTCCTAAAGCACAGGAGTAGTGATGCTGACGATGAGGATACACCAAAGAGAAGTGCTTGTTACGTGTGATCGGAAGGGCAGCGGCAGCCTAACATTATGTCACATGCCTCTGTCAAGTGATGCTGACGATGAGGATACACCAAAGAGAAGTCTCAAAGTGCTTGTTACGTGTGATCGGAAGGGCAGCAACAGCCTAACATTATGTCACATGCCTCTGTCGTTCACCTGTCTTTATTTCTTCACACAGGCATCACATCATCTCACATTACTGCGGGAGGAGGGTGAGTCTGGTATAGTAAGGTTTATGAAGAGAGAGAGACCACATTCACGTAACTTTCGTTGCCGTATGTTGTGATAATTGTTCTCCTTTATTATTCGTTATTGTTGCTCATTTTTACTGTGCCTAGTTTATAAATTAAATTTTATCATAGGTATGTTGGTATAAGAAAAACACACGACATATTGGGTTCTATACTATACGCAGTTTCAGCCATCCACTGGGGGTCTTGGAACATATCCCCTGTGGATAAAGAGGGACCACTATAATTAGAATATTTCAGAAGGGTACACAGGTAGAAAGTCTGAAGAAATATGAATATGGGCTTAGCATAAATAAATGGTTCGAGGTATATGATGAACAACTATTAGCATGTAAATTCCCAGAAATAATGTCAACTGATTTATGTCTATATAGCCTACAGAGAAGGAAGGTAGTGAGAAGAGCCGCCAACTCTAAAATGTCCCACCTAAATACTGGTGACATGGAATATGTTTTTCCTGGTGTTTTTCTAGTACCCAAAAGAATCTCTTTGACTAGAAAAATAATAGAAGTCCATGACTTACTTAAACACCTGTGGTTTGGTGGTTTGGAGGCTGGATAAAACATCACTTTCCATACAAGTAATTTGGGTTAAAAGGAATTTAAGTAGCTGAAAGCTGCATACTGGATTCCGTTGCTTTGGGGTTCACTTGTTAATCATTTGTTTAGAGTATATCTCCTATGAATATTCTTCTCCTATTTTGAAAGCAGTCCATTATGACCATATTTTTAGGGGAGATAAAACATGGCGGTGATTCAGGAGGATCCTAAATCAATGTCATTGCTAAGACTTATTAAAGCAAGACAAGGACAAGCAACCTAGGCAAAATCCAACATTTTAATATTGACAAGAGCGTGGGCCTGATACCAAGAGGGCTATGAAAGTGATTCAGGCAGACTCAGGCAATGCATACAATAGTAGCATCCCATCAAGCAATTGAATAACTTGGGTAGACTCAGATAAAAAAAAAATTGAAACAGAATAGGTTAGTGTTTTAGCTTTAATTCTAGGACTTTGCATCAATAGATCAATGCACTTGGAGGACAAGCACTTGGAATCTAAATTCCCGTGATGATTATAATCCTGAGCTCGTGTCCAGAAACGCCAGGTAAAAAATTATGTTGCAAATCCAAAACCTCCTGTCAGTAAGTGGCTTCAGACTAGTGAGACAGCATCATCTCCAATATTCCTGAAATGATATTGTTTTTATAAATGAATAATCACTTTTAATTCTGAAATTTTAGAGAAGAGATATAGATATGCAAAGTAAATCTCAGTCGATCATAATACCAGTCCATTTTGTGCAATATCTAGTACTGGAATTCACAGATTTTGTAACGATTAAAGGCAATTTAATATTTTAGGTAATTTAATAAATTAGCCTTGGAATTCCAATTTAAAATAAATAATTGAATAGCTAACCTTAGAACTGAGGTTTTTTTTTAATGAATTTATTTTATTTCTTCGGTATATGGATGAGTTAGAACACATGCAAACATTTATTCATTACGTTACTTTTAAAATCAGTGACATGAATGCAAGGCAGTTACAGAGACTATGCAAAATAAGTAATTCACTAATTCTCTGTTTCAGCGTGAGAGACAAGGAAAAAGTCACAATTGATGAGTTAGTGGGGATCTGAGTTTTGGAGACTAACGACTTAGTAAGCTTTAGTAAAAGCTGGAGCCTTGGCATTTCTAAAAGTATCGTGTTTCCTAACATGCCAACTGTTTCAGGCTTAAAGTAATAGAGAGAAAACAAACAAACAAACAAACAAACAAACCCTTGATCCTGTAAGTTAGTGGTTGTTCTAATAAATTCAGTTACTAGATTCTTTTTTATTAAAGTAATTTTATTTTATTAAAAAAAAAAACAGATTGTACTATATCTACTTAGCTTAAAATAGTGTGCTAAAATAAATGTTTCTTTTTAAGGTGCAGTAATGCTGTGTGTTTCAAAATCATGGTCACAATGATGTGGTCCTTAGTCCTTGAGTCTAAGTCAGCAGGAGCCTAGTGTGGCTGTGAGGAGCTAAATAAGCAAGTGAGTGACAGGCTGTCATGTGTCTGAGGCCGAACACACCAGAAAGTAGACGTGGAAGCTCATCAGGGTACCCGAGTTCTACCTTTACAAATTCCAGATCCAAACAACTCATTATGCTGGTGTCTAAATAACCAGAACCTTTCCTAGGTCTCTTCTCATCCTGTTACAGTTAAGTTTCTCTTCGGTAGGCATTTTCTGTTTCTTGAGCAATATTCCCAATGTTGAGGTCTTCCGCACCTTACTGACTTGATGGACCTTTGTCAGAATATTTATTTCGTGACACTCCCAATTACCAGCTACGTTAGATGATAATATTGTCTCCTCTCCACGTGTCTTTTTTAGTCCATTGGAAATTTCAAGCTTCAGACTTAGTTACATGGCCCACTTTTTCTGAAATGCTTTTGCTTCATACCATCATCATTGTACTCATGCAAAGAATATATTCTGGAGCCTATGTTAGCACTTTCCTTGGGTGCATCTTATATAGTCTAACCCAAAAATTGAGTTCTAAAGCCCTCAATTTCATGTGCTTTTTAAGCTCCTGGTCTATTTTTAACCTCCCAACAGCTACTTTACCTACCAAATATGTGAGAGGGAGGGAGGAATTTTATTTAAGGTTAAAGCCAAAGAAAAATATTTTCTACCTAGTTGTTTATGACATGAAAACAACAGGGTTGAGCAGAGTCTGAATCATCTGAATAATGTCTCTTTTTTTTCCCCCACTTAAAAGTACCCCCTTATGCAAATTGATGAGTGCTAATACACTCCCTCTGTTGCCCAAATAAAAGTGTCGGCTATTAAATTAAGGATATCATCCATGTGGTTAATTTTACATATAATTCTCAACTTGAATTTTTACATTGGACATTTCTGTTTCCGAATTCTCAGGTAGTCACTGGGGCTCTCTGGCCCTGCCTCAGATTCATTCCCACAGATGTACTTGTAATTGATTTGAGGGGTCTGCTGTACCTGGATCCAAAGAAAAGACCATTAGAGAAGGGGACAGATCTCCCAGCTAACTTCCTGTTGGCCCTGCGATAATGAAAACACACACGTTTGACCTCAAAAAGCAGCTTATTTATTGGATGTCTCCTTCCTTGTTCCCTTCCAATTCCCCCAGGCAATCAGACTTGCAATTTAGTAAAATAAAGGTAAGGCCAATATTAACGTTTTCTTTCTTCCTTTACCTGGGCGGAAGGAACATTATGGATAGAGATTCCAAATGATTTCTGACATCATCCCATCTTCTGATATGGAACAATCATTTACATGAGAAAGATATTTCTGTTTAAGAGAAAGAGACCATCCTGAAGGATAATAGCAAATTGTATAAAATGCAAAAATCACCCTTTCACGAAGGTTCACAATGATATCGTATTTCCTTGACTAGAGACAGTGGTCATGTAAAAAACATCAAAATGGAAGATATATATATATATATACATATATATCACATATAAATATAAAACAGGTGGGGAAAATCCTATAAACATACAAGTATGTTACTTAAATTATTGGTTGGGTATAATGGAAACATTTAAACATTTTCAGAAATACAAAGGCTCAGAATGTATGACACCCAATTACCTCTGGTCAATTGAAAAATAAATACAAATAATAATCTAATGCTGAGAAAGATATGGTAGAAGAGAAATGACGATAAACAATGATGTCACTAAAATATCACAGTATAAGTGATTGTCAACAACCTTATGACACCTCAAGAAAATGTACAAGTAATTATTCAAAAAATATGCAACCTGAGAAAGTTGCCAGGAAGAAAAAGGAAAGAGCTTACTAAATTTCATATGTATTTTTTCACATCAGAGACAATATAAACAGTTCTGCCTTCATTAAGTACAGAGAAAGATACATTCATATTATATTGTACTTACCTGAACATTTGCTTACAAATGGCAAAAATCCAGCTCTGATTAACTTAATTGGACAAGGACTTTATTGCAAAGATTTTAGGTAGCTCTCATAATTGACCGGGAGATTGTAGGAAAAGATTCAGGCAGAGACGTAGGGAGACAAATCTTAACAAATATCATGACACTGAAACATGATATGCATCTCTTCACCAGAACCATCATCCTGGGGCACTTGTCAGCTTGGTTGGCATCGTTGCTTTGAACACCATGACCAGGTGTCCAGTCTTAATTATACTATAGCCACTTCGGGAACAAACTCTACCTGAAACCACACCTTAAGAGAATAACCAACTGTGCCAAGCTTCGGTAAGGATATTTAACTGACTAGTCTAAGGATATTTGCTCACTCCCTAGCTGCCAGAGGATTCAGCCCTGCCTTTCCCCCCTTGATTGGGATGTCTGTAATTTAGAAAGGGTGAGAGGACAAACGTACACTCCAGGAAAATGCACGCACACATAAATATACATACTCTTCCTCACATTTTTTTTTTTTAATGTGCTGTACATTGGAGCCCTTTGGTAGAAAAATTGAAAAGCCCTGGACTAGGTAATCGTATATATGAAAATGACATGCGATCCTTTAAATTAAAGGGTTACCTATATATATCAAGGCTTTAGAGCAACAAAAAGGTGACTATTATTCCAGGCAGGACGGTTAAGTCAGAAGGCCACCTCTTATTTTCTCTTCAATATCTCCTAGGAGTCCAGTCTAGGACCACCACAGTTACATTGGCATTTGGCTTGGAGACGCAATGTAGACCTGCTAACATGAACGTTTATGTCTCTAATATAATGAGCCCTCAGATTCAGGTTAACCTAAAATGACTCTCTTCCCAGTGAATTTTACCTAAATGTCAAAAGTTGCGTGCCAGGACTAGCTCTACATATTTTCATTGCTACCCTCATCTGGCCCAGAGACAAGAACATAACTTATAGAGGCTCCAGCTGCAGTGAACGTACAGTGGATTGCTTTTATTTTTACAAGGACTTTCCTGCCAAGTTCTAAAACATGGAAACTTCTATTAGCATTCTTACGATGGCACACAGGGCGAGTGTTCAGGGGTCCTCCTTGACTTCTGCTTCTCAACACTTTTAGAAATTAAAAAGGGCCATGATTTTCAACTTTTTAAAATATCGTTTTTATTCTTTTGCTCCATTTTCACATTCAAGGATGTCACTATTGCATTCTTCTAATTAATTTTTTCTAGCATTTAGATCATTTTACAGTCACAATACGCCTTTTCTTCTATACATCAGTGATCAAACTCAGAGAATCTCATCTCCAGGATTTATTTATTCTTTTCCAAATATAGATTTTTATCCTGATGCCGAAAACTAGAAAAATGTGAAGAATTTTAAATTTTTTGTTTGTTATTTTTTTAAAGTTATCGAAATTATTTCAACTTGTGCTAGGGCCATAGCACCCAGCCTACTTATCTAAACGTATGGTGTTTCTGAAATGAGGTTGACGATGAGTCAGGCACACTCCTAGGCCCTAGAAACACATCTTTGTACAACAAATAAAAGTCCTGCCCATGTGCAGCTTCCATTCCGGTAGAAGAGACAGAAAATGATAAATCGACCAAATCATAGAGCAGATTACAACATGGTAATTGATGTAGAGCAAAATACACAAGGAAGTGAGACACAGATTTTAAGAGAAAAGGGTTTGCAATTTTATACGAAGTGGTTATGAAAGTCTTACTTTGAACATGAGTTTAGCAGTCCTCTGGCCACAGGAAATAGCCTGTGGCATGACCACAGTGTCCGAGGATCAGGAAAGGACCAGTGTGGCAGCAGAATGAACATGGCTGGCAAGTGGCAATGTTGATGGTTACGTGGCTGAAATGTGCCCTGACTCAGAAAGTGACATTAGGTTCCCAAAACCAAGGGACACGGTATAGGTGCCTTCTGTGTTGAACTCATCAGAGAAAGGGGACTCGGAGCAAAAAGGAATCCTTAGCTGTTACATTCATGTGGACGGAGATGGTACCTTGAATATAACAGAGCTTAATGGACATTTAGTACATTAAAGCAATCACCTGTACAAAACTGTATATTAAATATCATTATAATATTTATAATTATTCCTGAAGATCAGAGAGAGAGAGAGTAATAACTGTTCATACAGTTGTGTTAGAGCCAGTAACTAACAGCTGAGATTGGACAAAATCCATCTGTCCTCAAAGTATTCACAATAAATGTTCTCACTCTGTTAAAGCCTTCTATATAGTCGTTAGTGTTCTGCCTGAGTTCTCTCACTTTTCTGAAGACTTTGGTTTTTTTAATGCTATTAATTACAATAGAGAAATTCCTCTGGGATCAGAGCATATTGTCCAAATTGTCTTGGAATGTGGCTGGGAGTCTGCGACAGGGCCTTCTTAAGTGACTCTCACCTGGAGGGCAATTTTGTTGGAGCATCTGCTCCGATGAAGTTATTCCCAGGGTAGAGATATGAGTAGAATGTGTCAAAATATTTACAGATATATCCCCATAAGCAAACACACTTAAAGATATAGATGAATAAGGACAAAGTAAGAAAATGGGTTAGATATTCAGCATCACTCACAGACCCATCACAATTTTAAATAGGTTGGAACTGAGAATGTCCAGTCCTTGGGACTTCTGCAACACATCTTCGGGACACTGGCAGACTGGCTAACAGAGATAACCTTCTCAGCATTCGTGGCCAATTCATTTATACTGCAAAGAAGAGGATATGCATTAAAATTGCTATGCCAAACATATCTTCACATATGAAATGCTATTTAAAATGCAAATCATGCTCATTGCATTCTATTAAAAATATGCATAAATTCTCTCCATAAGCCCATCGGTGATAAGTAACATCTGTAAGCAACTTGGTACATACTTTAACCAAAATATTAAACCCTATATGTGAAAAATAGAATATGGCATAAGGCACTTCAATTTACTGCATTACTGTAACAGATAATGTATAATTTCCTGTCATAGAAATGGCTCATTCTTTTTGATGGCTACATTGTATTCTATTATTTAGAGTTCTCGTTTATACAAAATCTCAAGTACGATTTTTAAAACTAAAGATGGAATAAACATACCGTACATGTATCTTTTGTTTTTATAGTTTTACATAATACTAGAGTTAGGAATTGTTATGTAAGTGTATTTTATACTGAAATTAGATAGATATAGGCTTGTAGTTCACTGAAAGTTTTAATACTTTAAACTTCCACCAACAATTAAAGGCAAATGACTGTTTTTCCTAAAGTTGTTTAAGCTAGGTGTTATAGTTCTTTTTAGTCTTCCCAATTGAATGAATAAAAAATATCTCTTGCTAAATTTGTATGTATCACTTATTATTAAGTTTGATTCTTTTTTTAACATTTTATTACCAATGTGTGTTTTTTCTGTGAATTGCATACTCATGTATTAATGTAATTTTATTATTGAAATGCAGATTAATTATTGACTTTCTGGTGTTACTTACACACTATAGGCATTAATAATTTATTGCCACATATGTTGAAAATATTTTCTCTGGCCTTCATTTCAAGGGTAACTCTGGCTTTTGGTCTTCGTTTATTTGCTTGTTTTTTTTTTTTTTGTTATACAAAATATTAAGTTTTAATTCAGTTAGAATAATGAATATTCCCTTTTCTGTTATTTGATTTAATGATATTCTTTAAAAGAACTTTCAACTTAAAATTTATTTTGAAATATCAGCTATGTTTACTTTTTTCCATTAAAATTTTTATATTTACATTAAACTACTTTGTATATATAATAAGGTTGCAATTCGAAAACATTTTTAATTTTGTATTTATTTACTTATTTATTTACTTTTAAAATTGCTACCCGTAAATCTAATGGTTTATGACCAGGACAGAGTTCTTTCATCTTATTTTAAAGTAGATAACATCACAAATGTTTTATAATGTGTATTTCACATCCAGCAAATTTAACTATGTAAATACATGCATATGCATATATAACCATGTATATGTATATACAAACACTTACATAGTTAAATTTTATATCAGGCTTTTGTACATATATATAAGAATAATCTTCTCTATCCACCAAATATTTTAATTAGTGTTGAACAAATAATTCTTTTTTGAACAAATAAGTCTTTACCAAAATATGAACCTTAGAATATAACAAAAAATTAAAAAAATGTACACATAAAATTATAATTAAAATTTTTGTATTTAATGAAGTTAACTAAAAATTTGTTATTCTGTGTTCAACAAATTTTGAAAATCCTTTTCTTTTTTCTACAAATCTTATAAATAGGTTAGTTTCATGGTCTATTTTAGGAACTAACCCAAAGAAATATAAAGGTAAGATAAATGGACCTAATTACTTAAAATGATATATTCTGTTCTTTTAAAAAAGAGTTGAATATACACTTTATCTCATCCTACTTAATAACATAAACAGACATAACTGAACACTTTAGTAAAATAACACCCTTTCAAATTCATTTTCCAGAACTCAAACTTAAATCATATTTATTTTTCAGGTTCATATGTAAATTGATTTTCAAATAGTAATATTTTCATTCCTAATAATATCCTAATATATTTTCTTTTACAAAATCTGGCTGCTCTGTAAAATGAAAGTGCCAGTGAATCTCATCTTGTGCTGAGAAAGTTTCAGAAATGTACACAAAGGAGTCTCAACCAATTTACCTACTTTCAAAAGCAAAATTAAAATCAGTATAACCTCAGATCATACGATGTTTTCCACTTTAACTTCTGCCATTTCTCAGAATTATACCAGGAACTATACAAAAGAGAAATGCCTGCTATATAAATATAATTCCATTTATACTTCACCTAATATGTAAAAATTTACTAAGGCTCATTAAGCATCTAAGATCCAAAATGCATTCTAAAAATGAAAGACAACACGGCTCCACTCCAAAAAGTAAATTAAACAAATCAACAATAATTTGTACTCTGCTCTAAAAAAAAAAAAAAAAAATTCAAATGCCAATATTAGCTTTAATAAAATAGATCCCATAATTTGCAGTTCCCTCAGTCTGATCTTAAGTTAATAAGCATGTAAAATAGATGAAAATATTTCTCCATGAATATTTGCTCAAATAGTTTCTAAGGGAGAAGGCATCAATAGCACTTTATGCAGAAATAAATGGTTTGTTTTACTATGTTCTTGCAATTAAAAAGAGAAGTCGTGTTACAAAGACTATCTTGAGCATCCTTTAAATTGTTTTTGTGCCTTTTCTTAGCCCTACATTTCAAGTGAACGAAGAGAAATAAAAAAGAAGAACCAGAGAAAACCAGCGCCTTACTACAGGATAATTTTATTTTATGTATGAGTCTAAATGAGATTTTAGAAAATGGATACCGTATTCCTTAAATGAGTCTAAGCAACTTTGGAAGATTCCGCAGGGACACCTGGGGCCAGACGGTTCAGTCCCACTGGACCGAGCCCACTGTTTGTCTTTCTGCATGGAGAATTAATAAACGTATCAATCTTCTACCAGTGGCTCTGAACTAGAGAACATAAAGGAAATAGAATAAGTGGGAGAAAAAATCGCACATATGCCTTTTCCTTCCCCCACCTCCTGATCTCTCTTTTGCGTGTTGAACTTATTTTCCCTTCAGATGTTTTCATATTATTCTTTTTTTTCCCCCCTTGTTATTAGTTATGTCTCTTAGCATTCCTGACTGCATTGCCCTTTGTCTGCCTTAAAATGATGGCTCGCAACCTGGACGGCGGCTATAATTTAATGGAATCGACCACCTTTGCATACCTTCTGCTCTGAAGATCAGTCAGTGGCCTTGGAGTGTCAGATTTCATTAAATGATTTTAGTTTCAAGGGAGAAAAAAAATTAAATGGAAAGTTAAAAAAAATTACAGTCAGGAAATGTGAGTGGTGCCAACAGCCTTAGAAAACGAGATTCCAAGAGCTATTTCAACATCTCTGAACTGATAAGCTAATTAATTATTAAAACAGAAACACTCGTAGGATACCTACAACCAAGGTTAGAAATACACTCCTTCTCAATTCCTCTTTCTTTCCTTTTCTATTCAGTAACTGCACCGTGTAGACTTTAAACTCCACCAAGGTGATCGTAAGAAGTCATGTACAGAGGTTTCAAATCACAGCGAGGAATGAGTTGCTAAGAAGAAATGTAAATTGCATTACAAAAAAATTTTTAAACAAGGTTACAGGACCTTAGAAAGGCACATTGAGATTTTTGCTTTACACTAACTGGTTTAAAACTCTGCTGAAGCAAAATTTAGAAATTCAGTGATTTTACATATATATATATATCTCAAGTGAGCTTCTTACCCATCCCTCTGCTTGAAATTGCAATAGTTATCGGTCTTCAGAGTAAGGTAAAGATAGTGAAAATACAACAAATCGAACAAAATTAAAGTTCCTATAATTTATTCATGAAAGTTAATACTTAAAAGCTGCCGCCCAAATTCCCCTTAGAGATTCTGTTTTCCTTTAGTCAAATACAATGACTAGTCATGTAGATATGAAAGCACAGGTGCCAGACAGAGACAGAGCAAATCCAAGAGCCGAATTGCTCTGCAATGGCAAAGATTCCTTTGTGTGTCCTGTTGTTCTCCTCACAGGAGGAAAGAAGCAAGTAAGGTACCATTAGATCCTGGAACCCAGGTTGGTTGAAATGGCCAAGGGATATTTACAGCATGTAAATGGAATCATTCAGTTTTATATGCTTGGCATCGCTATGATATAAACCTTTCTCTCCACCGAAATGTTTAAAGGGTCTATCGTACATAAAAGAAAATACAATGCTTTTTGTTATCAGTTTGGTTTTTATGTTTTTGAAGGAGTAGGGGTCCTTTTACTTTTGTAGAAATAAATGAAACATACTGAGTGCTCCTCCCGGAGACAAAGAGACAGCACAGTGTGTCAAACAGGTTATAGCTAGGAACATTAGTTATTTTAACAGAGTGAATTTAGTATGAAGAATTGATTAGAGTGGTACTGGAGGATCAAAAGGCAGAGGGAGCAGCATTGTGAGAAAAGATTGTCACAGTGAAATTATATGAGACACTTGTTAAAATTGGCAAAACAGATTTTCTTCGGTTTGCGGCAGTGGGGAGACAGGCTTCAAGATGGGACTGAGCCCAACTCTGCTGAAACAAAAGGCAGGAAGATTTTTAAACGCCAAGGCTACTGGGAAGGCAGGGACTGCTATCGGAAAGATTGGTCGTTGTTATTGGTCTACTGTGTTTGCTAATTGTTATTTATCCAAATTAAGCTCCTACACTCTTAACAGAAGCTGGGAGGTAGAGTGTGAGGTTTCTTGGTCACATTACAAAGGATGGCTCCCAGGTCCTTAGGAAAGACATTCCTGGGTTATAAAACTGGCAAAGGATTGGGAGAAGGTTGACATCTCAAATGGGCAGAAGAAGAAGTCACAATTGCCAAGTTTTCTAAAGTAAATGCTCTAGAAAAAGGAGGTCAGAAGTCTCTAGCCAGAAAGAAACCTGTCTAAAGTTTAGTCAGGCTGAGGAGAATATGAAGGTCATTGTGGACAAGATGCAGAAACAAATGTTGAACATTTTTAAATACTAGGTTACAGGAGGGGACTGTGTGGCTGGGAGCCAAACCACTAAGGTGAGCACAGTGCTGGACTCTTGTGCCCATGGAATTCGTAGGAAAGGTCCCCCAAAACTGGAAGCCGTATTCATATTTCTAAGAAAGGGTGCTGTTGGGTGTGTAACATCTTCGAGGAAGCTTTATGAGCTGGTTCTGGGAGATCTCCACGGAGATAGACCTAACCAGCTAAAAGGCGCTGAGAGCTGGGAGCAGGTGCTATTGGCTGATTGCCGAGCTGTTGCTGAGACAGTGCATTTGCTGATGGGGAGCATTGGTTCCCCTGCCTGTCCCCAGGCTTCCGGTCTCTCTTCAGTGTCATTTATTGCATTTATTGTCTAGCAGAAGGGCAGCTGACGAAGGACAAATACGGTCTGCACAGTATCACAAGGCAGAGTTTAAGGGTAAGCTTGGAGATGAGAATAATGACTTCCCGTCTGGCCACACACCAAGGTGACAAACCATCTACGAACTGAACCAAGATAGCAGAACCAGGATATAAGGGCTTATAGTAAGGATTGGCAAAGGGAAACGTGCCCCCCGCCTTGATTCTATGTAGAGACTAGAAGAGATAGAGATACCCCGTCTTCCTCAAGAGGGATACAATTCCAGCCTGCCTCACTGGATCTCAAAAGACAAGTGTGTCAGGACTGATCCATTTAAGAAAGGGGTCCCTAATCCCCTGGTCATGAACCATTACTGGTCAGTGGCCTGTTAGGAACTGGGCTGCACAGTAGGAGGTGAGCAGCGGACCAGCAAGAGAAGCTTCATCTGTATTTGCAACCGCTCCCCAGCGCTAGCATCACCGCCTCAACTCCGCCTCAGATCATCAGGCATCAGATTCTCATAGGAGCACCGGTCCCTGGTGCCAAAAAGATTGGGGACCATTGACTTAGGAGAAAGATAAAAAATACACAATGATAAAAAAAATAAAGGTAAAATGATCATTTTTTTTAAAAAGGACTTTTTGTGTAATAGACTTTTAAATGTTTGGGTAGATTGGTTTGTATCATAAGGATGCCAAGAATCTAAAATAGCATATTTCTATCTATGTGCTTAAAAGGAACTGAGTGTTCTGGGTACGTGGCTGGACAGAGAATCATTGGTCACTGGAGGTCCTTGTACCCACACCACTGACGACGGAAGGTCCAGCTGTGGGAACCAGCAGAATGTTCCTCAGCTCCTTCTTCTGACAGAGCAAGTATGGTATAAACTGCCAAAGAGAAATGCTTAAAAGACTCCCATCTCTTATCACAGAGCAGGCATTGAAAAGTGAATCAGGCTTAGAGACAAGAAATCAATAACTGGCAAAACAGGGTGACTTTCATATTAATCAATGATTACTAACCATTGATTCTATAGTTATAAAGCAGCAGAAATAAATTTGCCAAAAAAAATTTTTAAGAAAAGTAAAATAATATTAAAAGTGCAAAAATATCTAACCTTTTAATCTCACATGTCGAATAATTGGGTAGATGATCCCCTACATGTGCTGTTACAGGATAACCTTTATACTTAGGAAAATCAGCACATAATTGAAAGAAGAGAACAATTTCTAGTCAATATCCCACTAAAAACATAATGTATTAACCCCACAGAAGACACAAATTTTTATTCTACATCATTATCACTTCAAAAGAAGTAGCATTATGTGTTAGTACATCCTTAGATGTTTACTTCCGATGTATAAACCATTCTCCATGCATGTTTTACTCCCAATACATATGTAGTGACTTTAATTATGGTTCTTGTTTTCCTTGAGGCAGAAACTGAACTTAGTTTTTGTTCTTCTTCACTGTTTCGTGAAATGCTAATAGCATTCATTCTGTGGCTTGGTCTGTAACAGTATCAGAAATGAGAGATCTAGTGTATCGGCTGGTTAATCACATCAACTCGCTTTCATTAATCCTCAATTTTTTCCCCACTTTTTCAAGAATGGTCGAATGCCTACTTACATTCATTCCTTTATTCAATATTTATTAAGTCGTTAATATGTAACAAACATTGCTTATGCATTTCTTTTGCTTGAATTGTCTCAATAGTTAATTTTAATTTTTTGAATTATATATATATTTTTTAGCTCCACCAATACCTATGGATACTAAGTAAAAAATGAAGAGACAGTTAAGGAAATTCAGAAAGCAACTCTAAAAGAAAAAAAAAAGCGTACTCAGCAATAGTTTAGGACTAGAGACTGACAGGATGTTTGTTGATAATGTTTTTTAGTTATTGTGGAGATGTTTATATTTGTTTTATTTTGCTTTATATTCAAACACACCACTGTGTGTAAATAACCAACAGTTAAGCAAGTCTTTTTACATGGAGAAGTTTGCATTTTTTTAGAAATTGTTTTTCATTTATCTTGAAAAAGTCTTTCATCATGCATGAATAAATAACATTTGTAATAGATAATTTTATCGAGCACATGTCGTAGGCCATGTGATATTCTAGGCATACCTTCTATGACTCCATTGATTTAATCCTCATGATACCTAAGTACCTGTGAGGTCAGTACTACATCTTGGTTAGGTAAGTAATATGTGTAAGGTCCCACAATACATCTGAGTCTAGAGGGTGTGCATATTTGACTACTATATGCCATTGTCTCTAGTAGTTAATACATGTTGACATATTTCCAAGCACATATCATCCTATTTATTTCTCACAGAATTTCTAAATGTTAGAGGCAGTCATGACCTCTCATGAAAAATGGGGAAATTGAGGTCAAGACAAGTAAGGTCATACAGCTAGTAATCAGCGAAGGCGATATTTGAACCTGGACAACTGCCTCTAGAATCGGTCCTTGATCAGTCTGTTACACCAGAATAAACAACAAAAGGAAATTAATTTGAATTTTTCAGAAATATTTTCCATGTCAGTTAGGAAAACTGAGAAAAGAATAGCCCTCATTTCTACCATGATGTTAGAAATAAAAAAAAAATTCTAATGATTCGAATGAATAATGTTATTCTCCAAAGAGATAAACCTTAATATGTTAGTAGATCAATGTTGCTTCATTTAAGAAACCACCACAAGGAAACTGGAGCAAAGGAGAAGGGAAAAAAAAAAAAGGATATCGATCAGGGTACTAAGATCTATATTACATTTAATAAGCAAACAAGTCTAGTGCTTCTCAATCAGCATCTCTTTTTCTTCTTATTCCCATACCCAGCACAATAGAAAATTTCAAGGTGGGGTTAGCCAGTGCATTGGACTCATCATCAGATAAACTGTAGTGCTCAGATTATATAGAAAAGTCTGATCTTTGTATCCCAGGAAAAAAGACATGTAAGAGAAGATAAGAAGTTTCACGGGAAGAATTAATTAATGAAGCCATCGGGGAGAAGGAAGGGATTCTAGAATCTTAATTCATAAGCCCCAGAAAGAATCACAGAATTTAAAGGCAATTGCCTTGATTTCTAGCCCATTCTCTTCTGGAGCTCCCCTTTAAGCCATCCTGTCTGCAGGCTCCCCGATACACAAGGGCGGTCATGTTTTCTTTCTCTTGGCATCTTGTAGATTTAATGTTCATCTGTTGAAGCACATTGAGGTGATTTGCCAAATAACTTCTTCTGGCAAAAAGAATGTGCTGGGTTATTATTCTTTGGTCCAAATGAGCCAGACTGACTGTCTACATGGTGGGAATATGCCAGGTAATTACTTTAACCATGTCTTTTCCTTTAGCTGTGTATACATGGTCCTCGTATTCTAGATAAACCCGGTTAAACCCTATATTGAATAATTACTGGCAAGTCGCCATGTGCTCAGAGTAATTTAATGTTCATCTTTGGTTTCTACGGGGTGCTAGTGACAAAAGCAGGTTTTGTTTATACTCATGTTAAAAGGATTTTCTTTTCATAATTCAAAAGAAAATCTCCAAAACATGAAGTAAAAAAAAAAAAAAAAAAAATCAATGGAAAAAAAAAAAAGGTTTCGGTTCCAAGTTTTCCTTAGGAATCAGACACAGGGCTAAGAAAAAACTGATGTGTTTAGCTTTTAGGAACAGAAAACGATTTTATAAGCTCCAGAACACTAAATATTCTACAGTAAATGACGGAAAAGATATTTTAAATTGAGTTAAGAATGGCAGACTTTTTAAGAACAAAACACGAAACATGTTGTCTTGAGGTAAAGATGGATTAGGATGGCAAGGCAATGTCAGCAAAAAGACACAGCCCCGGGAAAAGTTAAAGCAGGAAGAAAAACACCCTCACGCAAAGGTACACTCTCCTCTCCCCAACCACCACAAAAGAAACCCAGGCGTTCCAGAGAGGAGACAGAGAAGCAGAAGTAGGAAGCAAATTTGCAACATGTATGAAAATGTTCCTATTCCTGGATCCAGATTTTTCCTTTTAGGAATCCTTTTGAGTACTGTTTTGTTTTGTTTTGTTTTATTGAAATATATTTGACAAAAACCATCGTGTAAATTTAAAGCATATAACATGTTGACTTGATACATTTATATAATAATATGGCTGCCATTGTAGCAATAGTGACACCACATAATTATTAAAAATTAGTCTCTTAACAAGTTTAATGATTATAATAAAATATTGTTTATATTTACTCAACTGTGCAGTAGATCTCAAGGACTTATTTGTCTACTAGTTATAAGTTTTTGCCGTAAAACATCTCTGCTAACCCACCCCACTCCAGCCCCTGATAACCGTCATTTTACTGTTTTTACAAGTTTGGCTTTTTTACCTTCCACATATATTGTGATATCTTACAATATTTGTCTTTCTCTGTGTGACTTACCTCACTCAGCACAATGTCCCCAAAGTCCATCCAAAGTTCTTGCAAATCGCAGATTTTCTATTTTCTCATGGCTGAATAATATTCCATTATCTACATCACATCCCCTTTATCCGTTCGTTCACTGGTGGGCATTTAGCATCTTCCCCTGTCTTGGCTATTGTGAATAAAGTTGCAATAAACATGGGAGTACATGCATCTTTTCAATATCCTATTTTCTCTCCCTTTGGGTATATACCCAGAAGTGGAAATGCTGAATCTGATGAATACTCTTAGTCAAGGTTCTTAATAAATAGAAAAACGTCCTCATGTCAAAATGTCTGCTATTAGGAGAATGGTTAATTATATTATAGTATACTTGTTTGGTGATTATTATACAGCCACAGACATAATATTATTATACAGTCACAGACATATTTTTTTTTCCCCTCTTTAATCCCCACCCCCACCCCACTTCCACCGCTGACCCATGGATGTTGTCATTTCTCCTTAACAAATGGATCTCTGAAGGCGGGTCGTCCCCTCCCACACATTCGCGGCTTGCACCTGAGGCCTGGCACACAGCGGGGCCTGGTGTGCCCAGGGTATGGTCCATGGCTCTACCTGGGGCACGAACCCAGGACCTTTTGCATGCAAAGCAGACGTGCTAACCACTACACTATGGAGCCACCCCCCACAATATTTGGATAAATGCATAAATGAAGTGGGAAAATTTTTATCATAGTTAATCAAAAAGTTAGAAGCCACCAATTATATCTATGGTAATACGTGTAGTTTAAATGAATTATCATTAAAACAAAATTGTGGAGTTGCCTCTAAATGTTAGAATTATGGAGATATTTGTTAATTTGTCCTTTTTAACACTTTTTAATGGTTTTTATATTTTCTATCATGACTTCTATGACCAAACACGAAAAAGTTAAAAAAAAAAAAAAGTAAAATGGGATGACCCTTTTTTTCTGTGACTAATAGTGAGCTCTGGGGTAACAATGATCCCCTGAAATTTCAGGACATTTGAATAGTGAATGCATATACATTGTCAATAAACCAGTTATCATTGTGTTTTCTGGAGATTTCATATTATCCATTATTTGGAAGAAAAGTTTTAATTCTTTAAGGAATTAGGGGAAAAAGCACTGTCAATATTCTTTATTTGAAATTTCTCCTCTTATTTTAAATGCCAGTCTATGATACAACATTTAGTAAAGTGGGCAGATCAAGATCTTATAACAGAATGTTGGTATTATTTAATAGGCTCTTTAGTCACTGATATGAGTTTTTAAGAGTAGCTTGAAGTATAAAACTTATATTAAGACATATATGTATCTCAGTTTATGCAGAAAGCATAATAAATTAAGGGGCTGGGGGCACAAGAAGTAAAACAAGATTGGAGAAGAATAAAACTAATTCAGCTTTGGACATGATAATTTTCAGAGTCCTCAGCAATAGCCAAGAAAAAATATCTACAAAGTCAGTAATAATTTTCTCCTACAGTTTACTTGCAATGATTTTGATCTATAAAAATGACCATTCCTAATTCAGTTTTACGCCATAGTTTTTAAAATGGCTTACTAACTTGAGTCACAACTTCTCAGCATAATATTAGATCTTTTAAAAGCAGTTTAAAAATCTTTGGAAACCTTATATAAGCTTCCCTTCTGGATTGTAATATTTTTAGAACTATATTCTATATCACTCAAATTTAGCTACATCTGTGTCCTCCATCAATACAGTTCACACTTAACCTAAGGAATATTAACTCTATGTCTTATAAAGTACTTTTTAAGTTCTGAGACATTTATCTGACCATCTCATGTCAATGTACTGTCCAATTTGAGCTCACAAATTATATCTATATTGGCAGCTTCTCCATAGTAAAAAATATTCTGTATTTATCTGAGTGGCCTACATTTCTTACCAAACACGTTAGTAAGAATTGGTTGTGATTAAACCAAGGATTAAAATATTTCTGATTCCTTTTTCCAACTTCATCACATAGTTGGATTGTTTTTTTATTATTTAAAATTATTTTAGATTAATTGTGACCCTATGGTAAAGCTGGTAATTTTAAATAAAGACGCTTCATGTTTTTTTTTAAAGTGAGATAGAGAGATGTTTCTTAATATTAGAACACATATTAAAGCAATAGCTCTTTTGTTTCTCAAGTTTGATGTTATGTTTCCAATTTTCTCTAAATGTAGAGTTACTTAACGTGGTGCAAAATAATCTGGTACAAAATAACAAGTATATTACAGTCTTCTTCTGAAATGCTAGTTATGATATCAAGTCAACATGTTTCAAGTTGCTATGGATACTTAAAATCACATGGTAGAGGATATACTTCTCTTCCCTGAGATGAAGTACATTATTAACTTTGAGACTGAAATTCTCCATGTGAACTAGGCAGTGATCCAAAACATCATTCCACTTACGGACCAACTTTATGTTAAAATGCCATATATCTATGTATGTGTTGCTTTTATTCATATTAAACATAGGCATTTCCATGATTTCTTTAGCTTGGAATTTTTTAAGGAGCTGTAAGAGCATGCCATGGAAAACTGTGCCTGACACCTTAGCATCACAGTGTTCCAAAGTTCTCCTTGATATATCATCCTCAGTGGCTTAGGCAGCACACTAATTTTGTGCCCCTTAACATTGGGTCGTCGCTGTATGAAACATGTGGATGTGTAATTAGATCAGGGAAGCCTCATCTGAATGCCGACGAGATAGTGCTCTTGCCTTCAAGATGCCCCCCCCATGTGACCTTAAACTACCTTTTGCAATTTTCTTTGCCAGTCTCCTTCATAGAGCCTTTTTTCTCCTATTCACTATTGTCTTTATACAACCCACACTCTCCTACCTTCATGTCTTTGCTTATCCTGCCTATGTAAAATACCTCCATTCAGTTAAAATATATATATATGTTCACTAAGGTCCCACTATGTGCTAGGCTGTGTTCTACTTTGAGAAGAAATAGTGAGGAATACAGTTAAGATACCTGCTCTTAAGAAGTTTGCTTTCTAGTAAAGGAGAGAGACGATCATTAAATAGACAAATCCATGAAGTAATTTCAGATGGAAAAGAATGCTGTTAAGAAAATAGAGAGAGTAACAGAAGGAGATGGGCTTTCTGTTCCATTAGGGCCATGTCAGAGATTGCTGCTCTGAAGGATTATGCTGACTGCTTTTCCCTGAACAACTAGATGAATGGAAGTAACTGTAACTGAATGGGAGGGACCAGAGGAGGAGAGGAGGCGGACACTTTGGGGAGGAGGGGCGGGATTATCTCGGTCTAATCATATCCACATTCACAAATACCTACTTATTGTAATAGATTCTCTCTCTCTCAAGCGGCAGGTGAGAAGGAGAAGAAAATAAGTAGTAAAAGACTTCCAACTCATCTGCAGTAAAATCTGATTATGATGACATTATGGCAAAGCCTAATTACCTAGCTCTATTTTTCAAAAGCCACGTTTGCCGTCAAGATACCAATATGCCTATGTAAGCGAGGTGGGTGAAAGAAATTTTTCTTTTACTCTCTAGACTTAAAATTTCTATAACGCTTATTGACTCAAGGAATAGCTCCTGCCTATATTCTGAAGGTTTCTCTTTACATCTCTATTTATACTTCCTGTGAAATAGGTTCATTCTGTGTGTGTGTGTGCGCACACATGTGTGCACATGTGTGTATGTGCAGGCGTGCACATGCACGTGGTTATCATTGATCTTGTTTCCCTGCTCTTTATCTGAATTCTTCTTCCTTATCTAGAGCATTCATGCTGGCAACTACAATGAGATGTCAGGTTTCCTCTTTCTTTACTTTGATATTTTATTTGTTAATTTATTATTATTATTATTATTTTATGGGGGGACAAAAAGGTAGAAGTTGGAAACATTCAAATTCCATTCTGATGGTGTTCTCTGATTGCTCTCATTCTGCTTCCGGGGTGATTTTCCTGCTCACCTGGTGAAGGTAGAAAACGGCGTTGCATGCGATGGTCTTGGAATTTGTCTACTGATCTTTTAAGACATTGCAGCCTACATCGGAGGTGGTCTCAGTCAGCATAAGGTCCTACCTTTAACTTTTTTTTTTTTTTTTAATCCACCGTTTAACTGAACACCATTGGTACAGCAGAACAGGAGAATCTCCTGTGTATACTCAGGTGTGCGTTTCTGTAAACCCTCAGCACATACTTGGCAGCCAGCTACCACAGTGACATATATATCTCCTCTCTATCACACATACTTGCAAAACACTTAGATTTCTACTCCAAACGTTAATAGCAAATCTAAGAAAAATACTTCCTAACGTTTTCTTTTGCTTGAAATAACAAACTCTGTAGCCATGATGACGTCTCTACATAAAACTTTGCGAAAAAAAATCTCAATGTAACTATTTGGTCGTGAATTGAAGATATCTGAACCAAAGGAAGAATAGTAGAGAGCAAATAGTCTGCTTCCTCCTTTCAAGCTTGCAGCTTTGCTCCGTTTCATCAAATGATGCAATTCTCCATGTAGCAATGTGGATTTTGAATTTCATGAAAATTCCACAAAGATCCTTATAATAGTCTTACTGTCAGTCTTAACCTTTAATGATAAGCATTTTTATTTACTTTTTTGTTGCTGTTGTTTTGACCAATTTCTTAAGTGGGAAATTAGAATAGACTGGACAAGGTCCTTTATAGCCTGGTCTCACTTTTGACTAAAGATTGCATTGTTCAGTTCTTAATATCCTTTTTTTGTTGTTTGTTTCTTCTCTTTTATCTTTCCGTTGGATGCCAACCCAAGATCAGAAATGTTTTACCAACATCTGTTTATTATTTTATTTAAACGCAAAGAACATAAGACTATACACATGCACATTGTTTATAGGTTTGCAGATAGCTCTCAGATGAGTTCCTCATATTTATTCTTGATGATTTGGCTCCAAACCCATCTTTTATATTCAATTCCATTTTTTTTTTCTTCTTGCCTTCAAAGCCAAGAATGCTTCTAAGTGGTACTGGTTGGATGATCACAACAGAATCTCAAACAAGCCAATGTTTTATATTTTATGTTTTATGTTCAGAACTAACAAACACATCCCATGGCTTATATGAATGCCTTTATAACAAAGACAAAGGAGTGTGAGCTAAATCACGTCCACTACTTATTCTGAGGAGTGTGGGGAAATTATGGACTCTTTACAGAAATATTTTATTTTATACTTTCAAGTATAAATAAAAAAATTTCTAGAGTAAAGTTGCAGAGCTATCTATACTCCATTCCAAATCAGTGAGATTTATCTGTAAACAAACTTATCTTTCTGGTCTGTTAATTTCATTATGAGTATCTTATTCTATTCTCAGATTGATGTCTTTCACATGCGTTCAGTCAATAACAAATTTACAGGAAGAACCATTAGATGAGATAAGGACTAGAATTATCACAGAAGAGAGGGGTTTCTTTTATCATACCTGGGTCAAGTTAAAAATGCAGATTTCAACTAGTAAAATGCAGATTTTAACTAGTAAGTGGGAAATAGAGGTCCTGATTCAGTTAGGTAATTCTGATTGAATATACTTTTTCTAAATTATTTGAATAATAAAGATGGTGTAGACTGTCTTTGATTGCACAACCAATTTAAGTAGCACTTAATTATGTTGGTATCTCCCCAGAACCACTCCACTCCACAACTCAATAGCATGGTTGTTATTTTAAAAAGGGGAAATATTAATATAAAACAAAACTTGTTAAAGGAAGAGCTTTAATTTATATCGCTCACTTTTTTTTTTCTTTTTGTAGATAAAGAGATGATAGATATTTGGGGGGAAATTTACATATTGCTCGACTCCAATAACTTTTTTTTAAAATTAGAACAAACCACCTTCCTTGGAATTTTTAATTATAAAGTCCTAGTTTCTGAACCG
>NW_006436283.1:8050418-8062245 GCF_000325575.1 Pteropus alecto | reverse complement strand
ACACCGCTGAGTTGTTATAGACATTTAAAATACTCCTATGGGTATAATTTTGGGGCTTTTGAAAAATATAGACAGTTCCTAACTGACCAAAATTTACACTGCAAATATTTTTGCAAAATTATGGATAGCATGTTAGACAGTTTGGCGATCATTATTAAGTCTCCCACTCGTATTTAGTTTGGATTTGGGTGTTGTTTATGTTTGTGGGTATTTTATTTTTATGTCTTTTACTCTCCATAAACTAAGTTATATTGTTGGGCTGTTAAAATATATCCTTCCTTATATATCATGAAATCATCATGAGCTTTTGTTTTACAGCATGAATAAGGGCTCTGACCTATCTCTTTCAAATTTGGGCTGAAAAGTTTGATACCTGTTGCAAATTGTCACAGGAGAAATAAATGAATATAGTAATCCTTAGTTCTCAACAGAGGGCTGTTTAGCCTCTCAGGGGATATTTGGCGATATTTGGGGACAGTTTCAGTTGCCACAAGGGAGAAAGAGAGGAAGAGTTCTACTGGCATCTCCAATCCAGCAAAGTCGATGCATGGTAAAGACCTCACAATGATGAATATGGCCTTGAATATGAATAAGGCCGAGGCTGAAAAATCCTGGAATACATTGACAATTTTCCAAACTTCTTCACCTCAAATAACCCGAGGATGAAAATGAATTCTCAATGCCCAGAAGACAAATTCAAGTGGAATTATGGTTTGAGTTTCATTATATTCACTTCCATTTATCACAACCAACCTTTTACTTCAGAAAAACAGTTTGCCAGTACACTGTTTAATTTTCATATATTTTATATCATACTAATTAAATGTAATTATGCTACATTACACAGAGAAATTTAGAAGATGATTATAAATGCCATAATCGAAGAAATTTAGCTTGTGGAATCTGAGAGTTCACCTAGTTTTTATGAACTTGTTGGCTTGGGAATGTATCCTGAGTCAGTGATTATACATCCTCAATACACCTTAAAATAGCCCTAAGGAAAAAGATCTGCCATAAATAATATTTGAGTTAGTAGTTGAAAATTTAAAACAAAACAAAAACCTTTCAAGTCTTTGAAATTCTGCACTTGAAGGAAATGCCTAGAAAAACCATCTTTGGCATTTTTCATACTCTTCTTGTTCAAGAAACTACTTAAAATTTACAAGATTTATTCCATAGATCTGAAACAAAATACGTTTGTTTCTTTGGGTTTCTTTGAAAGATTTTTTTTTTTTTTTCAAGATGTTTGTCATCACTTGTGAGTAAAATAAAATGTAGAGGATTTTCATGCTGGAGATATTTTGTTCTGCCGAACACTAACCCAGGCATTCTAAATTGGACAATTCAGGAAGAATATTTCTTTTTAGATTTATTCATGTTAATTCTATTTGGGCCTCTTAGAGGAGTACACAGACTGATTGCGAATTCCCTAAACTTACTGTGAATTTAAAATTCTGATCATTTCTCTTCAGAGAGCATTCTTAAAAGTTTAGAATATTTCTCTCAAAAGAAAGAAAGAGGAGAAAGAGGAATAATATTTTTTTCCTGTTGTGAAAAGGCTTCAGATTCCAAAGTCCAATATTTCTACATTGGAAAAATAAGCCATTAATTAAAGTGAAGAAAAAACAGTAAATAAATAAATAGCTCACCTTTCATCTGAGACTTCTAAGAGCGTTGTACATAGCAGGGAAGTTATACAGCCTCATATCAGGAGACAAAACCTGTAGTCGGTAAAGAAATTGTAAATGACATGGCTTTTAAAATGAGAAATGATGACCAATCTGGATATCCATGGTAGACTGTTTGCAAAACTGGTGAAAATAATGGTCCTCCCTGTACCTACAGCCTTGGCTTGGCCTTTCCCACAATGACTCTAGATTTAGCCAGTAGAACAATAATAAACGATACACACAAGCAGAGACTTGAAAAGTGCTTGCACCTTGAGACCAGGGAGCCCTGTGACCACAACCATGTGACTGAGTCTTGGCTATCCTGATGGAAGATGAGAGACGTGTGACCTAGTCACCTCATCCCTCACCTGGCCTTGAGCCCAAGTGAAAGGACCAGAATGGATGTGTAAAGAGCATGCCTGACCCTGTCTGGATGACTTTGGGAACTTCTGTAGCCAGAGACATCAGCTCTGTCAACATTTAAAGAATAGTTCCTATGGCTTAGTCACAGGAATGAATGGCCAACAGGTAAGAAAACCGAGAGAGTGTGATATAACAAAAAGCACAGGAGAGAAGCGTTTTAAGGAGAGAGAGAGCTCATCAAGTTTATCTGCTCACAAAATTTCAAGAAAGATGAGAATTCCAATGATGGCCAAGTTCAGAAGATTCAGAGGTACCGTTCCTCTCGAGAGATTGCCCATGAGACGAAGATGGCAGAGACTTCAAATAACTTTCATGCATTTTTCTAAAATTATTTTTGTTGAATAAGAAGTTTGTGTGTACTCATATTTCATGGAAGAACTTGCCAATGGATAGGTATTGACATGTTGTCAGTGAAGCAGATAGCTAACGGGAAGCATTAAGAGAATAATAAGTAAATATTTTTTCCCTGCTATTTAACAGGAATAGAGGAAGAAAATTCTAAACATCTTTTGCAGCCTGTTTGTATCACTAATCTTATCAATGACTAAAATGAGGGAATACATCAAAGGGCCTGTAATTACACACATTTTTAATCTTCTTAGAAGTTCTCTTTTATCAATCAGACTTCCAAAAGGAATAAGGCAGATGCACACAGTGGAGATTCTGAAGATAATTTTATGAAGGAACTATATACAGAAATGTGGGCAGGGATGAGATAACTAATTAGTGATGCCGAGACATCCAGAAACTAGCGATGCTGAGAAGATTTTCCTGGTCAAGGCCTCAAAGAGCGTAGGTGAAGAGTTCAGCCGTATCCAGTGATGGTGTTGGGAAGGAGGGGAGAAAGAGGAGTCTTCTAATGGGAACCAAAGCCTAGAGAAACATGGTCATAGGCACTGACGTGCAGAGGGAGGAGGGAAGAAATGCTCAGGTTATTCTCTCCATATTGTCTTGTTGGCCAATCATATCAGAATCCAGAAGGCAGGAAAGTTTGGCTGATGCATCCTGAAGGCACACGCCTCCCAAGGTGTATAGAGCAGAGCAGGGAAGGAGAGAGCATGGATGTAAAAGAGGGAAAATAGAGAAGTAGTAATACAGTTCTTATACCTGAGAGCGATATGCAATACTATTCCCTTCACTTGCTCAATATGCGACAGCAACAAATTCAAGGCCGTGTCAAATGGCAGCCACCCAAAGGTACTGCAATGTGATTTTGGTATCTAGTCTTTTATTCACAAACAGAAAGGAGCTAGTCCAATGTATGAGCTTAGAGGTAGATCGACTGGGATTTGAATCCTGTCTCTGCTACATACAGCTATGGAACAGGAATACAGCCTAGCTAGAGTTCCATTTGCTTCAGTTGTGAAAAGTTGAACAATGATAAATTCAAAGAGAGTTTTACAAGGATACTTGGCATGTAAATACTAGTTCCCTTCCTGACTAGAAGTATTACTTTTATTCACAGTTGCCTCTTAAAAATGTAACATTGCATTTCAAAAAATGTGTAAGTGAAAAATCCCCAAATCTCAGACAGTAGCTACCGAGGGTCCAGAACTTTCCCTTCCAAGGGCTTTTTCATTTTTCATTACTTCGAAGTTATAAATAAACCGCACCTTGATTTGCACTTGTGGCTTATACTGTTTCAGAGATTGGTTCCCTAATCCTTATTTTTCTTCCTCAGAGTTCTCACATGCCCACACACCAAGACACACACTTCTTTTCTTCTTTATGTATTGATTTCTTACCAAATCTGGTTCAGCACCAAATCATAATTTCCAGGCAAAATGAGATCGAGATCAGGGACCTTTCAAAAACGATTATGTTGTATACGTACAGAAACAACACTTTACATTTCATTATCAATCAAATCCATTTGCATGCCCCTAATATTCTATAGACTTGTCTCATAACTGATATTAATTCTGTGTTTTAGCGGTTGTGAATTTCATAAGATCCTGTTGACCCAAAGTGCCTGCCGGAACCTGAAAATGTGCATGCTTGACATAGCTAGCGATGTGAGGAAACAATCTTCCAGCCTTGAAATCCTTCATGAAATTAAATATTATCTTAAGAAATCCTAATTAACTTAATCTTCGACTCCATCTTCACTTTCTTTTCTGTGACTTCATTCCGGGCTGGCCTGCCTGTGACCCCAAGCACATTAGCTTCCCATTAGATGCAATGTCACCAAAGCCTCAAGAAATAACCTTTTAATTACCTTTTAAACTCTATAAAGAGAATTTGATTTTTAGTGTGACATCATTCTGTGATGGTTTTAGCATACTCATTTTATTCCCTCGCTGCACTAATTTATCTTAGTTTACATGGATAACCAACCAGATGTTGAAATATTAAAATGGGTTATCTCTGTATAACCTAAAAGGGTTGCAACCAAAGACTCCTTCCACCTTTCTCACACAGTTTTGCATTTATTAATTGCGCATTTATTTTATAGTGTCTTGCAAAGAACACCAGAAATAACAATCTGGTTCGCATAATAACAAAGATTCTGAGGGAGCAAAAGTTATTCTAGAGACGCGATGACCTGCAATAATTTTTAAATCACTGACATTTAGAGACGCAATGACAAGTGATCATTTTAAAGTCATTGAAATGATGCCAAAGCAAATTGACATGGACGTATGGATTGTTCTGTGAGGCCCTCATCTGCCATATAATAAAGGTAATACCACGGTTCTAACGATTAGATATGGCCTAAAAATGATGTCGAAATAGACCAGTTTCAAAGTGACAAACTTAAACATTTCGACTTTAAGGTCTTATTTTCAATGATCCTACCATATGTGAAAGCAAGATTTCCACAAATTCACATCACTATTAGTTAACCGTTCAATCCATGTCCATTGGTTATCGGCTATAATTTTATCACTTTTTCTCCACTAATAGAAACCAAACAGAGGTAATTTCTTTAAACAAGTAAAAATCTGGGTTGGTTTTACATATAATATTTGGATTAAAGTATAAAACACTCAACAGAAAAGGCTGACTTATCCAACAATGCGTTTAAACAATATCTTTTAATCACTGGGCTGGAAACAAAGGATAAATGCAAAAGAATTATGTTTAAATTATTCAAAAATTAGCAGGGATAGGTACATTTATTCTGGCTGCACTGGCCTAAACTGTCTTGTGGGAGAAAGTGGACTTTGATTTGTGCTCTGGGCATGGGTAGGAAATTGGTCACCTGGGATAAGGAATACGATCATTCCAGATGTGGAAAATAAGTTTAGCAAAGGTGGCAAGAAGTTTGATGCATGTCACATGGTTCAATGTGGCCAGAAACTAAAGGTCTATAAGAGAGCTCTGCATGGCATGGAGAGTGATCAGGCCATGTGATATTCTTGACACAACATGGATTCATGCTTTAAAAACATAACTCATATGAGGAAGTGAGTAGATAAGAGGGGAGAGACGAATTGTGTCGGACCACTAAGAGACTAAACTAATCTTCCAAGTCACTGTCATCAAACTTCTTGGCCGTCATACCCATACTAGAAAAAAAAAAATGAGCACACACCACACCCCCCAAAATAAGTATATTTATTCATTCCTAATTTATGTGCACATATATAATTTAATCAATACATACACACTATAAAATGCACATAGAAATAGAAATTTAAAAATGACGAGATAAAAAGATGAGATAAATTTCAGAGGAAACGTTCTTCTTTTGATGCCTTTTAACTCACCAACTATTGTCAATTCAGATAGCTATTCAATGTTGTAACCTTCTCATATTTGATTTCCCAATAGTATACATATGACATCCTGGATCTTCTGTTGAGTAATACTTTCCCTAAATGCTAAGTTGAAACGTATTTCTATTTTACTTCTACTTTTCTGACTGTTTTTTTTGTTGTTGTTGGTTTGTTTGTTTCTTTTGCACACCTTAAATGTTGGTGTTTCTTGAGATTCTGCCATGTATCTTCTTTGATCATTTTATAATATCTGTTTGGTACCCCATCCAGTCAGATGACCTCGATTACCATCTAGGTGCTGGGAACTCCCAATTTGCTATAATTAGCCCAGACTTACCTCCTACATTCCTGACTCTTAATATCTTTGTGAATATCAAAGCATGTACTTTAATAAGCTTAAGACACTTGTGATTTTGTTTCCCCAACTCTCAGAATGCCATCATTTTAAAAATCACTATTCTCAGCTCCTTAATTAGTTATGGACTTACATGATTGACTATTTGGAATACATTTAATACCTGCTGATGAAACTTGTTATTAATTTTTATTAATAAATGTGCTTCCTTATGTTCCATTACTCTGTGTTTGGTTTGAACACATACGTCATTGGTCATGGGTGGAGTCGCCAAAAGACATTTTGGGAAACTTCTTAATAGCTACTTAGGAACATAAGTAAAGGGAAAAAATAACTCTGGTTATTTCATTTGGTCGGAGGTTAAATTGGTTCAGTTGGTTAAAAGAACCAATTAAAGTGGGTGGGGTTTTAACACTGGCAGCTTTAACATCCTAAGTGTGTCCTATTTACTGTACATGTTGGAAAAGGCAAAGTCAAGATCAGAATGAGCAAAGAGGAATGTTTTTTTTCCATCGTAGAAAGTAATCAGCCGCTCCAGGAACGTTCTTCCAACACCAACTGCACCATCACACTGCCATTCAACACTGGGAACAATGAGAAGACTCTATTTAAAGTGCAAATCTTCTGCAAAGTTCAAGGACATTCAAGAAAGGACTTGAGAAATTCTAAATGGAGAAGTACTCTGCCCAATAAGAGTCTAGTACTTGATCATTTGTTAAATCAAATGTGACACTTGTTTATTAGCTCTTATCTGTGTGTGTGTCTTACGATTATCTATATACAAGATCCTGTGATTTGTGATTAGAGATAGAATAACTTTTTTCCAAACAGTATGGATAGTTTTTTTTTCCTCTTCTTGCCTAGATGCCCTGTTTAGAACCTATAGTACAACATTGAATAAAGTGATGAAAGTGGATATTCCTGTCTGGTTAAGGAGAATGCTTTCAGTCTTTTACCATTACTTGTGACACTAACCATGGGTTACTCATAGGTGTCTCTTATTAGCTAGAGTACGTTCCCTTCTATTCTTGGATTGTCGATTGCTATTATCACAAAATGGTATTGAATTTGGTCAAATGCCCTTTCTACATATATTGATATGATCGTGTGGATTTTGTTCTATATTCTATCATTATGGTTTATAATGTTGATTGATGATCATAAATTGAACCAGCCTAGAATTTCTGGGGTAAATCACACTTAGTTATGGTGTGTAATCCTTTATGAATATTTTACTAAATTCAGTTTTTCAGTACTTTGTTTTGGATTTTTATGTTTACATTCATAAGGGACGTTTTTAATAATTAGACTTTAAATTGCTGAAGTTTTATAAAAGTTTTCATCTACATTAAAAAATATGCACATGCGCGCACACACACACACACACACATATAGACACTGTCACTAAAATGATAAGACTTGATTTAAGGTACAGAAAATGGGTTTGATTTGTGGTTTAATAATCCTACTCTAAAAGCAGCAATGAAGATATGTCTTAAAGAACCATAATGGACCTATCAACCAGTAGGAAATTTGAATAGTATTCAACCACACATGTGATCTATAAGTGAATAATGAATGAATGAACTTTCCTAGATATTTACAAAGAAACCTTGTAAACCCTGAAGACTATGCCAGCATTACATTCATCTATTCCTTAAATCTCAGGCCTTTATCTATAACGTATCTTCTAAACACACTTCACATCAGTAGTTTATCAGACGTGCCCTGAGCACCTACTATGTGTTTGATACTACACTACTTAAAGAAAAAAAAAGGTGAATAAGCAAAATACACATTTTAAATTATTGTCCAGCTAAGAGATACAGAGATTAACCTTTTTTAAAAAATCCCCATCCTTTGAAGCCCTTTGTTGAATTACCTGAATTTCATCCCAATATAAGGACTGTTAAAATTAATTAATTATTAATAAAAATCACCCATGCCCAAATTTCTAAAATCCTTAATTGTATCTTTTCAAGTTCTGAATTATGTTATATGTATTCATCAATATTTCCTATCCTTATGTTAAAGTATAAATTATTTGAGGATAAGAAACATTATATCTCTATTTTAGTTCCCTATAATTTGAGCATCTATTAAAACTAACTAAAAATTAATTATGCAATTATTTGTTTGGTGCTTGGCTTCCCTGACAAACTAAAAACTCCACAAATTTCAGACTGTATCTCTTTATTTATACTTGAATCTCCACCAGTTAGAGTAGAATAAACATCTTAAATGCCCCCACACAATTTTTGACCATATGCTTTTCTCCGGCAGAGTCCTTTGAGGACCTACTCTCTGCCTGGCTCCGAGCTAATCAGTGGATGGACTATTCATAAATGAATGGAAGTCTTCATAACCTCAGGTACTATTACGAGTCAATGTTTCTATTTTTTCCCCCCAAACTGTTGAGACAAGTAGGTGATAAATGGGATCTGAATATTGGTTTATGTAGATTCGCTCCTCATGCTGCTGAGATAATGATTTCAGGATGTGCTTTAACTTAGCTTTGTAGCCTGAGCACATGATTTGTTCCTCTCTTTATACTCAAAGTTTCGCAGTTACTTGTTTTTCTTTTTTATTCTTTTCTTCTGAGGGCTCATTTTGTCTTGCCGTGATAGACAATCCAAGACTCTTTTGAGTTTGAGAAAGGAGTGGTGTTTAGTAACGTTGATGTCTCGGGAATCAGGCAGACTAGATATGACTGCACTTGACCAGGTATATGATCTTCCTCATCTTAACATTATCATCATAACTTACATCTCAATAGTTGCCACGAGTGGAGTGTCCAGCATAAAATAATTAGTAAAACGAATAACAATGACTGAGATTTATTATCATCATCATCATCATCATTTAATGCATTAAGTGAGGAAACTTACCACTGGCATAAAACTACATTCGTGTGCACCAGAACATTAAAATTCAATGAGAAAAACATAGATACGCATCAATTGCATAGGCATTTTCTTGCATTCGTTTCTATGGTGCCAAGCCCATTTCTGTAAGGTAAGCCATCAGTCCCAGGTTCTCAATGAAAAATTATTCACTCTGGGAGCTCAGTTCCTGCATTATTCATGCCATTCTGCATGCAGCTAGATTTATGTGTCAGGAAAAACATACAAATGGAATCCGATTTACTTGCACAAGGTTCCTGGACTATTTGATTTATGCTTGAGTAAATAAAGACATATGTCTTATAGGTATTGGCTTCACTTCTCTTTAGACATGGAAGTGCAATGCTTCAACTTCTTTTCTTGGCAGGCATAAACTTCTGAAGTTTTTCAAGCAGTGAGACCTCAAATCATACACTTTCAATTTTCGGCTGTGTCCATTGTATTTTCGTGTTTGCCTTCAGCCCTTTCAGCATCAGGACCATGGAAAATATACAGCTCTGGACCACTGTGCTCACTGAGTTCCTCGCTTAGGTACAAATGACAGAAACAACTAAAAGAGAGAATTTAAACATAAAACCTTATCCGAAACTTTACCAAGCTACTTAGCGTTCTAGCTCCAAATATCGTCCCAAATAACCCGAACCTGCAGTACATTTAACGTTGCCAATAAGTCTTCTTCATAATGTCTGACCTTGGCCTGAGCAATTTCATCTAGCCCTGCTTCGTCGTATTCATTTTGCATGAGTCTCAAGTAGGTACATGTACAGATTGGTAGTTATTTTCGTAAACTCTAATTTTAATCTAGTTAAAAACAAAGTCTTTGGACAATTAAAAAAAATTCGTTAACAGTACTACTCAAAAAAGTCAAAATCGTGCAAACAAAGAAAGACTGAGAAAGCGTCACGGGAAACTAAGGAGACATGGCAACAAAATGCAACGTGATATGAGTTTGATCCTGAAACAGAAAAAAAAAAAAGTATTAATGGAAACAGTGGGACATTTGAATAAAGTCTGGGTTTTAGGTCATGATAACATGCCAGTGTTGGTGTCTTAGTTTTGACAAATATGTGACAACAATATGAGATGATTACATTAGGAGATAAATGGGTGAGGGGTGCATGGAAATTCTCTTTAACATCTTTGCAAATTTTCTGCAAAGAAAATTTCAAAATCAAAAGTTTCAAACAAGCAACATGAAATCCCTTTGAACATGAAATACAAGAAAATGAATGTTTTTTTCTTTTATGGATAGTATTACAAAAAAGAAAAAAAAAATACTTCCAAGTGGCACACTAGCCACTTCTCCTCTTGTCGCTTGATGTCTAAATTAGTATGAACCTCAAAAAAAAAAAAAATTACTGAGCCTACTCAGGGTAGCGACACTTCTTGAAAAGCACCCAATGTGAATGGGTGTTTATTTGCTTGGTTGTGCAATTTAGATCGCCTTTTGCTGTTACAAAGGACAAATGCCACCAAAACCTGAAAGCACATTTTATCAATAGATATGTCAACAAGTTTATTAAATTCCTACAGTTCAAGTCATAATTTTAAAATCAAGAATATATTTAAATTAAGATTAATAAATGCTAATATGTAAAATAAGTAGTGACCTTGTTCTAATTTTCACGTTTTATAAAACAGTAAGAAGAAACAGAGGACTATTTAGAATTTTTTTTTTTTGTAAAGCGCCTATGAAAGGAAATAATACCAGGTATTGATAACTCCACCTTACTTTCATGCAGGTTTGTTTTAAACATATTTGAGACTAGCGAGAGCAGTCTGCAGTATAATGCCATTTGTAGCATTAAAATGTATAAAAAGGCTTCTGTTTAAAATTTGTCTGACATTTATGTTAAATGAAGTAACACTTGACAGAACAACTTTGGGTTGTGAAAATCTGTCAAAGAACATAAACATTATTCTGGGTGGTGAGTAAACAGTGAAATATATAATATTTGGGTTCATAAATATAATACTAAAACAATCATTTTTAAAAAATTGAGTCCTCTACCCAAAGAATATTAATGTCCTATAAATTTGTTCAATAGGTGTTTGTCTTATCTACTTAATTTTTAATGAAGTCAATAAAATTTGCATGTATACATCTCAAGATACATTGCAAAATGTTTCTAGAATATCGATTTGAGTTGTACTTCAACAATTTTTCAAAACTTCATTTACGTATCGAACATCAAGCATATATTACAGAGCATTTTAGCAATTCTTATACAATAATAATAATAATAATAATAATAATAATAATGTGCTTTAGTTCAGTCAGATTTGTGTGTAAAAGCTGTGATGAAAGACAACTGAATCTAATCAGTGTTAGAGTTTTGCTTTTCTGCTTCATAACTTATTGTTAGTTCAAGGGAAGACTAAAATTAAAATTTTCCAAATTATATACGAAAAGAGAAATTGAATCCCTCCAGTTTAAGTTCATAAATGGCATAATTCTGGGCCAGACTTTAGTTGCTTTTGTCATCACAGAATTCTTGGAAAATAACATCTATGCACCAATTATGGAGTTTAACATCAAATTTCCCAGCTCTTACAATAAATAGCTCAGAAACCAAATATCTGCATGCGAAAATGACACTTTGCTATTAATGAAAAGATAGCTTTTCCCTAATGCTTACGTCTTAGCTAATAAAACACTAAGTCTCAACTGAGTCACATTTAAGACCAAACTTGATTCAATTTAAAAACACACTTTGTCAGTGACTCTACAATATGATGTTACTCTAAGCTTTA
>NW_006436283.1:8041649-8050349 GCF_000325575.1 Pteropus alecto | reverse complement strand
CTTGTCCTACATTTTCTTGGAATGAATGTGCTTATGAAGTTTGCTTAGAAAATAATACACTGATTTGTTTGCAGCTTATAGTTACAAATATGTATGATCCTTATGAGAAAGACATAATAAAGGAGGGCAGAGTTATGAACCTTATTTAACAGATGTAAGGGGCAGATACCTAGAGGATAAGGGACTCATTGAAGACCCCATTTTGTGTCCTTCATGTCCACAATGCTATGTCATGCTGATCTGTTAAGAGCTAAGAAAAACTAAATATCTAAATTCTACTTTCTTTAAATTATGATTTGAACACCAGTTTCTTCCATGGTTGCATTCCTCGTGTGAATTATATTTGGCTAACTGGGGATCGTAAAGCTTTGAACATCATTAAATAAGTGTTTGCTAAAATATACACAGAGGATCGTAAAGGTTTGAACGTCATTAAATAAGTGTTTGCTAAAATATGCATAGAGTGTGAACTAATTAAAGTGGAAAATGTAGGCATTGAACTTTTTGGAGGATATTTAACTGCAGGAGAATACGCTGCTGAAACTCTAGCCGTTTTATTTCTCCCATAAAGCTAAGCATCTGCCTCCTTTGAGGAATTCATTTCGAGTCTCCTTCAGAAGTTCATTTTCAATTTATCTGAAGAGGAGGAGAGCAGATCCTAACACCTACCTCTCATACTGAATATGAAGCCTGTATCTCCTCACTATGTAGAATGTGCCACATCTTAGTAGGTGAAATCACATCCATTGCCATTTCTTGGATGGCCTTCCATTTTAGCTGTTGGTATTTTATGTTAATGGGTGGTCTAGCCTACCAGTGGGCTCCTGCATCTTTCATGAGTTTAATAGACTTCAAATGATCTGATTCTTTCCTCGGAGTCTGTCCTTAGATGTAAACTGACTGTCCCAAACCCCACCACTTTGAGAATCTCTGTTTTCTGATAGGGGTCCCTCATGAAGCTAAGCTGTCTGTGGCACTTTATAAACTTAAGTAAAGAAAATTCATTCCTGCCCTGCTCTGACTATGAAGAATGTTGAAGGTGTCTAGTTTCCGAAGAGTTTAGTTTGAAACCTATTTCACTCCACTAAAGCTACTTTATTCAGACTTCAGGGCCAGAGTTCTTTTCTTCTCTCTAATTAGACTATTTCCAAAAGTTGCATAAAGAATGTCCCATGTGTATTTTTCATCTATTTGGAATTGGTGATTGAATAGTAGAAAGTTCTCCCGTAGGGTTCTGAGATTAGCATATGCTCATTAAAATGAGAGCTGCTTTATAAAAGTCGATGCTCATGAATAAACTCAAGCATGTAGGGAGAGACTGTTTGATTCCTAATGATAAAAGTAAGTAAAGTCACTGATGATGGCTGATGCAATTGATAGTTTGTGGTATAGAAAAAAAAATGCTTCTGTTTAGGAAATGTTTTTTGTAGTTTCAAATGAAGGAAAGTAATTTATTATGTCTCATATTATTCTGTGAGTGTTGACACCTTAAAATTTAAACAATGAATGGGTAGATTATACATTTTCCTGAATACACAAAGTCGCATATTAGTTCATAAATAAATAGTTATTGCATGCCTACCATGTACCATAAATGGTATCAATCAATGTGGAATAAAAAACGTGGAATAATATATTAATTTTTGCTCTTGCAGAAGCCGAAATGACTAAAGAAGACAAAGATTTGAAAAGATTATTATTTTAAATGCACTGAGTGAAATGTGAACATCTGGACTAATTATTAGACAAACGGCGTTAGGAGAAGAGCTAAAGGACAGCTTTTTACAGGGAATGATGCCTGAGCTCTTTGAAAAATGTGTAGGAATTTGCCAGATGAAAGGACAAATGCAGAGAAAAAAAGTCAGAAAAATCAGAAGTCTAACATACAAAATGGAAGAAACCCAAATATCTTCTCAAGGCAAAAGAACAAATAAGAATAATAGATTAGAAGAATAACACAATTATTTAGAAAAATGTTCCTTCCTATAATTAAAAAATTAATGCGATTTAATATATATATATAATTTTTTCTCTCTATATATACATATATATAGACACATATATATACATACAGTCCTTCTTCTCCTAGTAATGTGATGTAAAAATTATTCTTCGAACTCATTCTTGCTGTGTGAATACCAATTTCCATAGTTATTTTTTAAATGTTTTAACTTCTTTGCCTAAGAGTTTATTATTGGACTCTATTCTCTCCATTCGGTCACTGAAATGATCTGCTTTTCAATGGTATAGTATTTTGCAGGTATCATTTTTCTTTCTCCCCTCCTCCCGATTTCTTCGTCTGCTTCATCTTCTTCTAAGCTCCATTATAACCTGTGTTCACGTTTGTGGCTTTCAGACGGAGCCAAAATGTACAGCAAAGAAAAACATCATAAATTCATTATGAAATTCAACTCTGTATTTTTTTTTTATATATTCTCCAGTCTACACAGAGTATATTAATGGGGATTTCTAATTTTGTTCTCCAGAAGGAAATAGTGTCAGGTTGTTGAATTCCTGGACTACGAATACATTTTCAAGCCTGACGCTATCAATTTTGCATGTTGAAAGACCCCCCTCTAATCCAGGAAGTCAACTAATATTGTGAAAAGCTGTTGACCACATTTTTTTCCCTGTCTCTGCAGGGTACATCAAAACTTTCTGGGGCCAAAATGAAAGAAAATACACATTCTTCTTAAATCCCAGATTCTCTGGTCAAATGGACTTTTACTTACTGTCCCGCCATTAATTGTCCAGGGAGCTCAGTAAAAATCATTGTCTTCCTTCAGCAATTTTAATCTTTGCAAGTCATGGATATATATTTCTTCAAATTAAACAAATATCTGTTGACTACCTACATGTGTTACACATCACCCTGCTATGTACTTGTCTTCTTAGTCTGCTCAGGCTGCCGTAACAAAAATAATACAAACTGTGTGGCTTATCAAGAATGAACACTTTTTTCTCATGGTTCTGGAGGCTGGTAAGTTCATGATCGTGGTGTCAGAGGACTCGGTGTCACGTGAGAACTCACTTCCTCATTGATGGCTACCTTCTCACTGTAACCTTACACAGCTGAAGAGGAAAGGCATCTTTCTGGGGTCTCTATTATAAAGGCACCTCCCATCATGATCTAGTCACCTCCTAAAGGCTTCACCTCCGAACACCTTTATATTGGGGACTGAGTCTCAACAAATGAATTTTGTGGGGTAGTGGGGACATAGTCAGTCTGTAGCAGTATTTTTATATACATCATTCCATTTATTTTACATAGCACCCTGTGAAAGAGAATCTTGTTGCAGTTTGCATATGACTCGGGGAAATTAAACAAGTGGACCAAGCGTGCAGAGCTGGCCAAGGGCACCAGCATCCTTTGCCAAGGTGAATGTAAGAAGCACGGGCTTTGACATCACTTTTAGCTTGGCCATCCTCTCCACCATCCTCTGGGGTCTGTCTGCAGCATATAACTTCACTAAACTTCAATTTTCTTACCTAGTAAATGGAAATAATATTAAGTACCACAGAGGATCTTTCTTGGTGATAAATGAAATAGTGTACAAAAAGAACTCAAACTTATGCAAATAAGCCAGCAGGAACAGCTAACAGTGGTGTCTAATTCCTGAACCCATATCTAGTGCTTTCTACTAAACTATAGACATTTTTCATTAAAAATCTCCCTATGTATAGGAAGGAAAACAAAACAATAAGAGAAAAAAGATGATATAAGTGATGTTTCCAAGTCCAAGACACAAAATTATATAAACCAGTAGGCGCCTAGCATCATACATAATGTTCCTGCCATTTACACTTTGGGGGAACTCAGTCTGCACTTGGCCTTCATGCCAAGACTCCTAATTGTATCATAATATACCAAGTACAAAGAAAAGTTTTAAAATGCAATGATCAAGAAGCATAACATACATATGAGCAAATGGGGAAACTAGAGAATCTTTGTTTTTAATTATAGATTTCTGTACAGCCGACTCTGCTGCGTTCCTTAAATGGAAAAAGGGCTTAATGGAAAACTCTCTTCTATACATTAAAAATCAAATTTGTGAAAATTTTATTAAGGAAAACCAAAACAACTTTCCATTTCTGGTTTTAAACACAGAGCCAAATACCCTCCACTAGATGGGCGGGAGAGTAAGCAGAGCAAACGAAGCTTTAAAAAAAAAAAATAACGTTCTTGATAAAGAGACAGGTTTCAGTTGGTTTTTCACGTTTAGCTGTTGTGGGTTCTCCAATATGACCTCATGGGATACAGCTCATTAAGCGATTATATGAAAACATAAGAAAATCATTTTATCCGAGCAGTAGCCATTCCAAATTTTCATCTTGAGTTAACCACAGTTCTTAATGTTCCATTAGTACAGGGGAATGTTCAAGTTCAGAAACGCAAAAACGAACTCTCCAAATGAAGGCCTACATCCTATTTGGTTTCTAGTTCTGGGCAAAAGTTCAGACAACTGAACTTTTATCAAAACTAGCTATAAATAAATACCTTTCAATGCACATCCAATTGCTGCAGTTGAAATGTACACAATATTTTGGAGGACCCAAGCCCCTTTTCTAATCCTCAGAAGCAATTGGCTTAAGTTAAACCTATTTTCTGTTTCAATCATTAGAGTTCTGCATGGCCCATGCTCTAGGATAGATGTAGAATTTAGAAAAGTCTTACTATTATGGTTATAGTCCATACCAGCTACATGCAGATCCTGTCTAGTTTAGATAAATGGCAAATACTCTTGGGCCATATCTATGTTACCAAAATGATTTCAATGTTTCCTTCTATCTTAAAAGATTAGTGTTATGACCTACCAATCAAATTGAGAAATGCTAAATTTACTGAAGCCTCTGGTTTTCAACGTGGAACATTAGTAAACCTTAAAAACCTCAGGCTAATGGAAATCTCTCTGATACCTAGCACAATGAAAAAAACAAGAGAGGGGATATAAGATAACTAACACTGAGCCTGGTTTTATACTAATAGACAAACTACATAAAATAGGAACAGAGAAATAATCCACGATGTAGATTTATATCTACCCTGAATAAGCAGGGCCTTCAAGGGCACGGCCATGATAAATGAGGCTTCAAATTATTTTACTTTTTAAAACTGAAAATCTACAGACACTTCAAAAGATGCAGGCTTCTAGAAAATAGCCGTCTTAACTCCCTCCGCATCAATGCAAAGCATACTATCTGAAAACTAAGATTCTTTATCTAGATGCTGATGACATTTTCACTTTTTTAAAAAAAAGTTATTAAATGATATTGACTTTTCCATTCAACAGGAGCAGTTCTGGAACAGTTTTTAATACCGTAAGGCTGTGGTCAAGTTCTTGGACGCTTCAGAGTACGCGATCGCATTTGAAGGACACGTTAAGTCTTTAAACATGTGATGAATATGAATGAAGGTCCCATGAATTTCATGAGCACATCTCTTACATCCCCTTAGAGACTCCACACCCTTAATTTTATTTGAATTCTTAGTTCAACTTGTCAACAACTCTCCCATAGACAATTGTCTCCAAATTGGCACCCTGGCCTTGGGGGGCACCCCTGACAGAAGCTTCGCCTACACTGCCACGACTGTTACTTTAAATGACTCAGGTGTGAACATAAAAATCCTCAGCTCAAAACTCTTGAGTAGATCCCCATGGTCCACGGACTATAAAGTCTAATCTAAGATCTTAGTATGATGGACAATGAATGGCTTTGGTGACTTCACATTTTCATATCTTCTGTGTCCCTTCCCCGGACCCCTGCACACCATGATTTTGTAACAGCAAACTTGTCGCTGCTTGAAGACACCATGCTCTTTTAAATACCTACTTGTCTTTATTTTATTTATTTATTATTACTTTTTAAATTTTATTTTAATTAGTTTCAAAGATACAGTGCATTGGTTAGACATGTATATAGTTTATAAAATGGTCAACCCACTCTTCCTTCTGTCTGGAATAAGCCTTTCCCCTCCCTCAACCACCGGTCGGTCCCCTTTGTATATTTAGAAAACAGCTGTTGGCATTCATGGTCGAGACTTTTTATTTGCCCCAGTTTTACTCTTTCCTCTAGATTATTTTTTTATCTGACCTGCACTTGATTATTTCACACATTCACCTCTCAGTCCTTTAGTTTCTGTGGTACATACACAGGTTCGAGTTCTACTATTGGAGTTGAAATTCGTAGTGTGTAGAAGTAGTGTTTTTATTTCCTCGTTTAGTTTTGCCCTACAATATCTTACAAAATTCACATCCATACTTAGTGAGTCATATTCATTGGACTAAAATGAATAAACAAATAGAGATCGTTTTGCTGGATTAATATGAGCAAATATACACTTAGATGACTTTTCTGTTTGTTTCTTTATAATTTAAAATCATTCTCCATAGCTGACTGACAAAAGAAGTGGCCAAGACCTGTGATAAGAAGGTACTACATCCTCTTAAATACTTTATTTACTTATTATTATTATTATTTTATTTATTATTATCTTATGGCTATAGTACCTGGTCTTCCTAGATGGTCTCCCATTCAAGTACTAACCAGGCCCGACTCTGCTTAGCTTCCGAGATCAGACATCGGGCTTGTTCAGGATGACATGGCCGTAGGCCATGGACCATGGCTCCACTGGGGTGTGAACCCAGGACCTTCTGCGTGTAAAGCGGATGTGCTTACTGCTACACTATGGAACCACATCCTCTCTTAAATACTTTAGAATTACATGAAACACAGAAATAAAATGTATCATGGTCTTCCATTTTTAAAAAATGAAATGCTGAAAAGGGAAAAAAATGGTAAGGATAGTACGCTTTTGAGTGTGTCTCCATTTTTTTGACACTGACAAAATTTTATTTAGAGGAAAGCAATAGAAAATAAAGCGTATTGGATCATCGCAATTCTATAAACAAACATAGACAAAACTCTATCATCATTTATTTTAAAAGTATTTTTCTGTAAAAAGGTTTTCCTTTTTAATTGTCAAATACACATAGTGTGTGAGCTTCCACAACTGAAATCATTTCATGTTACCACTAAAGTTCTAACTGTTGTCTTTACTATTTAATGTATCTCTTCATTCATTCTAGAGATAGTATGAAGTACCTGCCACATGCCAAGCCCTGGCATTTTGTGTGTGTGTGTGTGTGTGTGTGTGTGCACGTGCACATGCACGTATGCGAGGGGGCAAAACAATAAAGAACAAAACAAAAAATAACAGCAAAAAAAAAAAAAAGGCAAGATCTTGGCTTTGTGGAGTTGACATTTCACTTTGTTGTAACAAACAAATTATTCTAAATACGAAGGTGAGAATGGAGACTGGAGAATGTGTATAGCTTGACAAATTTTTGTTCAAAATGCCTAATGCTTAATCCTTAAAAAAGTAACTCTTGTCCAAATCTTCTTTGCATTCAAATATTCTTCAGTTTGACATTATAAGACCTACATAACTTTGTTTTTAAAAATTTATTTAGAGTTTTAAGTTTTGAATTTTTATTTCCATTATATTGCTATTATAAAAATACACACAATCAACATGCATTTACATAAGTATGTTTTACCACATCTGTCTTTATTTTCTTAGCATGGATTTCTAGGAATAGAATTAATAGGGCAACTTAAAGTCTGTTATCTATATATATTACTTAAAGAATGGCATCATGAATTTCCATTTCCAAGAGTACATGGCAATGCACCTCTCACATAATTTGGTTCCATATTTGTGAGTTTTATCAAGAACAAAAACATTATGTATTTAATTGACACTTGTTCCTTCTGAAGCACATTTAAAGTTTTTCCCTCAAAATAAATTTTCATCTGTGTTTACCTGTTTATGTCTTTTTCCCATTATTTATTTCATCAGGGTGTAATTTTCCCTTATTTACTTATTATAAGCAAAATTTATAGGTAGCAGATATAACCCCAGACTTTATATTTTGACTGTTATAGTTTTATCATTCTGCACATAAACTTTCATGTGTCTAAATATCTTCGCCTGTGATTTTTCTTTGCTGTTATTAGTGCTGAGATAGTCTTACTTCTCCTAAGATCAAGTCAATATTTAGCTGTATTTTCTTTGAGTTATTTTTTGGTTTCTTTTTATATTTAATTGTTAAATCAATGTGAAATTTATTTTGGTATATGGCATAGAGTGATGCTGTGACAACCCATTGTTTAAAATATTCCAAATCCCATACAATTATTGGTTAACTATTTCCTTCCCTACAGATTTTGTTACTTCACATTTAAAAAAAAATAACTCAGTTCAAATATCCACATGGATTATTTTCGAGAAATCTGTTCTGTATGATTGATTCTTGCTTGAGTATCACATTTTTTAAATTAATGTAGAGTTGTTTAATAATATGTTTTAACATCTGCCACGACAGGCTATCTCTCTTTTTTCATTTGTGATGACTGTACCTTTTTGATGTGTTCTTCTCGGTATTTCATCCCTCTTCTCTACTCACATCATGATGGCCACAGAATTGAGTGGTGGTACCCAGTTTCCTACCTAGTCCAGATGTGTGTCTTTAAGTAAAGAAGCCCATTGGAGAAAGAGAGAATGAAATTGTCTTTCTTTCTTTTTTCCATGTTTTACCTTAGATATAGTGTTTGTTCATCATCTTTAGAAATAATCACATCTTTTAAAACACTAAAAAGAAGTTCAGATTCTAGCAGTATGTTACCTTTTAGTTTTAA
>NW_006436283.1:8033873-8041629 GCF_000325575.1 Pteropus alecto | reverse complement strand
ATTTCTATTTTGTGATTAATGTGTTACGGGTAAGTTAAGAAAGTTTACACAGAGAGCCCTATTTAGGCTCATGACTTATTATGAAGGTTGGTCACAACTCACAAAGGACTCTATCATATGTTAGGAACAAAGAAGTAATGAAGATTGTTTAGAATAAATCAACAGAAGGAAAGGTAAAAGGCATCCTTTTAGAAAAGAAATTGGTTACAATCTCCTGGAGTTAGAAATCTCAATATTCCTAGCATAATAATCCACCTATTCCATTTCACTTTTCATGTGCCTGTAAAATACTACAAAAATCATATAAAATCTTCTTTACAGAAATAGATTATGAAACGTCACTTTTGAATTACGGGATTCATAAAATTTGACTGAATGCTGTATATGCAAAATCTTGTTTTTTAACCTCACATATTATCCTTCACCTTCTGCATCGATCTGAATCTATACATGTCTGACTAGCACCGAAGTCGTGGGCCCATTTCTTTAGGATCTTATTTCTTGGGCTCAATTTGCTGATGTTGAAATGTCTCATATTCTACTAGGCACAAATATTCCAAACATTACTCACAGAAATTAAAGGAAAGTAGACCATATTGGAGTGGAATTATTCATTCAATTCAATTCAGTCTAACATGGCTAATTCCATGCGGGAGTCTTAAGTTTAAATAAACTTTCCATGGCCATCTATTTTCTGAAGACTTTTGCTTTGTTTAAATTCTTTTATAGACGGACATTTTCCTCCATATGTTTATTCTCACAGACAAATACAGGAAAAAGCTCACTTGCTCTTGTTGACCTTTCTGCTTAGTAACTATTACTTTTCTTAGCTCAAAGGTAATTCTTTATTCAAGAGGGCCTTATTTAGAACACATGATAGGCATTCAGAGTTTTCCAGTAGCCTCTGAACACCACAGAGTATTTATTTACATTGTATAAAATTAGAGGAAATGAAGGGTATGCATTTGAACTAGAAGCAACAGCCTAATTCTCTTTATGGAGAGATTTCTGTCAATGTCACTTTAGTGGGGGAAAAAAAAGAACTCAGATTACAGACATTTTAAACAATATAGATTTTTGTTACCCAACAATAAAATATATCAGGCTGCTTTCCAAATAAGACTCAAGATATGAATGATGGTCTATTTCTATTCTATGCATTGTCTAAGAGTATATTTTGATGCCTGTCTTCACAAACGAAGACAGGTCTTTGCTGACCTAGCCCCAGTGAAACTACTTTAGGGGAAAATATTATTCGAAATGATTTAGATGCATCTAATAGGATTTAGATGCAAAAGCTCATGTATTTGCACATAGATTTCTAACAGAAAATCAGCTAGCTCAAAACTGGTGTCTGATGTGATAAAAATAGAATGTTTCAGAAAGATTTTGATGAACACAAAACATGACTTGTCCTTTCTGTTGCTTAAAAATTGTGAATTTTATTTACTTGGCTTGAGTTTAAATATACATGAGAGCAAGTTTTGTGGAATAAAATACTTAATCAAGTTCAGGGTCAGGAAAAAGTGCTATAAAAATGCACCCTCAGTATTCAAACACAACATGAAAAAGTGATATATCTAAGGGCAAAAATACTTCACAATGCCAATTTGTGGGATGTCCATTATATAAAATAAGTGATAAACACAAGTCAAGGATATGAAAGCAATTCTAGAAATAAAAACTAACTGATATAGATGTTATGCAGAGATCAGAGTGGTTGAATATATCTCCATCCTGAGAAAATTTTAGAGAGAACAAAAAGAACATTTTACATTCATATTGATGCTGAAAATAGGCTTGATTGATCCAAAATAAGAAATTCCCATTGAACAAGGTCAATTTTCCAAAATAATTGTTTAACATATCCAAATTCTTATTATTTAAGCTTTTTAAAAAGACATTTTATAAACAATCTGACACGAATTTTAAGTAATGATAGCCTAATTTATCAAGATCAAGGAAGAACTGCTGAAGAATAAATTAGTTTGAAACATTGTCATGTTCATCCATATATATCCCACAACCTTAAAATCCTGACAGTTTTGCCAATATAACTGAGTAAAGATTCCTACTAAAGATATTCTTTAAAAATTAAAAAAAAATCAAGAGCAGGTTGTATATTACGATTTTGAAATACTCCAGTGAGTTCTGTACTATTTATAAAAATCTTACAAAATATAAAATGCAACTCATATGCACACATAGATGTAAAAAAAATCAGATACAGCAATTTGTGTTGAATAACATTTGTTTCCTAAATTTATGCATTCATATATTTATATAGATGTATAATGATATATATGTATATGTGTAGATAGGTATAAAATTAAGAGTGTTTAATCTCTAGATAGTATGCTTATAGGTATACTTATTTTCTCCTTTTAACTTTATGTTTTCTAAATAGTCTCTCATATAGACATATTAATGATATACCTGGAAACAGACTCTTGTAATGATTAAGGGCTATGGACACAGATGATTTTGTGTATATCTCTTAATGCATCAAATTAGAAGGCACATAATGTTGTCTCAGAATTGATGAGTCTGTGTTGGACTGCCTGATAACCCCATTATAATTAATATACATTTTCCCATTCATATTTATTATTTGATGTCTTAAGTCCATTGTAAAAATATATGAAGTCGATTTTGTAAGATATGCAAATTCTTTATTGGGTTATTTTTGGCTAGTAATCATTTTTTGCTTTATATCGATATTATATTTATATCTCATACCATGAGAAAATTGATCTATACTTTTTTCCCATTAAACTGGGAGAATGTGTTCTCATTACGATCTACTTTCCTGTAACACGTGAAGTGATAAACCATCTATTGCTCTAATACAATAATCCTTTTTTTGCCTATCACATTACTTTTCTCCTTACCTATTCCAGCCACCTCAGCAAAGGAAGAGAGAGGAGCTTACACTCAGTAACCCTGTTTATCAGTTGAGTCTGGTAAGACAGACATGGCACGCTCACTATAACTATTAACAACAGTGTGGACAGAGGTAAGGAAGCCCCAAAAGATAATGTAGCATCCCACGGCTACCAAGATGATGGTTTTGTTACCATCCCTAGGCTTGAAAGGATAAGGGAGAGAGAAAGAGAGCCTTGATAACAGGGCCACTTGATAGGATCTGTGTCCCTTGATGGAAGTCTACAGTCAGCAGGTGTTCGCTCCGTCTGAAGAGAGTCAGAGGAATGGCTACCTGGATGAGCCCTCCTCTCTACCTCTTATTCCCATTGAACCAAGATGATGGTTTTGTTACCATCCCTAGGCTTGAAAGGATAAGGGAGAGAGAAAGAGAGCCTTGATAACAGGGCCACTTGATAGGATCTGTGTCCCTTGATGGAAGTCTACAGTCAGCAGGTGTTCGCTCCGTCTGAAGAGAGTCAGAGGAATGGCTACCTGGATGAGCCCTCCTCTCTACCTCTTATATCCTGTCTTTGGTCCCCATTGGCTAATCCTAACAGGAACCCAAAAGCAGCCAACTGAGGTAGTCCTTACAAGCCAGCTTCCTTGTTGCAGGGGACCTTGTGGGGAAGAGCAGACAGAGGATCTGCAAGGTCGGCTGGAAAATACCCAGCACTCTCTCCTGTGAAATTTGATTTTTGTCTAAGAAGCACTCAGAAGCAGGGTTATGAGACTTTCGTGAGCTTCAGGGCATTTTGAGAATTTGATGGAACTGTAGAATAATCTCTCAACCCAAGAAAATACACATGTGTACACACACACACACACACACACACACAATCACACACACACACACACACTCTCACACAGTGGGGCATACACTTTTAGGAGAGTTTTATGTAGCTCCTTGAGCATATCCAAAGACCAAGGTTAAAAATTTCTGTTGTAATATTAATAAGGTTTACGATCTTATTTTTTTCTCACATGAAGCTCTTAATTCTACTTTTTTTGATGAAGTCTGTAATGTCAAAATAAAGATGTGTTTATTCAACTTTGCGGTCTCTATGCCATTCGATTGTATGGAAAATGCACAGAGTATCAAGAAGATAATCTTGTCAAGACATTCACATTTGGTAATCACATCAGTAAGGAAATGATTTGCAAGTATCTATTTTAAAATGCATTTATAGGATTTAAGTGCTTTAAATGAAGGTATATATTCAAACAACCGTCTTAAATGGTTTTGATTTAAACTATTCTAATTCACTGTAACTACTAGCCAAAGACGTACTTCGTGTTCAAAGTCCTTTATTATACAAACAACTTTTCGATTAAAAACTCTTCCAAACAAAAAAAAAAAATTAGAGATGGGCTGAATTAATTGTGTGTGTGTGTGTGTGTGTGTGTGTGTGAGAGAGAGAGAGCGAGAGAGAGACAGAGCGAGAGAGAGAGAGCGAGAGCGAAATCTTCTAAATTTTGGAAAACCATTGTAAGTATTCTCATGTTGTAGGAAAAACTCTTGTGCCTGGGATAAAAATGAATGGTGTTTCTTTAAAGGCTATATGGACCACGGTCAGAGACCCTAACGGAAAAGCTGAAATCTGTGTGGTGATATAACTTTCCAATTGACACAGGAATGGGTCTGTTGATATTAGCCTGGCTAATCATTTTGCTAATTGGACGGCCAGTTGGGCCACAGTGCAAAGTCAGATCGGTTTTCACTTTAACTACTCACACAGATGATGTTTGACTCAAATGTATTACTTTATATCAACATACTGAATGGCTGTAAAAATAATACCACATGTGCCGCTGCTTCTTTTTAATAAGTGTCTTCCTCAATTTTCCCTGTTATAATAGAGATTTTAACACAGAAAAATTAAAGGTTATTTAAAGGATATAAAATTCTGGAAATAAATCCCCCCATCAACTCCTCGCTTCATTAGTCTGTCACCGACCCTCACGTAAAGCAACTCCATTCAAACTGACCCGCCTTTGACTTCCTATTTGAGAAGCGACGTGGCTTCATCTCAAAAGTACATTTCCATTTTAAAATAAATGCATTCCATTTCTTCCTTGTTAGCTTTTTATAAATTAGATGCTTGTAGATATTTTTATGCAGTGTATGAAATCCAGGATTTTTGAATATGCCTGAACAAACACACAGTGTCAAATCAAACAGCCTGCATATCTTTAAAGAAGCAGAACCACTTAGTGGCTGATGGTTTTGATCCATCTCTTTCTTTTCTTAGTGATTTTCATCTTCCATTTCTTCCTTGTTAGCTTTTTATAAATTAGATGCTTGTAGATATTTTTATGCAATATATGAAATCCAGGATTTTTGAATATGCCTGAACAAACACACAGTGTCAAATCAAACAGGCTGCATATCTTTAAAGAAGCAGAACCACTTAGTGACTGATGGTTTTGATGCATCTCTTTCTTTTCTTAGTGATTTTCATCCTCAAAGTAAAAAAAAAAGAAAAAAAGCCGGGGGGAGTGGTTGCCAGGTTCCCATTACAGAGGTGGATCAGTAACTAAAGCCAGTATAATGTCCGCTAGCATCAGACGCCACCACCCAAAGCAAGGAATTTTACAATAGACTTAAAGAAAACAATCAGAATCACTGTGCATATTGCAAGTCAACAGAACTATTATAGCACCCAAACTATAAGGTGTTTACCTTTAAGACAAGAGGTCTTAAAACTAGAAATGAGGTTTTACTAATGTTTACAAGATTATTAAAAAAGAGGTAAGCCTTCGAAAATGAGTTCTTGGTGGTAATTAATATGAGTTATTGCATTTTCTGGCCAGGGAGCTTACTCTTTCTTGGAAACAGAGCTACTCTTCAGAGAAATTTTCTTAAAGGATTGTTTAAGACCTTTAGTCTTTTAGGTAATTGGGATATCTGTCATATTTCTTCATAATAGGATTTATACTAATGATCAAAATTCCTGCCATGTCAACAAATGACCTAGGAAGCAGGAAAACAGATCTATTTATGCTTCATCCTTCTTATTTCTCTTGCTTCACATCTGCTGGAAATGCAAATGAAAAGTGAACTAAATAATGGGAAGAGAATCTCGCTGTAGCCATACATCTTGGCATTGTGGAAAAACTTCTCCACGTGGAATAATATACAACCCTGAAGAACGATTGGTTTTGAATATGTGCATTGAATTGAAGAGAATACTATAATAAATTGTCCTACTTGTTTCTTTATTAAGAAAATGAATATATATATATAAATATATGCCTTAAACGCCCTGCCATCTCATCTCTATAATTTTGCTTCTGTCGCTTCCTCTGCCTGTGATTTTTCTCTTACCTCCTGCATTCACTCCGTCCTCATCAAGCCTGCCTTTTGACTCTAAGTTCTCTCATCTAAGGCTCAGTTTAGTTCCCTCCAGTGAGAGTCCTGCCTGCATTCTCTCCATTTCCTGACACTCAGGAGTTCCTTTTCCCCACGCTTTTAACCTCACTGGCCTCATGTGCTTCCTTGAGCCTCAATGCCCTCATCTTCCCAAGAGCTCTCATAACCCTGCCTTCTAACGGCTCACTTGTCTTTCTCTCTTTGTGAAATTCTTGAGAATGTCTTTTATCTTAATATCACTTTGGGCCAGAATAGTATCTGCCTTTCATGTAAATAGACCATTAACAAATAATCAATGCATTGAATTGGCACCCAATCAATGGGAACATTTTTCAAATTTAAACTTGAATTAGTGGCTAATTCAGACCTTCTTTTTGCGGCATGGTCAATTTACCTTATTGGTACTCTTGGTGTGATTGACATGGATATATATACAGATGGGAAGCCAGAATTTTCTTTGCAGAGCTTCAAATGTCGTATGTTATCATTTTTATAATCTTCAATCAATAAGTCAAAGGACTCATCTTTAAAATGAATAAATTAAAAACCTAAAAGCAACAAATGAACAGGACAAACAGAGCTCGTAGACACAGACTATAGACTAGTGGTTTCCAGAGGGGAGAGGAGAGGGAAAGGTGGACGGGGTAAAGGGGGTCAAATATGTGGTGACAGAAAGAAATCTAACTATGAGAGTGAACACATATTGTAAATATATATATGCCTTACTGTTAAAGTGTACAACTGAAACATTGGATTTCGTTCACCAATGTCACCATAAAAAAAATAAAATTAAAAAATAAAATAAAATAACCACTGATAGATAAAAGAATAAAAAATAAAATAAAATGAGTAAATTAAAAGATCAAACCAAATTTTACATTCTATTGACCTCAACAGCTTTACATGATGAAAATAACAGGTGGTTATTATAAACTCTTTAAAGACTGAAACTATTTTCTTCATTTCTGTGTCTGTAGTGTGAGCACACTGTAAGTTTTATTTAAATCTGTATTGAATTAATGAACACACAGTATGATTTTTCAAGATTGCTGCTGCCAGAGATGATATGTTTCGTAAATGGAAGGAGATTCTCATGCCTCTTTGAGATGACGTGGTCTATCTTGTTAGATATGTAATATACTATCACCTAAGGGGAGATTGGCCTGTGGGGACCTCAGGGTGTCTTTAGCTAAAACAGAAAATATGAGTACGATCGAGTGTGTTGACTAGTTAGTATAGATAGCCCTGTTCAACCATATCGATGGTCCTCACTCTGGCCTTTCAGGCCTGATGCAAAGCAATAGAGTTCGTCATGGTCCACATTGGCATTTTTGTATTGTTTCATGAGCAGGCTTGTTTCTGCTCTAAAGCTTTTATTCTTATTTTTGCCCTCGCATCGTCTCAAAGTTGACCTTTTCTTGTCATCTACATCTCAGGGCAAATATCTCATCAAAATATCTT
>NW_006436283.1:8033171-8033824 GCF_000325575.1 Pteropus alecto | reverse complement strand
GTCACGTGCCCTATTACATTGACCGCCATCCAAAATTACCTAGTTTGTATTTATTTTCTGGTCTGATGGAATATTTATAGATTAGAAACGCCATGAGAACAGGGTCCTTATTGTTCGTCGCTGTTCTTTCCTCACTGCTTAAAACAGTGTTATTTATGAAAAGAAACAGATTTCTAAATAAATACCAGTTCTGTCTTTTTGTCTGTGTGCCTAGAAATTAAGTGATGACTGCGAGTACATGTATTATATTTAGATATAAACGTATCCATAGCATATAAGTATATCATGTATTATACGATTTTGTTCCAAGGGATACAGCAAAAGTCAGTAGCACATCATCAATGACTCTGGTTACATACGAGTTGAAAAAGAAGAAAAATTTGTTTTTAGCACCTAATTCAAATTTGGGGGTGGGGGGAAGCACTGTATTGTGAATACTTATAATTTGGTTGAAACTGATACGATGTGGATTTAAGGTGCATTAGAGGTGTTTGGAATTGAAGACAAGAGTCTGTAAAGATCATATATTATTCTAGACTTCATTGCTTGCCTGAAATTGAAAATATGTTCTCCATGATCCTCCTTTGGGAAAGAAGACTCTTTCATACTGGGAGTTTGCCCGAACGTGATTGTTCAGCTGCATACGGGTGTGG
>NW_006436283.1:8000445-8033144 GCF_000325575.1 Pteropus alecto | reverse complement strand
TTTTGCATTCAATCCTCCAGAAAATCACCACCCAAATATTCTACAACAGGGATCAGGCTTCGGTTTAAGTGCTGCTCCCCTCACATACTTGTGTTCTAGTCATTTAGAAAAGTGTGATTAAAAACCATTATGTGCCCTAACAGATGTGACCTTAAAGAGTCTACTAAGGTTTAAAAAAAAAAAAAAAAAAAAGGTGCAAAGCAATAGTGGTTAGACTAACACCAGGAAAGTATTATATGAGCTGAACCACATTGAATAACTTCTCATTGATTACTACCTTCTGTTTCGAGAAAAACACCACGATGTTTAAGAATGAGCTGCAACGTTCCTAAGTCAGCTCCCTTTCCCCATCTCTCTGGCTCTTCTGGTTCTAATGAGGAAGAAATTAAACTTAGATGGTTTCTGAATTTTAAATGCTCTTCGCTAAAGAGGATTATTGGATTGCTACCATCTTCATTTCCTCTGCTCTCAGATAATGCAATCCATGTGCCGAGACACTACAAAACAAACCAAACAAAACCATGGAAACCACTTAGAAAATGATACCCCCTTGTTTGAACACCTCTCTTGTAAATACCAAAGCACGTTTAGTAATATTAAAGAAATAAGTTAGCTACCTTTTATCAAGCATACGGTTCCTGTCACTTGTCAGGGTCTTACTAATTTCCCTGAGTGTTCATAAAAGACTCTCAATGTTTTGTTTTTGATTTTTTTTGTATGTGATATAATTTACTATGTTTTGTGTACAAATATGCTGCTACTGAGCTACCAGGGGTAGAATAACAGCTGTCAATACAACAGGAGAGGTTTTCTAAAAGTGATTCTCTTATTTATAAGGATTGATAGATTATTCCGCTCTTCTGTCCACTCTCATTTCCTTGTCCTACCTGTAACCAGTGATATAGATTTATTTATAATAAGATGCCTTCTGAATAAAGGGCAGAGTCTATCAGCATGAGAAATGGACTACTGGGCTTGAACTCAGTAATATTAGGCACGAAATATAATATATTTGCCTGAAAAAGTCTGTTAGCAATATGTACCTGTATTCCACTAATACTTATAGTAAAAATAGAATAAACCTCTTTTGCCTAAATGTATTTTTAACATTGATTTTATTTTTTGTTTATAGTGTTTATAGTTATTTTAAGCAACAAGACAATAGAATAGGGCCGCTGCATATTTTAAAAATGTAACTTTGAATCTCTTATGCTTTAAAGAATGAAACCTACAGCCAACGAATCCTAAACACTTAAGGCTTTACAAGTTGTACAGCACATTGTTAAATTATAAGAACTTTTGAGATATTATCAAGTAAGAAGATATTTTATAATAAAAAATTTAAGTTAAAAAATTTAAAAGTAGTCTTCAATATATCCCACGTAAAAAAGATGTTTATAAAATATCTGGAGTATCTACAGCCAACTCTTGCAAATTTGAGTAAATTTGTGGTTTAGAATCAGCCCCCACAGAGTTTCATGACCCTTCTAGTACCAGGCAATTTAAAATTTACTTTAAGGTTTGCAAAATGATAGTCTGCAACGTAGGTGAATATGGTACAGTGTAGGGGATTTTGAAGCTGAAGAGTGGACTTGTCATGGGTCAGGAAAGACAGCAAGACTCAGGATAACTCCTTTGTAATTGAGACACTGGTGCAGACATAGAGGACTGAGTGAAGATGTGAAGAGGGAAGGTATCGTGTTTAATCTGGCTAGACAGAAATCCATTCTTGGAATCCTACTAATAAGAACTCACTCTTTTCCTAGAAATTTGTGTTTCTTATCTAGGAGATAGATTGGTTCTCTTCAAAGTCTAAAATTTGGCTTAGTAAAATAATTCATTTAGTTGGGTTTTTTTTTGATGGGGAAGGGAGAAGAGATTTCGGTGGGAAAGTAGGAAAACAAGGGAAGATCATGTGATAAGAAGATTGTTCATTTGTGACGCATGTGTTTTTCCTTGGCAAGTCGCTTCCTCTATCAACCTCAGTTTCTTCTTGTGTGAAACGGAAATCGTGATAATGACTTATAGAATTATTGACAAGGTCATATTGACCAGGTCATAGGAGATGATGCCTATTTAGGTCCACATGTAATGCCTGGAATATAGTAGATTCAAAAGATTTTGTTTTATAATGTTCATTTAGAAAACTCATTATCTTGACCGAAATGGAGAAACAGGATTTTTATTATTATTTTCTCATTATCTATTGTGATTAAAATTTAAATGGGAAAAAGCATGGACCTAGATAGTCCTAATGTCATTGTGATACCAGGAACTTATGTGCCATGAGACTAAGAAGAACAGAGAGGACAAGAAAGAAAATGACCTGGATCAGCTCTAGAGACAGCGTAGCATCCTGCCTTTGGAGTCCAACAGAAAACGTTCAGTTTCTGCAGGAATTTGTGGCACTCTCTATTTCTATATCCAAAACCTCCTAAAAAGAATGAGTACACACTATAGTGGATGAGTTATTATCAAGCGCCCTCAGCACATAGGATGGCGTTCATAGCAATAGGATAAGGTTCAGACACGCCTCTAGAATAGGAGAATGAGAGGGTGGGGGAGAAGGTAGAACTCTTATGTTCTGATCTAGCTCTCTGAGTTGCAGCTTGATGAAAGTTTCCCATGAATTACTTGTTACATGAAGCATAGTCCTAAAAGGTGGTAAAAGGTTAAGAAAGAAGGCATCTCTGCTCCAGCCCAGTCCAGTAAGTCTCGATTGTACAGCTGTAAGAGAATACATATTATATATGAAGACTACCTCTTGCCCAAAGAAAGTGAATTATAGAAATATTTGCTTTCTTCGTCTCTCTTTGATGATTATAAGAGATCTTGAAAACCTTTTGCTAATGCATTTTCTCTTATTCTGTTTAATACAGTCACCAAATAATATGCTTTAACTACAGATGGCAGCAAGCTGGATTTTAAACATGGATGATGTAGATAAACTTTAGGGTCAGTATAAAAATATTTTTTAGAATATTCGTGAATTTTGATCCCACACATTTTTCAACAATAACACTTTTGTATTTAAACCAATTGTATCGCCTTTAGAGTAATCATTAATCCCTGTAATATTGAATACTTTATTTAAAATTACATACACATTTTTACAACTCATGTAAAATTATTGATAATGTCTCGATCCACATTTGACATCATTACCCACATATATGCAAGTCATGTTAGTAGAGACACAAAGTAATCTACATTACAATTCAGAACTTAGTTTTTAGGGTTTTGTGTTTTTTTTTAATGAAATACATTGGTATCTCTTTCCTCTAACTGATAATACTCGTATGTGCTATGTAATTATACTTATGTATAGTTTCAGATATATGAGCCTTGGTAAATGAAAGAGGCATGAACACACGTTGATCATTGACACATAACTAACAACTTACAGACATATATTTGCTATTCTCAATTTGTTCTGCTTTGTAGTTAAATAGGAGCCCCCCTCCAAACAAAAGATGTGAAATTAGTTCTTGAGACAAAGATTTCATATTACGGAAAGAGCTTTCATTATTTTAGGAAATTTTGCACTGATAAAAGGCATACAATGACTAAGCTTTTAAAGAATTCTTTATATCTAAAATACAAGTGTCATCATAAATGTCTACCTTAACGTAACATTTAAGTACTATGAGTAAATCCAAGCTCAGATCTCTTTGCATATAATATAGTAAGTACTGTTTGGAAATACCTCATAGAAAAACTGTTCAAAATAATTTATTGTAAATTAAAATATTTAGCAGCCATGGAGGGATCAAATATAAGGACCTAAATTGTTATTTTATTCTTTAACTAAAGAAAGAAATTGAATTGATTATAATATTTCATGTATTTTGATGTAACAAATGACTTCATGGGATATAATAGGAAACCAAGCTAATTTCCCATCAGTTGCACTGTGGAAGATTGTCCTACTGTAATATTTTGGAATTAGGGCATTAGGACTTATTTCTAGCAGAATATTGGAGTAGAACTTTTCAGTTCTGACATGGTCATTCGTTTCTGTCTCAGGACCTAGGTACATTTTAATAGATGGGATGAGAGAGAAAGAACTGTTTTGTCTCTCAAGGAATTGCTAAACCAGATGTTGAAAAGGGAGGAGAGATTTTCAAATTTTAGCTGAAAGGCATTATCCAATGAATTAAAAACTGACATTCAATCAGTAACAATGCCTTCAGCCAGATAGCTTTGAGCCCTTCTGAGTCCACCTCTGGCCACTTCTTGACGCCTCCACGAGGTGACTTTTCAGGTCACTTCTTATTGTATATTTGTGGAGGATTTGTGCTAGAAGCGTGCTGCTCACCATCTGCTTCACATCAAAGGCGTCCATCTCCTAAGTCTCTCACTGCAACGAGGGTCAATGTTGGGAAATTTAATTCAGTGAAAGCCTTTCAAAAAATGAATTGCAGATTTTAACACACTTTAGTTTTTAAAAGAACCTAGTGTTTATAGTAGTTAACTGAAAATTAAAATATATAATTCTGTGGTATTATAATTTGTTTTCCTAAATTATCTTACTTTGTGTCTAGTTACTTAGAGAGGAAAGTATACGACAATGATATATTTTGAAGACATTTTTTAAAGTCTTTCATTCTTTTACAGAAAAGTGACGGTTATAAAAGTTTAAGCTTATTTTCAAATATAAATAAATGTTTTTGACTGAAGTTTACCTTTTAGAAAGTTAAGGGGCCTTTCTTTAATTTCAGATTCTTTTCAAGCTATCTTATCCTCAGAAGATTTATAGGAAGAGCTGAAAATACCAAAAACTAAGAAAGTGAACCCCGAATCTCTGGTCTTTTAGGATGGGGAGCCATCTGAACTTTCACATTATTCCAACAGGGGGCAGTGAAATCCCACAGATTAATTTGATGGCCGTAGGAAAAATAGATCCTCAGAATGTAAATCTCTGAAGAGAAATCTGTCTTAACATAGCTACCTCAGGAAAAGGGGAATTATTGCACTTAATTAAAGTGTATTGACACCATATGTGGCCCCACCTCTCCACCTTTACTTTTTGAATTCATTAATGATTAAAAAAAAAAAAATCAGACACTAGTAAGAGCACTATTCCTACAGTCTGTGACTTAACCTCTAAACATTAATCTTATAAAAATTACATTTAAACAAAAAGCTAGTTAGCAAACAGAAACTTTCAAATGAGACCATTTATGTTCAATATCTCTATAGCTCAAAGAAACGCCATCGGACTGTTTTTCAAAATATTATTCTTTAATGACGGTTTATATTTTCTTATGTAACATTTTAAACAATTTTAAAAATCAGAAAAGCTCTAATTATTTTTGCCAATAAAGTACAGCAGAATTTTGAATACTTTAGCTCACCTAAATAGAAACAGAAATATTTTTACATGTCTAATTCTCCATATGCCTTAAATTCTTTGATATTTAAATAAAATACATCTATTAATAGTTGAAAACGAAAGCTTTTTGTCACGACTTGGACATCTATAACAAATTAAGCTAAATTAAACTCTTTGGGAAAATATTCTATTCCAAAAAATCTGATTTTAAGAAGCATTTTAATACATTCTCTTCTTTATTCCTTTTATTTGTCAGAACACTTTCTAGTGTCCTTTTCTAACTTTGTTTTCAACTTGAGTTTTTACTTTATACTGTTTAAAACGCACTTGAAAGTAGAAATACATATTACCTTTACATTTCAATCTGTTCTAGAATTTACACCGTAAATCTGTACTTTTTAATGTTCTATTTAAATTTTTTCTCTTTGTGACTTTTAAAATTAGAGCATTAAAACATCTCCTTATATTCTGATTGTAAAATAATAAACAATGATTACAAAGCATTTATGAAAATCGTTACCAATATAAAATAAATTTAAAATGACCAATACTTCTACCTCCCAGAGATATACCATCAGACTGATTTTTTCCTTCATTTTTCATACATTTCATGTATGTTGATATATATTTTCCCACATATCAGTGTATATTTCATGTGTGTTATATATATAAATATACTTAATAAAATTAGATTATATCACAGAATTTCGTGATTTGCCTATTTTACCTAAATTATGCTTTGAAGACTTTCTCAGGTCTTCGTATTTTTTTTGTATTGTAAATGGCTATGAATTATTACATCACATGGATTTACTATAATTCATTTACTTTACTTTGTTGGTCACTGATTTGTCTGACACTTTAGTGCTCCAGTAATTGAAAATTAATTCCAAATCAAAGGATTCTATAATACCAATTCTAAGTCTTTTGATTTGAAAGTTATGTGTTTTAAATGAGTTTCGTCACAAGTATAACTAAACAGTAACTGTAATAAAGAAGTCAAAAAAGAGAAGGAAGAATATCGACTATGGTTTTAGGGATGAGATAAATATTTTAATGACTATATTTTAATAACGCGAATAAAGAAAAGTAAAGTTTGCATCTCTCACTTTATATAACTATTAACAGATGAACGCTTTTGTGCATAATAAAATTTCTTGATCTTTTTGTTAAATTAAGATAAATATTTTAATATTCATGTACTCAAAAACGCATTTTCAGATACGTTTTCTGCTACTTTACAAACCTCGAAAGATAAATTAGATATTTCATTATATTATTCAGAATCAGACTTTCAATAACTAAATCTGAATGCTAGGCACAAAATACTTCAAAATATTACGAAGGTGGAGGAAGCAAATATTAGAGAAAAGTCATCTTGCTGGGGAAAGAAGCTTTGTTCCCACCCTATCCTATACCCCCAAAAACTTAGTTTCAAACAGCTGTATGTTGACCCATTTTATCGCACTGATATAAAAACTTTTGCATGGCTTGTAAAATAACTGTATATCTGACACCACATATACCACATTCAGAATAAGTATAGAATTCATTTCAAAAATTAGCTGCCCTTACAAATTTTTTTACTACTCAATTTACATAGGTATATATCTATATAAATATCTATTTGTATTTTATACACCTTGATGTTTTAATGGCCCTTTACGATTTTTGGAGCACGTAGAGAACGTTAGGGTATTAGTATTCTAACATTATATATGAGAAAACTTAGAATTGACTGAAATATTGATAATGTATTGGTACAGTTATTACATAATAGTCATACAGCAAGCTAAGAACTGAATGTTTTTTGTTTTTTGTTTTTTTGGTGCATATGTTAATGATCATTTCTCCACGACACGAAATGTTCCTTTAACCTATTGAAGTTTTGTCATATATTTGTCTAAGTAATTGAATTGTATAAACTATACTTAATATATATGTATATTACGTATAAGGATGATACGTACATATATACACACATATGTATATGTAGAGAGATGAGAGAGAGAATACTGAAGAGACTATATAACGTATACAAATGAAAACACACACCTATATATACATTGAACTATTTTCAGCTCATAATTAGAGAAAAAATAAACAGCAACTTTAAGAATCCTGCATTTCTCTGCACTCCGGCCTGTGGATCTTTTTTTTTTTTTTTTTTTTTGAACAAAGAAACATTTTCAGCCTTCATCATAGCTCTGAGTAAATGAAAGCGTTCCTGCATATTTGAATTTCACAGGTTTTGTATTTCACACTGGGAGTCAGGCTTTCACAGTTTTATAACTACCTTAAAACCTTGTTAACTTTCAGCTGAAATTGCTGTTTAACAATGTTATGTTCTTGTGGGAATACAGGATCGTTTAGAAAGCAGTTTGGAGGCGCTCTATTCCCAGAGCAAGCTAAAGCCGAAACTAGGTTGAAATGGTGCCATTTGCTTGGGGTAACTTCGGTTGGAGGGGCATTCTGTGTTTCGAGACAAATGGTGGAATGGAACAAAAAGGAGGTTTTTTTTGCCAAAATTTGAACGCGTCAGTGTGTCAGGATGCTTTTCTGATGGTCAATGGCAGGGCCTAGTTTTCTTATTGCTGATAGCGGGGTATACCAGCTGCTTGTAATGGCCTCTTTCTGCTTCTGTTGCCTGAGGAAGGGTGGGGAATTGTGGGCAACTCTCTGGTGACTCTTGGGTAGCCCGATGTTCTCCATCTGCTCTCACTTGGTGCTTCTCTGAAGAGCAGCATGCGAGAGAGGGCACGGGCCTGAGATAGAGTTAGACCACAGCTGGAAGCTAAGTTATAGTGTTGAAGGCTTTAATTTTAACTGCAAATGAAAAGCCAAGCTGGGAACCACCTGAAGATTTCAACAGTCAATAGGTAAGAAAAAGGGCTCAGGATGTTGCTTGTTGAATCCCATCATTCGGGAGAACAAGACAAGAGTGAAGACTGGGGAGGAATCAGAACAATTAAGGATTTGCGATCAGGGACTTAGATCCTGAGTATAACGTGTCGCAGGTTATGAGGGTGGGTTATGTTCTTTCTTTTTAACTGTTTGTTCTAAAACGGTGTTTCTCGGCCTGAGATGGTTTGGCAATATCTGGAGACGTTTTTGGTTGTCCCACCTGGGGAGAAAGGTGCTCCTGGCGTCTAGAGGGTAGAGGCCAAGGATGCCGTGAAACGTCACATGGAGAGCAGGATGGCCCCCGTATGACAAAGAATTATCCAGCCCAATATGCCATAGTGCCAAGGCTCAGAACCCCTGCTTTCAGCTCACTTTTCAGATCATATAATTATATCTAGTGATTAATTACAGCTATTTAATTGTAGAGATTATGTCAAAATGGAACTGCGTGGCCTTTAATCAACATGCTGGACTGGCATACAAATTCATCGAATTCTTATAAAGGCATCACAGGACTGAAATTATGTACGAACAGTGAGCAGGTTGAATCCTGCGTTTGTCATTTGCGCGTGTGTTTTTCAGGACTTCATTATTTGCTTGAAAAAAAAAATGTTTCCCTTAAAGAGAAAATAGTAAACAGGAGTCGAGAATGCAAATTTCTCCATACAATAAATGAAACAAAATAACAGACATTTCAAATGAAGTAAAAAGCAAAATAGCAAAATGCGTGCGTGTGTGTGTGTGTGTGTGTGTGTGTGTGTGTGTGTGTAGCTGTAGACCTAAAATGTAAGTGTGCCTGGTAATGTAATATAGTTTTGTTTTTTTTGTTTTTTGTTTTTTTTTTTAAGGCGTATATTAAACTATAAAAGAAAAGGCATTTATTTGGTCGGTCAGCGCTGTGCAACCTTCGTCATCACAGGCTTTCCTACAACGCTTTCTAGACCGCTATGAAACAGACACGGCGGGGTGTGAAACTGTCAAATGGACACACAGGGCTTCCGAGGGGCCTCGAGTTGCATGAGAAAGCACTTGGTTTCCATCTCAAACTCCGGAGCTTGCATGGGACGAAGTCTGCTTTTTCTAAAACTTGGCAGCAGCTGACCAGTAAAACTTGGTCTTCGCCGGAAGTCTTAGCTGCGGCGGTGGCAAGGGTTAATATTAAACCCACCGCAGCATTTTGCGCCATCTCCCGGGAGATCTCTCTCTGGCCTTCCACTGCCACTGGAAATAATAGCTCGCAGCTGCGGCAGCCCGTGGCAACACTTGATATTCCCGTCGCAAGCGGGCCGATGCTTTCAGTGGAAATGAGAAAATCACCAGCGCGGTGCTGTCCGCTGTCCTGGGGTCAAAGTTCGCAAGCTCCAACCTAAAATGACCTCTCAGCCCAGCCCCCCACCCCGGGATGCTTCTGGTCGGTTCATTATCTCCTCTTTGTACGGAAGTGAATGTTGGCAAGGGCTGCAGGAAAGGTAAAGGCCAGTGAAAAGCTGTTGGGAAATTGAGAACTGGTGTAAAGGGTATTATTTCTGTTTTGCACAGTAGTTCTCATCTATTTAAGGAGAATCTAGGATTGTTCTTTCAAAGTTGAGGAATAAGTGGAAATGCAGTGAAATGTTTCTCTATTCCTTAACCTACCTCCAAATCCTCTATTCCATCGGCCCATGTGCTAAAAGTCCATCATTAGAGATACTATTCTCTTGGGATAAAACTTTAAGTGGTAGAAATAACTGGTAAAAATGGAACTGATTCCAGAGAAACATCACAAACCAGTTTTTAGAGAAGTCCCCCAGCAGGGCAGTTCCTAAAATCCTGACACTATCTGTATATATTTGTATATATCTGTATATCTATATATATTCTCCAGTCCCCATCATCTGATAAATGAACGTTTATTCAACGAGCATCCATTTCATGCATTCGGTTACTTGTGTATTCAATCCTTCCTTCACCATTCATTCATTCACCAGGTAAACTCTTATTGCATGTCACATTTTTTTAGGCACAGGGCAAAGTATGTGGCTGGTGTAATTTCTTATTTTTTTGATTAATTAATTAATTCAGTTGAAGCAACATGGGTTTGTAACGTTACCTAAGTTTCAGGTGTACAGCATTATAATTCAGTATCTGTATGTACTACAGTGTGCTCACCACTAAAAGTCCAGTTTCCATGTCACCAGACCACTGACCCCCTTTACCAATCCAGCCCTCCCTCCACCCCGACCCACCTCTGGTAACCACCCATCTGTTGTCTGCCTCTATGCGTTTGCTTTTGGTTTTGGTTTGTTTGCTTGTTCGTTTGTTTTATTTTTGTTTTTTTCTATGAGCAAGTTCCTCATTCAGACCAGCTACTCTGAGAAGCAACCCCTCTCGCTCTCCAGATACTGTAGTGATTTCAAACAAGCCCAACCTTTACCGCACTGCATTGCAAATTATAAATAAATATATATGTTTTATTCTTTATAATCCGTATGATATATTTTAAACTCTATACGTGGCATATACGTCTATATATGTATATGTGTATATGCATGTATGCAAGAGAGCTTTACGAGGCTCCCCCAGGAATCCCACAGTCCTCTGAAATACTGAAAATTGGCTGTGACAGTATTTTAAAGTATCAGGAAGCACTGGGGCTACTCGATGATGTCACGAAGGTCCCTTGAGAAAATGTGGTCATTAAGTGAGTTGCATGTGGTGATAAGAAGCCATTAAAATAAACAGAACTTCTCTATAATTACTAAATTTCCCAGAAAAACAATTAGAGTGCTTGAGACATTTTGTGTCTGTCGTCCACCAAGTTCAAAGTTTCTGTTCCACCCATGTTCTAAAAAGTGCTTGCTGAAATTGTGCAGCACAGCCCAAAGAGAAAAGAATCGGAGGCCCCTCTGGAGTATTTGAAAGAAATTTTTGCTGTGTTTAACTTTCTTTGAAACAGTTGAGAGCTCTGACATAGCATGGAATAAATGGACTCCTTCTATGTGAAAAACACAATCACTTTCAAATCACTGTACGTGATGTAATTTCTGAGCGTTGTAATACTGAAAAAGCAACTTTGTGTTATTGTCAGTCATAGATATGGGTGTTTTATATACTGTGTATATGTATTTTATATCAGAGTAGTTTATTCATGTGTGTGCGTGTAAACACATACACTTATCATATATAATCTATCATAACTCATTCTCTTACTTCTTTCCTCAAAAGCCATGCTGTTAGCAACTGGAATTCCGGGATTAGAAATACATCCTCATGTCAGCAGAGTCTTATGAAAATATTGAAATGTTAAACATGAAGCTTTCACTGGAGCATATTTTCACATGAACTAAATATAAAGGAAAAATAATTGGATAGATAGAATTTGCATCTTTATATCTAAGACAAAGATAAAGGTTGAAAAGAGAGGGGTCTTGAAAGTTACGAGGGAGAAAGGAACTGGAGGAGGATATTGGAGGGCACAGAAGCCAAGTACACAATCTGTGGACTTCACAAGTTCACTCTGGCACTGCCTTACTGACCAATGTTCTATGGGCTCTTTGATTTAAACTCTAATCAATTGTTCTCCCATGTAAGAAAATAATGTATCCCCAGACTGTACGTATTTTTCTTTTGTCAATTAGACTCTTTTCTTCTTTATGGATATAACTACTTCAGAAAAGCTTTATTTTGATTTTTAAAGGGTAACAAAAGATTAAATATTATGTCAATTTGAGTTACGTGGTAGGTTCTCACTCACCTAATGGCACTGCTATTTTTGCCGCCTCAGAATGACCTCTTCCAGAACCTTCAAGAAACATCTACTGTCTTCCCAGCCTCCCGAAAACACTCAGTTTCCCTTCTTTTGTATTCGAATAGCATCCTGTTCTTATTGCAATTATAGCATATGTTCCCATGTATATCAGTTTTTACTTACTCTTGTTTTACCTTAGCGTCTAAAGTATGTGCTTCTAGAAGACAGGGTGAGTCTGTACTTATCGAAGTAGCCTCAGCATCCTCCAGCACAATGCGGACACTCAATAAAATTTTATGGAATGAATAAGCAAAAGAATGAATGGATGAGTTGTTTCACTATGATTTGTGGAATGCATGGGCTTGTGCGGTGCCTGACTAAAAAAAGATTTGCTTATGCTTTCCCAGCATATATGGCATTGAAGAGACATGCTTATAGCACATTATACATCTCCAAGAATACAGAAGATGGAAGAGATGACCGTTCTCCTAGGATGTCAGAGAGGAATGTCTGGAAAGTTCCCATTTTATAAATAATCTACCAAATTTAAACCTTGTTCAAATGTTTATAACAGAGAACATATTTTTAGTGGTTGCAAGAAAGCAGTGACCTCTAGCATCTATTAATATTCTGCCAACTTTTGGTTACTAAATTTATCATCAGGGATGAATGTTATTTTCTGCACCATATAGAATTTTCTGGTAGAACTGAAACTAAATTTAGAGAAATAACATACAGAATTATGTGTAGGCTTCACTCACATGTGTATAAAAATAAATATTATGCGTGCATGTACTCACGTACTTAATGCGGGCCATTTTTAATGTGGATAGACCTCTATTCCACTCATGGAAAGAAGCAGAAGCATACATAATTTTTCAATGATTCACTGTTCTCTTTGGAATGAATTTTTAAACTTCAGTTTTTATATGTTTTCGTTGCTTTTGGAACTGACTTTAAATGAAGTGATGGAGTCACTTGGAAGCCTTAATTCTAGGTGAAGCTAATCATTTTACTATCTGAAACTGTTCTATGTTGGAAATAAGGAGCATCTTCCCTAGGAATATTAAACAGCATCAACTTCTGAATCAAATTCCTCTTAGAATTGGAACGCTAATAAAAAGTCTTGGTTTTCTGGGAATGCCTTCAGATCTTTAGTTAAAACAGGACTAAGTGAAGTAGAAGGAGATGTTGAGAACATCAAGTCACAGAGAAGGTACATTATTCCATGTTCTCTGTCCCTTGCTAATCTCCTTGGTCTGAAAGCAGCTGCAGACCTCCCCTGGGAGCAGGCTAGGCTGACTGACAGCTGGTAAGCACCTGTTGGGCTGTGCTCTGGTTACCGGCTGGAGTCCCTTTTGATTGGACAGGGCATCTGTTTTTGATTGGTTGTTGCCCATGCTCGACCCGTCATTAAATGTTTTCAACATCTGCACTGGAAATAGGTAACCATGCTGTATTCTTGATACTTATCTATTTCATTCATATACTGGTGAAGATGACCTTTCTCCGAATTTGAATGAATGAAGGTTATGATCGGCCAGTTCCAGTATGGAGGAGAAAATTGGGCAAAGCACTCTAAGATAGGATGGATGTCTAGGTTTTAGAATAATTTTAAAGAAAATAGAATGGCAAACAACACAAATGACTGATTAACAAATTTCTATTAAGTAGGACAGGTCAGCAATTAATTCATTATATGACTCACTGATAAATTGATGCTGTTAATGACTTTAAAAAGTGATGATCCCAACAGGAGGTTAATATACTCATTTAACTATAAACTTCCATGTTTACAATGCATCTTTTTTCATAGGGAGTCTAGGTGAACTTTCATCCCCATCTATGTTTGCAAAGAGTGAATGGAGTGAAAAATTATAAAGACTTCATCCTGTTTTTGCTTCCTACTCTTGTCAGAAATATAAAATCAGGAAGAATAGGCATGGAGTTCCAGAAGAAAGAGTGGTGACAGTTCTGCATAGAGCTGAATCCACCTCTACCTGACATTCGACACTCACTTGAACAAATAAACGAATAATGGCACTTCACAACTATAAAAAAAAAAAAAAAAGCCAGGTCATGAAGGTACGCTTAGCGGCTAGACACAGCTGGAAATAATTGGGAAACAGTACAGTGCAAAAGAGTTTAAAAACCACATGGTCGCAATGATATTTTCGTAGTGCTCCAAGTAATTTTCTTCCATGAGTCAAATGGTTTCAAGACTCTCCAGCTCAAAATTGCCTACAAAACATCAACGTCGAAAAAAGGTAAACTGCAATGCTTTAAGACAAAACAACCAGGAACCCTTGAGGAAATTCCTTGTCGACATTGTGAAAGGGACCCTGCGTGGCATGGGCAGCCTTTAATCCAAACTGTCGGTGTCCCTTGTCCGCTCTGGCAAAGGGAATAAGTAGTGATTCACACACGATGCTGAGAAATACACTCAGGTCACCTGCCTCTGTTTGCTTCTGTGGGTGATGGTGGGAGGAGTTCAAGAGCAAATCTCTGAGGGCAATGATATAAGTAAATAACTGTTTACTATGACAGCACTTGTGTCATAATACACGAAGTCTTACTTTCAAGTGACTTTGTGAGTTCATGGACATGTTCGTCAAAAACAAAGGCTTATGACATCTTTCCCAATAATATGTACCATTGATATTGTCATCGTGCATAGAGTCATCTTCGTGAATCACCTAATACCAAGAATTCAGGAGTTAGAAGTGTTACGCCTAATCCGCGTCTCTAATTTTGCTCATAATTGGTAGTAATAGGAATTCAATTTAATTAGATTCTTCAGGGGCGTGGTGCCACCAATTCCTTTTAAATTTTCTAATCACAAGATAGGGTGATGTCACATGATAATGTAACCTGATGATGTGTCAATCTTTCTTTAGCTTATTAAATGTATTAACAGCTATTTATTTAACATACTGCATGTGAAGAACTCCTCTAAGCACTTTCCATATAAAATTCGCTCACACTTTATAAAAATAATGATTACAGTTGTGAACATCAAGTTTCAGAGACAATAAGCAAATAGCACAAGATGGTAGAAATCTGTTGTTAGCTAGGCTAGGCTTTTTAATACCCATTCTCTTTTCAAGTGCATGAAAAATAGACATGTCAGAAAAGAATAAACCTAGCAAAAGAGGTAATTATTTCTCAAATTAAAACAAAAAGTTGCATTGTTGCAAACTCGCATTCATCTCTGTGAAGACCAAGTACAAAACCTTAAATATTTACCCAACTCATATGTCCTCAGAGTTTGCTATGATAAAAACAAGATTGGGATTTGGGACTGGATCAAAAAATACTGAAGTTTGATAATATTAGAGAAGAAGATTAACATGCAAGTCACGCAGAAACTACTAGCTGACATTTAAAATGTGAAAGGTGGTGGCAAAGCTTAGTAGCATAAACGAGTACTCCCAGAAAGCTTTCTAAACTTTCCTCCACTATGCAGATACTGAATGAAGAACATTTTTAGCTCTCTAAGAGCTTATATGCCTACATGAGTCATAATCCAATTACTTTAGTTTTTAAATGTAGTTAAAAGAGGTTTAAACTCTATGAAAAAGCTAATTTTCTTTATTATTTTAGATGAGGATGACTTCGAATATTTTAGATGAGGATGACTTCGAACCAGGAACTGGCAACTACAGACTACAGACCAAATTGACCCTTTGCCTGTTTTCGTAAATAAAGTTTTATTGAAAAACAGAGAGGCTCATGCATTTATGAATTTTCCATAATAGTTTTCACTCTGCAGCAGCAGAGTTGAGCAGATACAGCAGAGACTGTTCGCAAAGCCAAAAAATATTTACTGTCTGGTGCTATCCAGAAAAAGTTTGGCGACTCCTGGCCTAGACAACTGTGGCATATGTTTAAAAAAAGAAAAAGAAGAAGAAAAGAAAGAAGAAAAATCAAGACCACTGAGGCTTTAGCAGACAAAGGGAGACAGAGTTGAAATTTCATACTCCTTTGCAAACAGTACACTGGGTCTCAGTGGCATGCCATCTGTCATTGTGCTATCCTGACCATTATTGCAGAGGACATCTATTTGGCTTAATTGCCGTAAGGCCACAGACAGAATTTGCAGAAAGAAAAGAAAAGTTGCCAGAGCCCATTAGTTTGAGATAACATTTTATTGAATCCTCACCCTATTACCGAATTTCAGCTCCCTCACTGCTTCTCTGCCCAACAGCCAAACTCCGTCGGCGTTTTTAATAAGAAGTAATTATTTTTATGTAGTCTTAAGCAAATCTCCGTGGTTTTCAAATATTCTTTAAAACTATCATAGATCGTATATTTTAGTATAGAATCGGTGTTGACTTAGCTATTTCGCAAAGAAGCGGATGTTAAACTGATTGAAATCTTGAGAGAAAAATCACTTGTAGACACAGATAAGTGATTCATACAGGCATCATCTCTCGCTATTTGAATTGTGGTACAGAAAGGTTAAATAACATGAGGATTGAGATGCTTTATTTCTAGCTGTGGATACAAATCAGCACTCTTCTATCTAGCACTTAAAATAGACTGGGAAACATTGAAATCAAAATGAAAAGGATGATCCAGTATCCTATGTGCTCTTACTTATGAATGCCACCAGGTAGTTCAGTGTTCAAATTCTTAAGCTACTAAACAGATCGGAAAAATCATTGGAGAATGACAAAATTATATTGGCACCTAATTAGATATCCAATTTTGTTACTATGTTTGTTAAAACTTTGCGTGGCTCAAATCACATTTTTCAAAGTATAGATAATAGAAACACTTGATACATATGGTTTGGTCTATTAAAAAGGTACAAGACCCGTCTCTGATAGAAGTTAAAGCAGATATTGTAACATATTTGTGAAATAATAGGTTGACATACCTACTTATCATTGCTTTCAAATTATCATTATAAAATTACTATGTAACTTGGGAATCACGAGAATGATGATTTTTTAACAAGATGACTGTAATTAAAGATAGTGGGCACATTGTATCATTTAGGGGATCAAGTAGAAAAATAAATTACTTTTAAGTTGTCTTCTTGAACTATTAACTATTTCCTTCATGTAGGCTATAAAACTACCCAAAGCATCAGTAAGACTCATGAATAAACATAATCTATATTCTTTTACCCTAGTTTACACTAACATGAAATTGAATAATTTTATTTTTCTGATGAGATTAACATTACCCTATATAAGGCTACAGAAGTGCATTGGAGAATAAATAAAAATACATTTTGATAAATACCTGTATTTAAGTATGATACTTCCATTAATTCTTAAGTACTAATTACATAGTTTTTTGGAGAGTAAAGGAGGAAGTAATGGAGAGATTCCATTAACATTTTTGCATCTTTGAAGACACACTTGGAAATCAGGCAAAATTTTTCAAATCTTAGTCTGAATAAGCACAATTTAAAAATCTGTCCATTTTCCAGAAACAAATACGATGAGTTTTGTGAGTCTTTGGTTAGGCGTTTCATAGACCACCCACACTAAAGGCATTTATACGAATCTTCTGAGATACACCCATCCATTAAAAGGCCACAAAACAAAATGCCAAGTAGCACATCCCAGTCAGAGTGGATACAGCCATGTCCTAGAAATTATTAAATGAATCGTCTATTTCTGGTTTTGTGAATGAGCTCTTCTATGTCTCAGTTGCTCTTACTCTTAAAATAGGGAGAGAATTTCCCCATCCACAACTCTGTTACTATGTTGGTTATTCTCTCTGTGACCAGATTCCATTCTCTGCTCATTTCTATCTTTCTGCACCTGGACACTGATCACGCAATATTGATTTACCTGGTCTCCTTAGATCTTTAGCTCCTAGGTGAGTCTTGTCGATGGGCAGCAAGAGAAGAGAGGGCAGAAAGAGAGAGACAGGGGTGTTTATTTCTCTGACTCTTCACAGCTGAGCTGCAATATTGACAACCATATTGTCACAAAGGGCAGCATTTCCTTCTTTTTTTATGGTTATGTAATATTCCATTGTGGATATATACCACATTTTCATTATCCGTTATCCAGCAACAAACACTTAGGTTGTTTCCGTAGCTTGGCTATTTGTAAATAATGCTGCAGTGATCATGGGAATGCAGATATCTGTTTGAGATGCTCATGTCATATCCTTTGGATATACACCAAAAAATGGGATTGCTAGATCATATGGTAGTACTGACAGAGTGTGGAGAAATGAGAATCCTTGTATACTATTGGTGGGAATGTAAATTGGTACGGCCATTGCAGAAAACAGTAAGGATATTCCTCAAAAATAAAAACGGAACTACCATATGATCCAGGAATAGATGCTACTTTGATACTTTTCCACTTAATCCTTTTGAGTGTATCTTCTCTTCCTGGAAGATCTGCCTAAAAGAGTTATCACCCCCTGGTGATATGTTACTGCAGATTTGGAAATATCCACCAAACTAATTTACTTTTTACAATTTATTAGTAAGCATTAAATATTATGTAAATAAATAGAGAGATAACATGTTGCAATTTAACTCATGGGAGTTTAGTTAAAATGGAAACAGTGCGTTCAGTGTATTGGTGAGACTATTTTGTATGGCATTATTTGGGGATGGTGGACACTGGAGGTCATAGTTCTCGGAATATTTTGAAGTCTTCCACTGGAGGTTTTGTCACTTCAATTTCTAGTAAATCTATTGCAAAGTGAAAGGCCATTAAAGTCAATAACATAACCCAGTAGACAGGTTTTTTGAGTACTACATGCATGCAGGAACGAAAAGGGTGTGCTGACAATTATGGAGTGCTTTCTATTAGACAACCACTGTATCAGTCACTTAATGAGCATTATTTTGACATGATTATTTTCTTAACTCTCTCAAGTATTAGATTTATATTACAAAGGAGAAAACTGAGTCTTACAAATATTGAGACACTGACAGCTTGTGCCCATCAGAGCTATCACCATCTTGTTTCTCTGTCATTGGCTGGTACCTCCTATTAATTTAGGTCCACTCAACTCTCTAGTAGTCAACATGTGTGCTCTGTCCTCCTCATCCTGGCCTTACACCTTTCCTGTGTGTTGACATTCTCAGGTATATCTGGGATTCATTGGTGTGAGCAATCTTACCTATGAGGTTTCCTCAGCAACATCCACCTAGATATTCACTATCTCACTCATACTAGATTACAGTCTTCTCTCCAGTGTAGAAGTTCTCTTCAAAAAGATCTTAGAATGCAAGGCCATGCGTTCATTTGTTCTAAACAACAGAATTTCAATCTGGGTTTCAGCTCAAGGAGCTTGAGGGGCATGGGACGCTTTTTAAAGCATCATTGCATAGAAACCAAGTATGTCTGTTCAGATCCTCCTCAACTCATGATCAGAGTTTTCTTTTGGAGGACATATTGTCACACATTTCTTTTTAATGTAAGGTCAATGCTAACTTTTGCTGTCGTGTATAGACTAATAGATATTTAGCTCTCTTAAGGTCCATACTCTTGCAAGTTGACAGAGTTTTTAGCCTACCGATATTCAAAATTTTTACAATATTTTAACCACATTTTGAAATTTAAAACTGAGAATTTCTTAATTCTAAGTAGTATTTTCCTTTTCCCTGAAGCCATTAAAACTATCATATGAATGGATCTTGAACAACTGAGAAGCATTAGAAATTACTTGGAAGAAATGCATTAGTTATTATTGAAAATATTCTCTCAATACCCAGATAAGTCTGTGACTATGTCCATATCTACTTCAAACATGTCTATATTTATACTGATGTAATATCATGTGTGCATAAATAATACACACCTGTATGTATGTGTGTGTGTGTGTGTGTGTGTGTGTATGTATGTATATATCAACATATATGGCTGGCAAATGAATTGCTAACTTATTAAGAACAGTAGTGTAATAATAAAACTGGTGCAAATATACCAAATGCAATTACATCTGTGTTTTCAGCTTTAGAAGCCCCTGTGAGCACTGTGCCGTGACTCTTGTCAATATTATAAATGCTAAACAATATTGTAAATCAGTTTCTCAAAAAAACATTTTGCTTTGCTAGTTTTAAATAAATGTACTCTTTCATCTATAGCATCAAATAGTAAAATATTGTAGATATTTTGCCAGCTAGAGATACACATTGAATGTGATTTGAGTTCTTGAAAATCAATGGAAATGCGATGCACAAAAACTAAACGTGCAAGAGTGGATAGTTTGATAGCATGCCATTTGTCACTGTGGTCAGAGTGTATAAAATCCAAGTGTATATTTTGCATTTATTACATTAGTCACTCATCTCACAGCTGAAGTTGAAATGGTTACAAATGGGCTTCATAAACTATTATACCTCCTATTATCCTTAGTCTCAATCTTTAAAAAGACTGACTTAACCAATCAATTTGCAATTTTTGCATTATTGAGAACATATTCTTTTCATACCATTGAGGAAAGCATCTGTATATCATGTTCTCATTCCAGAATGTTGCCTCTGGCCAAAGCTTTCTTCTTAACAACATAAAAAGTAAAAAAATGCAGAAAACAGCTTGTCTCAGAAAATTCAGTTTAAATGCCCAGCATTCTTTTAAAAGCAATCGCAGGTAGAATTTCATCTGTATTAGTCAGGGTTTTAGAACAGCAGGTAGTGTGCGGATCTAACTGTCAGATTTCTGTGAGTAATTCAATTGGTATGGAATAAATTTGGTTATATTTTGGCTACTCGATAGTTCAAGGTTTTTTTATTTTTTCCATTGTGAAGAAGGACCCAAATCTAAAAACAATTAAGTATTTACCCCCACCGATGATAATGTAACCCTCATATTTCTTTCAATGAGTCTTGCTTTTAAAAACTTCAGTATATTTCTAGTTACATACGATGAATCGAACCCATACATTTATATTTTTGTTTTCCCAAAATTCTACAAATAAACGAGTCAAAAAGACATACACCGTGGAGGCCAGCCTACAAAGATACCTGCCTCCTGGTGCCTGGAATTTACAAGCCGTGTAGTCTTCCCACATTGTAGCAAGGTTGGACCAATATCTTATGACAAATGTGATGGTATATCACTTCTGATATTAGGTTACAAAATAATATGGCTTCTATACCTCTCTCTCTCTCTCTCTCTCTCTCTCTCTCTCTCTCTCTCTCTCTCTCATCTCTCACTGTATAGTGAGCAGCTTGTGGAGAGACTCACATATGAGGATCTGAACCTTTTGTCTAACAATCAGTAAGGAACAGAGACCCGCCACCAACTACATGAGCAATTTTGAAAGGGATTGTTTTTTAGCCCTATTTGAGCTTTGAGATGGCAGCCCCAGCTGAAAACTTGACAGCAATCTCATGAGAGACCATGAATTAGTACCACTCAATTAAGCCACTTCCAGATTCCTGAGGCTCAGAACCTGTGAGGTATAATGTTTGTTGTTTTCATCAACTGAGTTTAGGGTACTCTGTTACACAGTGGTAAGTAAATAAGTAAGACATAAATCCTCTATAAGAAAGCGACCAGGAGTACCTTCAACAAGAATCAAGAGGAACTGGATGCTAATTAGAAGTGTTTTCAGGAGTTGCTTTCAAGGAAGAGCAAGCCAGCTCTTGTCATAGGATCTCATAAAGACTCAGGAAATGGACTCACAAGGTACCAACAAAAGTGACAATATGGCAAGGAGGTAAAAATAGGGAAATTAGATGCAAGTATGTATGAGAAGCAGCCAGATCCCCATATTATATCTTCTCCTTAAGCGAGCAACAAAAGATTCATTTGGTGAGGGAAGCTCCAGACAGTGGGAGCGGCCATTGTAGAGGGGTGGTGAGAGGTGCTGGCTGAAGACAGGGCGGTCAAATGAAAATTCATGCATCAGATAAGACTGTCAGCCCCTGCTGACTCTCAGCTTAAGCATATATTATCCAGGACTATCTAGTTGCAAATGCAGACAAGAGGTTGTTTGATTCTTTCCAGAAAGAGAGAGGGAGGGAGCGGGGGAGAGAGAGAAGGAAAGAAAGAGAGAGAGGGAGGGAGGGAGAGAGACAGGGAGAGACAGAGTGAAATCCATAGAGAATCTGTCGTTTGGAGCTCCCCAAGAAAAACAGCAGATCTGTAGCAGTCACCTTAGAATGAAACCCACCAGTTGATAAGTTCGAGTAACAAACATTGAACTTCTAATCATTGTTTCAATGTCTCATCCTTAAAAATAAATGGCAAGTCACTTTTTTAATCAGACATTGGAAGAAAGCCGAAACACTGGAAACAGAGACTAAAACAAATAAGAACTAAAAAAGGAACAGCTCAGTGGAGATGGATACAATGCAGGGATCAGAATAAAACTTTTAAAATGCATAATTTATAAAGTTAAATTGATAAGAGGGTATAAAATACTCAATCTATACACAAAAACAGGATGTCAGAAGTGAGATATAAAAAAAAATAAAAAGTGTTTGCAAACAAGCACCTGAGAACCACATTTTTAAAAAATAAATAGTTGGATGGGAAGATAACTTTGAGGCAAGCGTCAGATGGGAGGATAAAAATTTTAAATGATCAGCAATAACAGAGAAAAGATAATAAAATCGAGAGTTGGTACATGAGGTTCACTGTCTAGCTAATGTGTCTCGTAAAGGAAAAAGGCAATTTTAGGGAAGTAAACTATCAAAGATACATTATTAAAAAAAAGTTTACCAGAACAGAAATTCAAATTTTATATTGAAAGTGACTATCAAGGGACAAGCAAAAAATGAGGGAAAAAATACAATAAAAAGTCAGTGTGGAATGGAAATTCAAACAAAGAGTTCATTGATACCTGATAATGTTTTTATTTTTTTTTCAAAATGGTAAACCTTCTATTTATAGTAAATTATCTACTTCCCTACATAATTATGTTTAATTATTATTTATATTTTTATTTTGTTTTAAATTATTTCCCTGACTTAGCCAATATGCCACTTTTCTTTAAAACTTAAGTAGCCACTGTTTGGTTTGTTCCTGGTTTTGCCACACATGTGTTGAACACAACTGTTCAAGGCATAGCCATATTTACTTAGGTCCAGTTTTCCATCAGCCAAGTGGTCAAAGTTATTTTCATATTGGAGAAAATGTTGGACTACACAACATGTGATGCAAAACACCTCTTCCCACTCATTTATTTGTGTACTTTTTTCTTCCCTAAAGTATAGTACATACCTAATGCCTTCTCACATGTATTAATTTAATGAAATGCCTCTTTATAAGAATTGCTTGGTAATGATAGGATTTGACTTGTGGCAGGCAATATTTAGGGTATTTATTTTTAAATAAGGATGATATGTGTATTTATGGGCAAATGTTCCCATTTTCTCTAGAGAGTTATTATAAGTATAAGCTTATTATAAGTATAATAACCTTCAGCTTATTATAAGTATAAGCTTCTTCCTGGGTGTAGAGCCATTAAACGTGAATCTAATTTCAACTCACATTTAACATACCAAATGTTTGTATTCACAATAATCTATTTTTTATCAAAGACCGGTAGTCAGTGTGGTTGGAATTCTATAAGCTGTGCCTGGAGTGGGGGAAAATATATCTGTGTATATATAATTTATTTTTACATATATAACTATCGATGTGTGTATATTAAAAGTTTGATAATTTAAAAAGCCAGGGAATTAATTTATACTTTAAAAAATAGTATAAAGACCAGTGACAATGACAAAGTATCCATTTCTGCCTTGCCTCTAAAGAAAGCATAATTAATCTTTCAGAAGACATTTATTAACCCAGACGATGGTTTCACAATGTGGATTCCACCTGACGTGCTTCTCAGTTAATACGGGTCTAATTCTGACCTTGGAGACACTACCTCATAAGGGATAGACCAACAGCATGTAAATGACAAAAGAGTCTCTGAATATTTTTACTGGGGATGACCGCCATGGGCAGGGTAAAGCCATAATGGTAAGGTTAGTGGTGAGACACCGAGTTGGCCAACCTTCACCAACTTAACCAAGCGTGAAAGCAGGTCTCCAGCCAAGTCTGTCGTGGTGGGCGAAGGAAATTTGGAGAAGGCTTCACTCCAAAGTTGGCTTCGAGTGAGCAACAGTTGGTTAGCGCATTGTGTTTATGAGAATAAGGCTGTGGGCATCATCCCAGCCTCATCCAGCTAACATCATTTATTTCCATGACCACCAACAGCACCGTTAGCCTTGCCAACAATATTAGAAATACTCACTTTTGGTTACCCGGACAATTGGGGAAGAAGCAGCTCAGTATAACTGTATTCAATGCTGTGGATAAAAAAAAAAAAGGCTTTGATGACATAATCGGCATGATCATATTTGCATTTCATCTAGATTTTATCATGTTTCTGCCTGTACTGGATTTTGTCATTTTAATGTGTGTTTAAGTGAGAATGGTGTATAACTGGGCAAGGAAACATAGGTCAACAGACTGATTTTTACCAAAGGGACACACGGGGAAGTGCCTGGAATTTAGCAGATGAAATTCCCACATTCTGCATACTTAGTCCTTCTAGTTAATGTACAGCTGAACTAAGGCATGCAGGAGAATCTAAGTTATCTAGTGAGGGTCAAAATCATGGTCATCAAGATTGTCAGAAGTGAAACGCTGTGACTAATTGGAGTATATACTTCAAGTCTTTCCTCTATTTCCTTGATATTTAAACCATAAAATAAGGGGACGTGGAGAAGCTTGTTGACAGGAGGCTCCCCTTTCAATTAAATCATAAAATTGCAACTTGCAAGCTGTGGAATTATTTTAGGAGCCATAGGAGGTGCACAGAAGTTGGGGACAACAGCTGTTCTTTACAATTTCTTCGTCGATGAATGGTGGTGACAGAGATGGCAGGGCTAATGATGGTGGTGGGAGATTCGGCATTAGAAGGTGTGTGGAGGTGAGGCTGAGGGACAGGATTGTGGAGTTGTGTAGGATGCAGATGGTGGTGGAGGTCAAGGTGATGATATTAGAGGTGGAGACAGTGGTGGAGAGGTGATGGGGTAGAGAGTAAGGGGAAAGTTGTGATGAAGTGATTGGAGGTGGAGGTGTTGGTAGCTTAAGGGGAAAGTTGTGATGAAGTGATTGGAGGTGGAGCTCATCAGAGGTGATGGAGGGATCTTTGATGGTAGAGGTGATGGTGGAGGTGGAGATGGTATTAGAGATGGCGTTGGAGGTGTTTATGTTGAAAGTGGTGGACGTATTAGAGGCAGTGAGTTGTTATCTTATTCTGAGCACTGCTTTTCTGTGTGAAAAAGAGGAAAGAAAATCCAATTCAAACACAATTAGTTTTCTCTTGCTGCTGTAACAAAGCACCACAAACTCTACTACTTAAAAAACGTTATTGTCTCAGAGAATGTCCTTCAGAAGTCCAGACTGGCTCATCTGGTTTCTCTGTTCCAGGTTTTGCAAGGTCAAAATCAAGGTGTCAATTTTCTTGGCTCTTGTAGGGATGCTGTGAGAACAATCCTTTATCAAGCTCATTCAGGTTGCTGATTGAATTGGTTCCTTGAAATGATACTACTGAGGTCCCCATTGGCTGTCAGCAAGGGCTGATCCTCCCTCCTGGAGATGCTCCCATTCCTTCTCATGCTTACCACACAGCCCCCCATTCCAAAATAATGGGTCAGTTCCCCGAGACTTCTAATTTCTCTGCTCCCCTTTGACCATACTTCTCTGACTGATTGTTCCTCCTCCCTCTTATGCTTTAAAGGGCTCATGTGATTACGTTGGGCCTCCAGATGATCTAGGATTATCACCCGATTTTAATATCAGCTGATTAATAGCTTCAGTTACCTCTAAAAATGTCTTCACAACAGTACCCGGTCCAGATTAGTGTCTGGTTGATTAACAAAGCACAGGAGACTTAAGGGGACAGCTTTAGAATTCTACTCTATACAGATGGTCTGCGACTTAACTATGGTTCGACTTAACAATTTTTCCACTTTACGATGGTGTGACAGTGATACATCTTCAGTAGAAACCATACTTCAAATTTTGAATTTTGGTCTTTTCCTGGGGTAGTGGTGTGGGGTGTAACATTCTTTTGTAATGCTGACCAGTGACAGTGACCTGCATCTCCCAGTCCACCACGGGATCACGAGGGTAAACAACCAATAGTCCACAGTGTACTGCCCGGCCGGCATGATTTGGATATTGTGTTTTGTGTTTTTCCGTCCCATTGCATCTACAAAATTCCCATTTGTGTTTGTTGTTTCTGGTGAGAAGAAGAAATGAAACTCAAGATAATTGTCTGGCATGAATTTGGCAAGCTATAATTACATATATTACATGAGATATCCAACACTTCATTATAAAATAGGCTTTGTGTTAGATGATTTTGCTCAACTGGAGGCTCAGGTAAGTGTTCTGAGCACATTTAAGTAGGCGAGGCTAAGCTATGACGTTTGGTAGGTTAGGTATAGTAAATGCATTTTTGATTTATGATATTTTCAATTTACAGTGGGTTTATGGAAACATAGCCTTATCGTAAATCGAGAAGCATTTGTATATAAAATGTCAATTTGCCAAATTGACTGGGAATTAAACGATCTATACCTTCACTGAAAACTCAAAGAAATTGCTTTCTAAACTGTCTCCCTAGGAGTAGTTACATAACAATATGGCCAGCCGTCTTCCCAGACTTTTTTTTTTTTTTGGCTAGTTATTTCCCTGCCTAACCATGATTGCTAAGGATTTAATTTCATTGGGCTAAGCTTGTGGCCATAAACCTTCACAATATGCTTTTTCTTTTCTGAGCCTCTCTTGACTTGTCGGCCTCGTTCATTTCGAAACAAGCAGATGCTTCTTTGTATTATTAATTATCAATCACACATGTCATGTCATATAAATTCCAATTTCCTAGACCTTGGTGTCTCATATTTTATATTTATTTTTTATTTTTTCACTAGAGAGGAAGAAGAGGTGTCTCTATTAAGATATCATTAGCATAATATTGAGGACACTGTGTGTTAGTCAGTATTTTGTTGCTAGAACAAACAATGGTGATTATTAAATCTGCAGACATTCTGAGAGAAAGAGCCTGAACAATAAAAATTATGGTCATAGCAAACTAACAAAACAAATAAATCACCACCACCACCACCACCAACAAACCAAACGTAAAAGCCCTGCCCATTTCCTCATTTCTTCTTATAGATTCTCCTCCAGGACTAGATTGCTGATTCTCACACTGTGTATTTACTTCTTCTTAGCGAACCCAGTGCCCTTCAGACAAAGAGCACCATGCCACAAAATACAGCTGTAGTTAAACAAGGAGGCTTTATTGTTTATTGCAGAATGGGAGCACATGCGCCATGGGGAACCTAGGGTTGTAACAGTGAGCTAGAGAGGAACTACTGGAGGATTTGGGCTTCGGTTGGGTGATTTAGAGAAGGGCTGAGGAGGCCAGCATTTGCTCTAAATCCGATGCTTCCAGAAAGCAGGACAAGTCTACGATGATCTCAGTAAATCTTTCCCACACAGAGGGGAGAGTAGAACCAGGGTTAAAATCTAGATGGTGAAGCAGCCGTCTATTGTTTTATCCAAGAGAGAGTGGTGCTTGGTATTTTGGGGTGGCATATGACTTTTTAAAAACCTGTGCTTAGGCAAAATTATGAAGTGTGAAGTGGCTTTGTCGTCGTCGCTTTTGTCATGGTCTCAGGGGAACCTTGTCTAAGCCTGGTATTCTGTGAGATCGGTGATGTTCAATGTCATGACTTGGCCTAGCTCTGAGTGCCAGGCCAGCTCCTAAATGTTAGGGTCGCTCTTCTTCCTTTTCCAGTAGTATACTAGGGGTTCCGTAGTGGCTTTATTTCTGCACCCAAGAAAAAACTTCTTTATTTTTATAAGGCAATGATTCTTAATATAAATTTTATTAATACCTCTTAAACCCAAAGTACTTGTAAATATAATGAAGATGGCGATGAAGATGATAATGGTACTATTAATAATAATACCACCAATGAAGGGAGAGGAGAGGATATGAGATGAACAGTGAGGAAGGGGTGAGGACATGACCTCAGTGGGAGTGCTCGAGGGGTCCCAAGGACTGCTTTCCCTCTTTTAATAAACGCGTAATCATTTCAGGTAGAGATCGTCATCCGCATTTCTCAGATAAAGATGCTAAGAGACCAAAGAATGAATCATTTGAGGGAGATAGCGGCCTAGAATGAGTGTCTTTAGTTGAATTCCTCAGAAGCAGTGAATTCGTATAAAAGTCTTGTTGTTGTTGTTGTTGTGGTATGATTGACATATAAAATTATATTACTATAATGTTTGTTTTTTAAAGAATATTCCCCAGGTAAAACCAGTAGAGAGTTAAGGAAGGAATGGAGACTAAGAAAGAATTAGGTATTCAGCAAGGTCCCACCGAGGGACTAAAATAAAATACATAAAATAAAATTTAAAAATTCAAGATCACACACAGAGAGAGAGTCATCAGCAGAGACAAAGGGGTACGTGAATCCTAAGTAAGGCGGTTCTCCGTCCACAAGGTAGGCATCTGTGGTTCTGCTCTCCAACGTCAGCAGCATAAGACACACCTGGAGGATTCGTTAACACACAGAGGTTTTCATTCAGTGGGTCTGGAGTGGGGCTCGAGACTTTTTATTAATTTTAATATGTACTCAAGTGAAGCTGCTGCTCCCAGGGCTCCACACTTTGAAAAGAACTGATACATAGCAGGACAGTCCTTTGGCAAAAAGACAAAAAGCAGATGCTGGCTTTTGGGGACCAAACAATGAGAGCTGGCACCGAGGAAAACTGCACAGCAACTCTGGGGCTGCACAGTACGCTGTAGCATCTGCTACAGTTTGGACCTACGTCTGTCTGCATCCAAACCTGGCACTCTGGGCATCTGTGGTGTAAGATGTCTTAACTGTATTTTACCAGATGCCACAGAATACATCTACCTGAGGCTGGACACTGTTAATTGAAGATAGGCAAGATGATATTGGCGGGGCTCGAATTGTATAGCTAATTCAGGAGATAATTAGTTTGCTATGTGTATTAATTAAAATTATACATATAATATATAAAATTACATCGATATGTGGCATTTTGTTTGGCAATTTGTGGTTTCCTTTACATGAAGGCTCGAGAATCACAGTTGCACATTTTTACCATCTCTTACCAACTAGTTTAAGCTTCAAAGTCTCAGGGATACTGCACACCATCAAAGTATTCTTTATGCTATGGATCTCATGATTTCATTTTTTAATTTCACATATATATATAGATTTTTGTATTCAGTAAAGGTGATTATTTTCAAAGTAGCTAGTCAGACTTGATTGAATGTTTTATGACTTTATAAGACATATCCCGTGAATAAATTCACAATTCATAGAAGATCAGTTTATGAATGCCTTGTTCTAAACTCTGGGTTTAGGGAGCAGATCACTGTACTCAGGACCATAAAATCTCAGTTTCTCCAGCCCAGGTTTCAGCCAACAAGAGAGTTCCTTGTCACATCGGGCAGGAGCACAGGTAAGTAGGAACGGTTTGGAAAGAGTTTAGGACGAAAGTGGATGCCAACTCAAAGTTTATCTATGTTACACTTTTTCCTATGGGCAGTAAGAATAATTCTTGTTCTATGTTTGACTCAGACAGTACAGGGCTTTCCATGTATTTACACACGAGTCTTCACTGCACCCAATGAGGTAAATACATGAGGGTTTGGCAAAAGCGAAGGCTGTTCCATGCATTTTTCATGAGAGAAATTTCAATAAAGTAAAATAACTTGGTGTCCCAAACACTCTGCCAACAAATGACAAGGAAGCCTGTTTACGTTTGGACAGTGCGACCAGAACAGCTTGGGGTTCCTACATTCCAAGGCCTCCAGCCAGCCCTTTCAGTTAATCCATTAAAAAAAAAAAAAGTTCAATTAAAAAAACAACTGTTTTAAGAACTACCTGGAAAACATATATCATTAGGACATTTTATTTCAATAGAATTTCTTGAAAAACAATTACCATCATACATAGAATTTCAGTTTATACATGCAAAGTTAGTTGAAACTTTGACCCAAATTATCTCCAGTATTTATGTGTCTTGAATACCAGAGATACCCACATAGTCGAGGAAAAATGTTTTGCTCTGAATTTTCTGAATAAGAACCATTCTTCCATGCCTACTGAACACTGTATAATCCTGTAAACTCAAAATGTACAGAGTAGATATCATTTAATGTTATATGGTAGACACCAATTAATAGTTATTAATTGGAAATAAAAGAGATAAAATATTAAAATAGAAACTATTTTCCAATGTGAGCTAATATTCTTCTGTATAGACTATTTATTCTGAAAGTGTGACCTCTGGATCAAAAATATCTCTATCACCTGGGAACTTGTTAGAATGCAAATTCTAAGGGTCTGGTGCCAGAACTACTGATTCAGAAACTTTTTGTTTGGGGCTCAGTAATGTGCATTTCAACCGAGCTTTCTGGTGCTTCTGATGCACACCAAAGTTGGAGAAACAGACCTAGCAGATAATGTTTAGTGACTAAATGATAACAACAGAACTGAATAGAGTGGAATGGAATGGAATGGAATGGAATAATAGAATAAGATGGAATAGAATAGAATAGAATAGAATAGAATGGAATGGAATGGAATGGAATGGAATGGAATAATAAAATAAGTAATAGAATAAGATGGAATAGAATAGAATAGAATAGAATAGAATGGAATGGAATGGAATGGAATGGAATGGAATGGAATGGAATGGAATGGAATGGAATGGAATAGAATAGAATGGAATAGAATAGAATAGAATGATAGGATACGATACCATACCATACGATACGATAGGATACAATAGGATAGAAACCAGTCTCTGAGTTATGGGCTCTGCAGTCACCCAGACCTCTGCTGCCATCATCATGTCTTCTTTTACTCTGCATCCTTCTTACACATACATCCCTGTGATTACGTAACACAATGTGTCACCACAGCAAAGATGAGAATTTTATTTTTTGTTTTGTTTGCGTCAGTGTAGACATCAATAGAAAAAGAAAGAAAAAAGGGAGGCCGAGTGCAAAATTTTAACAGCATTCAAGCTATTTATTTTTTGCCACATGCTTTTTAATGTTTTCCAAGACTCCTTCATGGAATGCGTATCTGTTTTGTGATTAGAACCGTATTATTAAAGAGAAAAACTGGAGAGCTATCCTGATAGGTATCGTGGTGCGTTTAAGAATTGTGCCTAGTTCTATTGTGGCAATGTGCAAAGCAAAAATCATCCAGTATGTAACAGATGCGTGCGAGGGGCTCTGTTCTCTTCATAAAGTACGAGAAACTGTCATCACACAGCTTATAACCACATTTTCACCTGCTCTTGTAGTAGATGCTTTAAACTGCCAAAACACAGCTGACTGTAACCTGGGGGAAACTGGCTGAAAGGTAGCTGCCACTGGGCCTTTCTTATTCACGTGCCTCCTGGGTATCTCACATCTCCCTTGCTCTGATTTGCAAATGAAGTCATGGACTCTTTGTTACTTCATCTGATACTTGAAGCTTTTTTTTTCTTTCTTTCTCTCTTTTTATTTTAATGATAGAAGATGGTGAATGTTTTCTTTGGGGAAATAGCTGACTGTTACCCTTGGAAAGTTAAAAGAAAAAGAAGTCAGGCTTTTCTGAAGGTCTGACCTGGTTCTACACTGGAATTGCTGAGATATTCAGATGCAAATACTGTCTTTCTAAAGTGTATGTATGAGTTTCCTATCGTTGCTACAACAGAGAACCACAAATGTAGTGGCTTAAAACAATGCTTATTTGTTCTCTTTCAGTTCTAGAGGCTAAAAGACCCCCAATCAAGGAGCTGGTAAAGCTCCAGGGGAAAATGCATATCCTTGCATTCTCTACCTTCTAGAGGCCACCTAGAGTCCCGCTCAGCCTCTGCTTCCATCATTATACCTTCTTCTACTCTGCCTCCTTCTTACATCTAAGCACCCTTGGGATTACTTAGGCCCACCCCGATAATCTACAACAATCTCCCCCATCTAACACCCTTAATTTAACCATATGAACAAAGTTCCTTTTGCCATGTAAGGTTCTGCAAATTAGGACATTGACATTTTTGTGGGAGGCATTACTCTGCTTACTCTACAAAAGAGAAAAGTTTTTAATATTGAACTATTTTGTTCTTTATTCATATAGTAAAAGAATATTGAACTCCTATTATTCCTGTCACTTTTGTACAACATGGAGAGAGAGCTCTCAAGGGTCATATAGATAGGAACTTTGACAATGTGCTAAATAAGAAAACCAAGCTTTTTTGGCAATACTAAGTTGAAATCTCAACTCATTGTTCATTAAAGAAAATAATACTCATGTTTTTACATATTAGAAAAGTTATGCATTATGATTAAACATAACATTAAAAATGCAGATAAGAAACTAAAAAAAAGAATGCCAGTCTCTTGAATATTAATATAAATATTCATTTTTATTTTTACAAATTTGGACCACGATGCACATCCTGTTTTGCAACTCTTATTTTTATTACTCTCTCATGAAATCTTTTATGATAGAATTATTCATTTACTAAATTTCACAAAATCATAAATCATTACAGATAATAATGCTAGCAGGTAATTCTAGCAGGTAAATTTGTGTGTATATTCATAATTATATCTGTGTAGTAAAAGGACTAAAAAGAATGGCTGAATATTTTTAATGCTTACCTCCATAATTGATATTAGTGCCCTGGAATTATACATATTTAATAATATAACTAAAATTATTTGGGGCCATTCCATTAGTTTTAA
>NW_006436283.1:7958289-8000430 GCF_000325575.1 Pteropus alecto | reverse complement strand
TCCAGGAAAAGAAAGTGTGGAGTTAAGTGTGTTAGTTATAGAATAGAACATCTTCACTTTATTTAGAGAGATGGTAAGGAAATATATTTGAGATCGAGGTCTTTAAACAGCCTTCATTTAAAACGTATGGCGTGTAATCGCATCTCTACTCAGAGGGACTTACCTCGTTAAGGGCAGAGACAGCTCTCAGTAGTGAATGTAAATGGACAGAAAAAGATGGACAACTCAGGGAAGTAACAGAAGTACCAGCAAAAAAGCATGGATTGAACTAAGGCCAAACGAAACTTTGTTGAAGGGAAAATATCTGCAGGGTGATTTTTTAAAGGCATAAAAATTAAAAATGCTCATCCATTCAGTCATCATCCCCTGCTGACTTCTATACCTGTAAGAAAAAAAAAATGTGTTCTTTGATACTGGAGTTCATTATCATTGAATGTTGAGGATTTAAAAATCATTTGGAGAACTTCTGTTGAAAAATTACAGGATGCAAATATTAACAGCTACCTTTATTGAGCTGTTATTTCATTTCAGATACAATGTTACAGTTACTCCTTTTTAGAAAGGAGATAGCCCCATTTCACAAACATAAAACTGATGCTAAGAGATGCAATAAATTTATAACTTGAAAATGGTCATAGAGTTAATAAATGTTGGCCCAGGCCTGAAAAACACCAAAATTTATCATCTTAACATGCTCATGCCACTTCAAGAAAGTAAAAGAGAAAAGTAAGAAGGGAAAACTTTGAAATTGAGTCCATGATTAGTTTTTTGAAAATATGTAAGTAACCATGACATACTTATGCCATAAGATTAAGCGAAACAACCATGTCTACATTTTTTTATATAACATGAAATCAATTTTTAAATCAACACTAAATTTTGCAAAAGATAAATTTGCGTGTGCATATATACACATAGCCTTATATACAATGGCGGTCTTTGAATGCTAGAGTCATAAATGACTTAAGTTTATTTCATCATCCTGTTTTGTGTTTTTTATAATGAAGATGGTAGTATGTTTTATAAAGTGCTTTTATAATAATCAACAAAAATGCATTTACCTTTATTAAAACAGAAAGTAGGGTGTCCAACTGAAAGCTTTTTTGGCTCTTCTACAAATAAACATGAAGGAAAGTGATCTTTTTTTTTTTAATATTACAGGTATGGTTGTTAGACATAAATACATTCTGTGATGTGTTTAATTTGTGAGAATGATAAAATCGATATCTAAAGCGAATTAGGACAAATCCATCCACGATATACTTTATCTTTCTCTTGAAAAATATAGTAAATACTCAAATGCAGGAATAAAACATAATCTCACATTGAATTCTTATTATAGAACTCAAACTTTTGAATCCTGCTACTGAAGATTTAAGTTACCAAATATTTTACAACAATCAACGTATACTTAAGACCTGATTCTCTTGACTGTAATCACATCCATACTGCAACTGTAAATGGCTGAAACTGCATTAGTTTCAATCAAATCACAATAGACCTTGGGACTAGCAAATGTCTGGACACACCAGAAATGGCAGCATAACCTGAAGTCCTAGGCTCCCTTTGAGACAGAGGACTGCCTTTGAACACTAGATTGGTCTCAGCTTGGGAACTGAAAACCGCTCGTAATGAATTCAATTCAATTTCTTTAATCTATGAACTCATAGAGTTAATGCAGGTGAGGTTATTTGTTTTCAATAAGCCATTTAATATAATGAAGGAAGGTTTTTGTAATTTCTAATTAATTTTTGCCCTCAACCCACCAATTGATTAATAACCCAGGGGAAAGAACAGTCAGCCAGCTCCCTCTTCCAAATAATTGCTACCCCAGTAGGAATGTCACGTTCAAAATCACCGTCCTTAAAGTAATAACAAATCTAAGTCAAAGATGATGGCATTAATGAGTCAGACAAATTTCAATTTTTATTGATTAATTGGTGAAATTTATATCACAAGCACTGCAAATCTACCTTAAATAAACGTAGGAGTGGAGAAGGGAGCTGTGGTTTTTATTGAGACTACTTCGACTATCCAAACAAATGTTTCTTTTTCGAGTGAGCAGAATATAATATAGGACTGTGCAAGATGACTGGCTGCTATATTTAACTCAGACAAATGCATAACAAATCACTATTCTGTAGTAAGGAGGCACACCTCATAGCGTCCTTTTTCTTTCTTTCTCTCTCTCTCTTTTTTTTTCTTTCCTTGGGGTCTGGATATATAGACCACAGCCATCTAAATAATCCTCCAGAAATAAACCAATGAAAATGTGAGTCTGACAACAGACACCGTATTATACCTGCAGCTGGTAAATGTTTCCATAGTCCAACCACCTTTCCAGTAAAAATTTTATCCCGGGGGAAAGTCAGCAACTAAGATTTTAACTACTTTTCTGCAATAGAAAAGTTTGCAGCAATTGAGCCTTCATAAATTTTCATATTTACGGCTTTTATTTTTCTTAGAGAATTACCCACCCATCAAGTATATTGTGAAAATACTACTACTGTATTACTATATTTCCATATAAATAAATTCTTTTTAAAAATCTAAATAATTAACTATGAGGCTACCTCATAAGAACATGCATAATTTCATTTTGTTTTCTGTTATTTGCTATGTTAGTAATCACTGAATGAATATTTCAATTATATGAATACTGGAGACTAAAAAAAGTCTTTAAATGTTTTGGCCAGTTCTGGAGTGTGAGCCTCATGGACTGACCACCTCTGTTTTGATGGAATTCCTAAAGGTTGGAATATTTGGATCTTGCATCCTACTTGTCCTTTCTTATAGAAATAATATTTATTTATGCACAAACTTTGAACTTATGAACATGTTTCCAACAGACACTATGATAATACTGGGGAAATGGTACATCTTATAGAAATAATATTTATTTCTGCACAAACTTTGAACTTATGAACGTTTCCAACAGACACTATGATAATACTGGGGAAATAGTATAATGAAGTTAGTCTTTACTACCAAAGGATCTACAGTGGTGTTGGAAAGAAATGACATTTACAATATAAATAGCAAGCAACTCACTGAACTTTGGTGAGAATATAAAGTTATAACCGTTGAAAGAAAAAATTTGCATTATTTACCAAAATTTAAAATGTGTGAACCCTTTTACCTAACATACTAGTCCCGGGAATCTATCCAACATTCATGTATATGTGTGTGGATGGCAAAGATATATATATATATCTTTGATATAATATATATATGTGATATAATGATATATATATATAATTAAGTCCACCACGATATTATTCATAATAGCAAAAGAGAGCGATATATGAAAAGATTATCAAAAGGAAAACATTTATAATCTTTTCTTAGCCTCAGTTCTTTCAAGAAATAGGCTGAGGAGATGGCTTGCATGCACGTTAATTTTGGGAATTGATCCAAACAAAGGGAGTAAAAACATAAGAATAATGTCATAGTAAAGGAGAAATACCAATCCTAAAGCATGTTATTGATTTGGTCATTTCCACGGCAACTAACTGTATCTCAATTTTGCTTGAGAACGCTCTGAAAAATGTATAAAATTTATCTTGGTATTTTTTTCTTGAGGGTTGGAATCTCACGTTTCTTGCCTCCAATATTCATGAGTTTCTCTATGGAATCTCAGCTTCCTTGAATCTCCAAGTTCTCTTATTTCCAAGGGAGTTGAATTTCTGATAAGTTGCTGCAGGCGTCCCAAGTGACAGTAGAGAAATCCAAGAACAGAGAGGGGAAGACTGCAGAGCAGCTGAGAAGTGGAACTGTCAGATTCAGCCTGTGCCTCCACAAAGACAGATTCATCAGTGTTCCAGCTGCTTCCCAGAAATGTTTTATGTTCATCTTCATTTTTATTCCAACAAAAACCGCATTTGCCTTTTGATTTCTTCTTTGACTTATCAAGTCTTTAGATATGTGTTATTTAGTTTTCAGATGGTTGGGATTTCCCAGATATGTTTCTATTATTAATTTTTAGTTTAATTCCATTGTGGACAGAAAACACACTTTGTATGATTTCAACACTAAAAAATTTTAGTTTGTTTAAAGACAAAATATGGGGCTTGTCATGGTGAATTATGTGATCTTGAATGCGAATTCTTCGCGTTGGGTGGAACGGTCTCTAGGTGCCAATTAGGTCAAGTCGGTTGACCATGCTAATCAGGTCTTCTATGACCTTGTAGGTTGTCTGTCTAATTTATTATTAATTCCTGAGAGAAGGATGCTAAAGTCTCTACCTATAATTGTGGATCTGTCTATTTCTCCTGTTCTATCAGTTTTTGCATTATATATTTTGAAGCTCTGTTTTAAGGTATAAATACATTTAAATTATGACTTTGGTGAGTTCATCCCTTTATCATTTTGTAATATTCCTCATTATTTCTGGTGATTTTTTTTTTAAATGATGTCTAATCTATTGGATATGAATTCTAGCTTCGTTTTGATTATGGTGTGATTTCTTTTACTTCAGTCAATCTATAATTTACACTTAGAGTAGATTTCTCATAGACAATATATAATTGGGTCTTGCTTTTTAAATCTAATTTGAAAATCTATGTCTTTTAATTCATTGTTTTGAATAATTCTTGGCTTTTATCTCTTAAAATTCTGCCCTCTTCTTTCTCTCTTGGATCTTTAATTGCAGATATGTTAGGCCATTTGATATGGTTCTAGGACTCTCAAAAAATCTGCACAGTGTTCTCCCTTTTTCCACTTTTTGTTTCTGTTTATTTAATTTCTATTTACCTTACCTTTGAGTTCACTAATTCTTTCCATGGCCATATCAAGTTGGTTCTAAAGCAATGCAAAGCGATGACAATTCAGCAAGTGAAATATGTCCTCAATGCTGAAAGATAAGGCTAAGCTTAAGTATTACTCTCCTCTCATTTCTGTTAAGACCCCAGGAATATGGAATAACTAATACAATCATTCTAAGTGTCTAAAAGCGTCTATCCTAATAAACATTAATTTACACCTGATGATATTTTGTTGAAGCTTTAAGAATACTTGCCAGTAAATATTTTAACTTTTTTTTGTTAAGATTTACTTCATTTTTGTCACGTGGACACAGGTTCAGTTTAATATATCTTAGATAAGGCTACCCACATGCCTATAAATGTTGATAAGGCATAAATGAGAGGTAAGTGAAGACTTTTCAGATTGCTTGTGGGTCAAAGCCATTAGTGGGAATAAACGAAAGGGAAAAAATTAAAAATTTTGCACTAGAGATTTACATTTTTGTTTACTATGCCTTGGCTATATTATAACTATGTGTTTCTCTCTCCACCTCCATGCATTTCATCATTACATATTCGTTGATGTCATGCATTCTTGATATTCTTTCAATGAATTAAATATCACCAGTCTGATGGCTATTAGTTTCAGGTAAACTAAAAACACACGTATTTTGAACACCCTTGATTTACTATTGCCTGCAAAAACTGTTGGGTTAAAAGATGGCTTTCATTACCTTAATCCTCACATTTAGCAGGTTCAGATATATTTTGGGAAAAAAATGTAGGAGTAAATAAATAATAAAGTAATTTTCCTTTGGGTTTTGGAAAAAAGATAGACTTTCATTAAGTTCACATTTCACACTTTCTCATGTTTCTTCTTATACCTGTTTACCTATTTGTGAGATGGCTGACTAGGGTCGAAGGGTAAAATATTAGCTATGGAAAATTTTTCTCTGTGTAAATCCACATGGCCTCGTTAATATAGTTATTAACTCAAATTTGCATACTTACTCTAGGAAATTCAAGTCTTTTCTAGGAATTCCATTTGCAAATGTTTCTGTGTCCTGTGGAGACATACAAAAGAATTTGGAGCTATTGCTAGGCGTACTGAATAATTCAGTTTGAGCACTGCAGTACCTTAGAACCAACATACTCTGAGCCAGGCAGAGTATGTGGGTGTGTGCCTGGCCTCTGAGCTAAGCTGATAGTAACTTAGGAACCTTAAGAATTAAACCTATATAGAATGATGTAAATGGCCCTTCTGAAGTTAATTCAGAAGATAATGAGAATTATCCTGAGAGAGATCGTTCTTATGATATCGATGTAATATTTTGGTGGCACTGGAATTAGTGTAAGGACACTCTGATAATCCCCTTTTGCAGATATAAGAGGAGGAAGGCAATATACAAAACATAAAATCTTTAGGATACCATGGTGTGTCTTCGAGACATCTGGTTGCCAAGTTGGCAGGGAAAGGGTAGTGTTATGCACAGAGTTTAGGATTAAGTGTAGCCTCCTATCTTGAGGCTTCTTTCTTTCTAAGCTTTACAACAAGATAGCCTTTCTTTATTCCAGTTATTTTTGAGTAGCAAACAACTTCAAATCTTAGTGGCTGAAACCATTTATTCTGTGCATGTGCAGAGAGAAAACTAAGCAGCTCTTCCTCTTTTATAAGGATATCGATCCTATGGGACTAGGGTCCAACCCTCAATACCCCATCCCCAAATGCCACCACACTGAGAGTTGGTGCTTCAAAATGAATTTTGGAGACACAAAATTCAATCCATCACAGATATTGATCTATAATTTTCTTTTCTTAAAATGTCTTTATTTGGTTTGCGTATTAGGGTAATTCTAGTCTCAAAAGTGTTAAGTTCTCTCTCATTTTCTGGAGAGATTGTGTACAATTTGTATTATGTCTATTGTAAATGTTCCATAGAATTTACCAACGAAAGCATTTATGCCTCCTTTTTTCCTATTCTTGAATGTTTTAAACTACAAATTTAATTTGTTCCTTTTCTAAAATTTGAGTTTAGTTTCCATCAATTCTAATTCAACAGTTTTATGATTTTGAGTTTCAATTGAGACATTTCCTAAGCCTTCTCCCTCCCCACACCCCATCCTACCCCCACACAACCTAGAATGACCACTATGAAAGTTGGTGTTTGCAAATTTCTGTATAGTACTCAGTGCAATTCAGTAATCAGAGGCATCTGTGTTCCATCCCAAACAACACACATACATAATAGGGAGGGAGAATTAGCTGGTGCATTTAGAAGGAAAGGCTTTTTCTCCATCACTTCAATCAGAAACAGACATAGAGACTAGTCCTGATACTTCACCCCATAACTGATGAGTACAAAACACTTAATGTCACAATGGTTTGCTGGGTCAATGAGAGATTAACTCCTTAAGAGAGAAATTTTCAAGAGACTAATTAGCCTTGGAGACTCAGCTTTCTCCCTCAATGGTCTTTGTCATACAAGATCAGATTAGCAGAACATCAATACAAACTTTATTTGCTGGGATAGAATCTGGACACACTGCATTTTTCTTGCTGGAATATGTGTAAGTACAGGTATAAATGGATATACTTTTCCCCAACGCTTTGCATTCAGAGGCCTAAAAATGCTTGGATAAAGTGTAGCCTTTCTTTCTAAAGGAGTTGGTTTAAATGGATGCTGTTTTATAGCCCCCTACAGTGTTTGTAAAGTAAAATATGTCCTAAATCTTACAGCAGTAACTGTGCAGGCCATATTGCTGTTATTTTAGTCTGCAGAACTTAGAATGGTAACTAACGATATGAATCCACAATTATAAGGCATGTACTTTATTCTGTATACATTTGTATTGAAAGAGGTCCATGATTTTCTAGATTCTTTTAGACCATTTGAACATAAACAGGTAACCAATATGTTCTTTAATCAAGTAGCTTTTGTTTCTCTTGTCTTTATTGCACGAAATAACTAACTAAACAATTTTTCTCCTTTTCCTTCCCTGAATAGATATGATATTTTCATCTTATAAGACGTGGTCATTCTGAGAACTTTCTGGAATGATGTAGAGGATGAGAAGGCATTCAAATATGGTTCTTAAGTTATTTGACTATATAAGACCACAATTTAATCATTTTGAAGTGATTTTTGAATACATTTCAATGAAAAGCTTTTCTCATTATTTGAAATTTCAGGGTTAGTGATGAGCAAGAATACAAAATAAAGAAAAAACCCCCAGCAAACTATCAGGTTAAGTATCAAGTTAGTCTTAGAGCTACCTTCACACACTTTAATTGATGATTTTTTGTTACAGCCAATAAATACATTATTTTGATCTATTCTGATCAAACAACATTATTTTGATACATTAAGTGAAGGGATGTTTTTATTTTTGAAAATATATTAAAATCCTGAGTAAAATTTAAGCAGAACTAATTTTATCATTCCTAAGAATGTTCCACAGCCAACATTAACTCTTGTAGAGTGTGAACATCTACACCCACCCACCCACACACACACACAAATTATGGATAATCCAAAGGCAATATCATAATATAGTAGAAATTTGCTGGATTGAGTCTTTAAATCATCCCCTTTTCTGAAAACTGATACCTCCTCTCCCTTCATAGTCGCCAAATACACTACATGAATATAATGTGGTCCTGCCTTTTAGCAACAGCTGATTGTCCTGGGTTGAACACTCTACCCAAGCTTGGCCAGTAATACACTTTGACTGCATTTTGAAATGAAACTAAAATCATCAGACAATTTTCTTTCAAATGAAGAGGTTTCCAAAAGGAAAAGGCAACTTGTATTCGTCTTGACTCTAGAGAAACAATCAATAGAAGAGATATAGATAGATAGATGATAGATGATGGATAGCTAGATGATAGATAGATGATAGGTAGATAGGTAGATGATAGGTAGATAGGTAGATGATAGATGACAGAGGATAGATGATAGAGAGATGATTAATAGACGATAGTTATTATAAGGAATGGGCTCACGTGACTTTGGAAGCTGAGAACTCCTAAGATCTGCAATGGGCAAGCTGGAGACTCACGAGAAGTGATGGTATAATTCCAGTCTGAATCTGAGTCTGAAGGCAGGAGAAGACCAATGCACCAGCTCAAAGGCATGCAGGCAGAGAGAATAAATACTCCTTTGTTCAGCCCTTTTGTTCTTTTTGGGCCTTCAAAGGGTTGAATGAGCGTCTCGCTCCACCCCCCAACCACTACACACACACACATCGAACAGGGCAATCTAGTCAGTCTACAGATTCAAATGCAATCTCATCCAGAAACGTTCTCATAGATGCACCCAGAGATAATATTTAAACAAGTATCTGAGCATCCCATGGCCATCCCAGTTTGATTGACACATAAAATGAACCATCACGAGTATCATCAGTTAAGGTATCATCAGTGATCATTTCCCCTGTTCTGCCGTGAGAAAGAAAAAGGATACTCTCACACAGACATTAACAGACAACTAAGGAAGAAATGAGTCCTGGACACGCACAAACCCTGATGTGTTCCTGAGACACGTATTATCTTTCCCAGTGTTAAGGGTCTTAAGCAATATCCCAGGGACCATTGATTTAATTCCTATTTAATTTCTTTAGTAAATTGAATTTAGTTTCCAGTTCTTGGACACAAAAAGATACACATAACATACATGGTTGAGCCTGATGAAAATATTCAATTGGGAAACAGCTGGCTGGCTTCTCGCCCTGAGTGTGTTACAAATTGTCTGAATTTGGGGAAGTCACTTCCCGCTCAAGAACTCAGACATCTTATCTCAGCATTACTCACTAATTCATTTTGTTTAACAAACATATATTGAACTCAGATCATGTGCTAGGCATCTGTGATGACACTAAGTTTACAGTGGTAAACAAACAAACAAGCAAACAAATAAAATCCCAAGGTTATAGTTTATAAGAGATAACAGGCTAGAATTTGATCTCAGCCTCTCTCACTCTAATCATTTTCAACACTCTAGTACAATACTCATATGAACTAATAATAATTTAAAGCCCCTTATTTTACACATTATATCTGGCTTTTTATACAGAGTAAAATAATGTATCCCCCCAAATAATTATTTAAATGTAAGTAGATATCTCAGTACCATATTTATACACAGAAATATAAATTATATAAACCCATATGCCGTTTAAAATATGCTTTCGCTTTGTGAAAATAAAATAACTGTTGATTTATGGGTCTTAATAAGAGGCCGATCCTTTCTTATAATAGAGGTATAATTTATGTGGTTCCTGTAAAGGCAGGAAAGTTTCTCCATGGGGGAGGAAGCCACTGATTTCCCTTTGGGGGTCTTATAAGCGATTTTCTATTTCACAAAGTAAAAAGGAACCCCCTGTGTACTCTGCTTTATGTATCCAAAACTTATCTTCCCCTCAAAACCCACTCGATCCCTCTATGATTTGTGCCCATGAATCTTCCCTTGGCCTCTTCAACTCTTGATTTCCTGCCCTGACTTTCCTTTCAGCAATGAAGTGGTGGAGCGCAGGAGGGAAGCAGATGTCACACCTCCCCCAACAGGGACACCGAGGTGCACACGAGAGAAAGGTCTGGGGAAGGCCTTGAAGGTTAAGCGTGGCCAGAGGGGTCAGAAGCATGGAGTGGCTTTCTGAAAAGGAGGAGATGATCGAGTCAGGGAAAGGATACTGTATGGTGTTTTATTCCAGCCTTTTGGACGATAGTGATCCAGTAGATTGCTCATGCTGAGTCATTCGTGCTACTCCTGGGAAGAGAAAACTGGATTTTAGCATTGTCATCATGGAGTAGACAGATAGAGATGTGCCTACTTTAGTAGAGTGGGAGAAAGTCCAGTGTATGGAATCCTACTTTCCCACTGTGTTCTTTTTTTTTGTTATTACGATTATTTTTAATTGTTTTCATTAATTTATTCACAGTGTATATGCCATAAAGGTAAAGCATTAAATAATTTTTAATTAACTGATCAACTTCAATGCTCTTGGTGGCTTATAACAGCTACCATTCATCTCCTTGCTCATGGGTTGGCTGTGGATCTGCAGGATTTGTCTGGGATCCATGGGGCCCGGCCCCATGTCGTGAGTCAGGTTCAAGTTGATGTCACAGATTTCCTCATTCTCCTTGAATCAACAGCTTCCTGTTCTACTCTTGGTGGATCTCAGAGGCACACACGGGCAAGCCAAATCACAAGAGTGTGCTGTGAATCTCTGCGTATGTTTGATGTTTGCTACCATTCCACTGGCAGAAACAAGTCACGCGGCCAGATGTCCAAGCCCCACAGCAGAAGGTGAGGGAAGTTTCTTTGTCCATAGCAGAAGGCTCTGAGTTAAGTAAGGGTGTAGTTGTTATAAAGGAGTAAGGAACTGACAATAATACTGCAATCTATCACACAAAGTTAACAAAAAGTAGCAAATGCTTATAAGAAAAATCACTATCTCCTCCTCTCCCATAGCAATCCTTCTGAATATTTAATCATGCTTTCCGAGAGAACAATATTTTCAATTTCCTTTGGTATTTACCTTCATTCATCTATCTAACACCTATCTATCTATCATCTATATCACTCTATAATCTATCATCTATCTATCATCTATCATCTATCTATCTTTCAATCACCTATCATTTATATTATCTATCATCTATCTATCTACCTAATATATTTAGTAAATAATACCACACTTGAATTTAGTATAAATTAATATCAATAGATATTTATCAATTTTAGACATTATCAAATTCCTGTAACAGTAGATAAAGGTTTTGCTTTATGGCATACTCACCATATTTTCCCTTCTCCTATTCTATCATGGTAATATTATCACAATTAAGGGGTTTAATCTGTTATCCATGTTCACATTATGTTACAAATATAATTCACTGCTTACATAATTTAAAATTTTCTTACCCTTAATAATCTTCCATTTTCTTGAATACCTATTTTCATACCTATTTCTATTTTTCAGTGTTCCAAAAGACCTGTCAGACTGCTGTCACCAATTTTTCCTAGTATTCAAGCCCAGACCTTAGCACTCTATTAATTATACCCCCCAATATGCACACACCTTGGAGATAATCCCCAACTCCGGATTGAGATCTTTCTCCCCCATCTGAACTAACGCTCCCTACTCCTCATGCGAAACTGTCACCCTCGAGCTTTCTTTGCTTCTCTGCTTGAGATACTCTACCAGTAGTATTCAGTCAATATTCTATTCGTATTTGATGTTCCTACTGAGAAGTTAAAGGGTCAGTTTCTTAATATACGATCTGTTTTATTTCTACTACAAGTTTTTAGTATATCTATTTAATCTTTCACGTCTGAATCTCAAAACAATGTGTCTGTTGCTGATTCCTGTTTTAATTGGTGACTTTTTCAGAACTAAAGACATTTTTCAGGTTTGGAAAATTGTGTTTTATTATTCATTCATTCATTCATTCATTCGTTCATTTATTTTATCCCATCTCTGAATCTCTTAGAGTTATCCCTACTTTTATTATCTTTCCTCTCCTATGTTTTCCTCTCTTTATTACTACTGCTTTCTGGAAGATATTCTCTGCATTACCTGGTCCAAGTCACCCTCCCCTCTTGCTTAGTTGAGTACACAGCTCTCTGAACTAATTTTCCTGCCCTTCCTTTTGCTTCATTGTTGTCCAAGCTCATCACAGAAAACACAGGGCCCCTTTTCAATATTCTATCAGAATAAATGCCCTCCGCTGCAAACTCTGCAGTGGTTCATATTCTGCATTTCATAGTAGGGACTATCACCTATAGCCTACAGCGCCTCTTTATGTAGGTGGTTGGCCCTCTGTTCTGCTTTCTCCCTTTCTTTTCTTTCTCTCGTTCTGTCCCAGGCACACCAACTGTTCCTAGTTCTCTAAATAATGTTTATCTTACGGAAACAAAATATGAGCCACAGGTGAAAGCCACATATGTGATTTTAAATCAGTAGCTAATTAAAAATAATGATAATAATAATAAAAACTAAGTCAAATTCATTTTAATAGTATATTTAATTGAATTCGATGTGTTTAAAATTTATCATTTTAATATAGAGTCAACATGTTTAAATTATTAATGTTTACATTCAGTCTTCAAAAACTGGTGTGTATTTCACATTTACAGCACATTTCAAGCAGACTAGCCCTTTCATGTATAGCTGTCCCAAATGGAGGCAAGAGGTCAGACCCTGCATTGGCCAGTCCTTATATATGAACTATACCCCTGAGGAAAGCACACAGCAGCTTCCTTCCACCACGGGCATTGTCTGAGGAGACATCGCTGTGTCATCGGCAGGTGACAGTACTAACCCATCAAGGTCCTTGACTCTGGAGGGAGGGTCTGGTCCATGCGCCAGAACATCTAAAATAAAAATCAAGATGTAATAAAAGTTAAAAATAAAGATGCAGCAGGCAGGCCTTTTAAAAACACGCATTCATTTACAATTAACACTTCTTTTTTATTTTATCCGAGACACATTTTTAATCGAAAAAATAATGATTGTTCATTACACAATGATCAAGAGTTTTTAGTAAATCAGTAGTTTGAGTACAGGTATCTAAATAAGGCCAAGTTCAAAACCTACATTGAGGTATCCCTAAAATAATATATATATAATAATATTAGCATTTTATTGTATATGGAAAAATCTTGCTTTATGACAAGAGACAGAATAAAAGATTCTATCCACATGCTAAAACTTTCTCCAAACTTTTTAATAAAGTTATGATGAGGTTAAAGAAAGACATTAACTCTTCCTTTTGATAAAGCAATTTAGGAAAAATTAAATTGAGGAACTTGGTAAGAATCTTTCTAATATGCAAACTTTAGAAAGATTGAGTCTGAAACTTTTGGCCAAGATACAGCTCGGGATTGATATCAAGTGCTCCAATTGGGTTTCCTTTCGTGTCCCAGACAGAAGCTTTTGGAAGAATCTGTGAAAGAGATACACCAGGCAGAATGTCTCGGAGACAATGAAGTTTCTTCTCGATTGTGCAGAGCTTGTCAGTGATATTTCAGGCAGCGGCACCAGAAGGGGTATCAGACAGAGACATATCATGTTCAGGGAGTGAAGGCGAGCAGAACAGAACAGGGCTTATTGATAGCTGTCCCTAGTCAGTCAGCTTCCCCTAGAACGTGGAGATTAAAATTCCACTGCTGGAAATCCTAACGTGTCTTTCACTTTGTATTGATGACGTGGTGGTGAAAACGCATATCTATCACATCTACTCCTGTTTGATTTGGTTGCCCAGCAGAAAACCCAAGTCAGAATGGCTTAAATGAGATATAGTAAGTAAAAGATATAGGAAGTAGAGAAGAGTATATAGACTTAGAGATGACTGGAATTCCAGAAGAAATGACTGGGAAATATGGAGCAGAAGTCCCCAAATCAAAATGGAATAACATAAACTCTTTCAGGAAAAGACCTGAATCTGAAGAATATATAAGTTGACTGTACACCAGGAAAAAAAATCATTGAAATAGACCAATATAGGCAACTCCACCTTAAAAGGACAAAGAAGAAATCCTTTCATAATATATATGTACGGAAAATCACCACAATGTACACTTTAAATATAATTTTGTGTCAATTATACCTTAACAAAAATGAAGTAAAAAGTAATAAAAAGATTCTGTATTTGGTATAATTATTATGTGTCCTAAATCATTTTAGCCAAATGATGTTTTTGTTTTATGTATTTGATCCTTTTCTTTTTCCCTTCTTTTTCTCTTCTATTTCCCCTTCTTTCCCTTTCTTCCTTTCTTTATTACAAATCTAATGAGAGTTCTATCTAGGCTGGAGAATCAGTGAATGTGGTTCCCGTTCCTTCTACACCCCCTTTGATTGCGCTGCAATACAAAACATAGTCAAGCAGATGTTCTATTCATTAGAATCCCTGGCTAAGGTACAATAAAAATAGACTGATTTCCAGAAATCAGGCAGAGAAATCTGAACATCACATTTTTCCTCCAGTGCAATCGTTTTGTGTATTAATCCGGCCCTCGTTGAATCTGTGTTTATCTGCATGTCTTTGGCCTGGAGATCAATGTAGAGTTTGTTGGTACATTGTCTCTTGTGATTTCACAAGCATTTCTTCTTTGCATTCGATTTAAAGATGACTCAAGCTTAGGCCACCTTAATGGCACGATTATTGCCCTCGCCATTTTAGAAATGAAGAGATGTTTGGCTAGGTCATCCATTTGACAGGTTTACATAATCTGTGTTTACTTGTTCAAGTAGATAAAAATTATGAAACTGTGGTTTTATCTAATTTTCATTTATAAAATGGAGAATCCAAGAGAACACATCATCAGGCTGTTTTTCTCCTTCTATTCAGACCACATTTCTTATTTTAGTCTTTATCACATTAATTTCCTCTATTTTAACATTTTTTCCCCCTATTCCTCTGTAGTGTTTATATAATTCAAATAGTTGCAGGAAGTCATCATGTCTACTTTTGAGTCATTGCTTGGAGCAGAAAATCATGTGGGCTAGCTTCTCTTTGTTTTTTGTTTTTTTTCTTTTTCCTTCGGAATTCAGTTGGTCAATATTATCACTTTGTTTTTTATAAATACATTCTTTATTCTGTTTTTTTAAAAATAAGCCTGAACCATATTGCTTTATTTTTCTAGACATATGAGTATCTAGAACCTGACCATTCCTGTTCCAGATAGTCACACAGGACATCACTGCCAGTGTACGCTATTTAATTTAATGTGATCCAGGTTTACAACTTGCTTCTACTTTTTACCAGTTTTCTAATCATAGTCAATCTTAGAACTTCTTTAAATCTCAGCTTCCTCAAATGAAAATACCTATCTCCAAGAATTTCACTGGCAAAGGCAATTGAGCGTACCAATCTTCTAAAAGCAATATTTTGTTCAAGTGTCATTAGATTTATCTTTCATATATATGTTACTTACATGGTCATCTACTTATGACTCACTTCTTTTTTAGGACAAATAACAAACACTTAAAAATTTAAAAAGGAAATTTCAGACTGCTAAATATATTATAAAGCTAAATTAAGTCAAATACTTTGCCACTGTCTCTGGGACAGAGAGGTCAGTGAAAAAGAGGAGAATCTGAAAATAGTCTGATTGGTAATGTAATATTAATATTTTTTAAATGATAAATATGCATTTTCAATTCACTTGGGAAAAGTTGGATTATTTCAATATAAATTTTGGAAACTTTGTCAAAAATAAATTCCTATCTTATAAAAATATGAAATTTTAGCATTTAGGAATTATAAATAAAAAATGATAAAAAGAAATATGCAGTAATAGAGAACAACATGAATAATTTCCCTTTCAACTTATAATATCCGATTATGAAAACCTTACAAAGAAAATGTATCTTAATTTTTCAGATCTTTCAGGAGGCCAATTTAATAGTGTTAAGAAAAGTTAAAAATAATATACATATTTAATCTAGCAGTCCTTCCTTTAGAAACTTATAGCCAAAAGGTAATTGATTAACCACATGGACAGAAACGTAGATCGAAATGGCTTATCGAAGTTTTATTTGTTGTGTTAAGATGAAGCAACACAATGCTTAACAAAAGTAGACAGATTAAATAAAATTATTATTAAATTCATACAACACAATACTTCTTGACTACTAATATTTTTTATTTATGTGTTTATTTGCATTGTTGAAAATTTTAAACTGATTATTTCAATGGGAATTGCTTAAAAAATACTTTAAAAATGAAAGAATAAAGAAACACATAAGCATACACATACGGACACCTTCAAAAACTAAAGAAGCCTCTCTACACTAATATTAGCAGTAGCTGGCTCTAGGCAGCGGCATCATTTTAGATTTTTTGTTTTATAGATTATGAATAGTAATTATTTTTTTCTGGAATCATTATGTATTACTTAAAGAATGTGAAAATTTTAATATACAATTTGATTCATCCTCATTTAGACACAGAATGGCAAAATCCAAGTTTTAAGTCTTAGAAATTACTTTCTTTGGACTGATATTTCAGAATATGCAAATATGTACGGTTCCCTCTCTATGTACAATGGAACATTTCTGAATCAAAATTTAAAATTAGGTTAATTCTATGGGATAATTGGAAGCATTTCGAATTTTGATTTCTTCTATTTCCTCTAAGAATGAAATGAAGTGTTTTTGCTGGGGAGCCTGGGCATTAGTCTACGGTTAATGCTATGGGTGATTTCTACTCAGGTAATATAGTGCTCTGATTTGAGGAGGCTATACTTATGTTTTCTCCTACCAATTATTCTTGACCTTCGAAAAAGGAATTTCAAGGAAATGATGAAGTTATACTTTGGACGTACATTAATTAAAATGATGAATGGGGATCTGGGAGGAAGAGGCAATTGGTTTATGTTTTACCTTAAATTCCTGCTAGAGCCTTACTTAGATTTCTTCATTATTTGTCATTGCTCTAAATCTGGAAAGTCACCCCAGGTATAAATATGCTTTCTGCATTTCTGGTTGAGGCAAACTTTTGGTTACTGTGCTATCTTTGCCTAGAAAGATACCTGTCTCATTCATTTCTCAGTATCGGAAGCGAATTATGCCATTCATTTAGGTTTATCAAGAGAAATAACCTAGAATGAGGACTTAGTGTATAGTAGGTACCATGGAAAATGCTAAGGATATAATATGAGACAAGTTAGAGAGAACCCCAGGGTTCTAACAGTAGTCACAGACTATTACAGTAAAAATGGAATAGGCTGTGTGATCATTGAAGTTGGGAATTGGGGAGTGTATTGGAGAAGAGAGAAATTGCTCCTACAGAATTTTTAGAGAAAGTTATCGTGCTGAAAATGGAATATTTAGAAGTCATAGGACAGACTAAGATTTTTGTTTATATGTTTCCTGAAAAACTGAAGTTTATTGATTTTTAAACTGCAAATAGTTGTTACCAAAGGTTTACTTTTCTTTTAAATAAATTCACATGAAGAGAAAGTGATGGTAAGAACCATCAAGAGAAATAATAATTAATTCATCTTAATGTGTGTGTGTACCAATTCTGTTTATATAACATTGGAAAATTCCAAACCTGGAATCTACAACCCGAAATATGTGATGGGAACGTCTTAAGATAAGTACGTGAAAATCCAAAGTATTTTCCCCTCTTTTAGACATTGTACAGAAAAAGCTGTTTTCCTTCTGTACTGTCATAGAACTTTTACATACATTCTCAGTCTTAGTAGTGAAAGCTCTAAAGAAAAAAAAACTAACTCCACTTGCAGCTCAACACAAAGGGGGGGGAAATCGCTAAAGTAATCTAACACGTTTGCATTTTTTTAAATTAAAAAAAATTTTTTAAGTAAAACAATAAACAAAGTGTAAAGTAAGAAAAAGGAGAAAAGATATCATAATTTTAAGATTAATATGAAGATCATACTTAGCATAAAATAATATATTCTGTGGCCTTGTCTTCCTGACAAATATGAACAAAATTAACAAAAAAAAAAAGCATAATTTGACAACAAATATGTTTTGGTAAGTTAAATAAGCTTTTTTTTATATTGATGGACAGTGACAAGCAAATTTTTGCTCTCTGATTTTTGAAAGGCATATGAAGTTTAAAAACAAGGAGAAGAAAGCATGCATGAGTGTTCTAAGGACAGATGTATGGTATTCTAGATCAAAAAGCTGAAGGAGGCTAGACTGGAAGGCTAGAGAATATGTCATCCACAGAAAACACTCAAATGGCTTTCAAGTCAGTTGAAGGAGAGTCCTTTCATCTACTTTGGGAGTCATTTTCTCTCTACAAGCAAATACTGAAAATCACAGCTCTAAACCAAACTCTATGTGACAAGAGGTTTCTTCTAAAGCAAATAGTGAAGAATAATAAATATCCACAAGTAACTGACTGAGTGCGTGACAACAAGTTTTAGTTATGGTTGAAATTTTACATGCACATTCATTGGGCAGCTCTGTGACTGTAAAGTGGCTCTGGCTTTTTGTTGTTGTTGTCATTGTTAAAATAAAATCTTTTCAGTACACTTGACACAGGGAGTCCCCATATCCATTTGTCAAATGCTCAAATTTGGGGTGCAAAGCTAAGCTATCTAAATGGTCAGCCTGCTGATCTGTTGATAATTTTACATTCTTGAAGTCAGATTTTATGATCTCATTCAAGGGCTAACAAACGGCACAATCTGATGACATCAAAACACAGAAGGCACCAAACGACAGCAGTCACTTGATATATTCCTTCTCTCATTTTTGCTTTTTGTTTGGGTTGATGGAAAAATGTAAATGTAGGTCTGGATATCAGGATGTTAGCACAACCCTTGGGGGAAAGGGTAGTTTTCTTTGTAAATTGGCAGGCCTGGAATGGCTGCTTCTGACATCATGGGTATTTTTAATGAAATATTAATGACTCTGATTTTAATAGGAATTTCAGCACAACCTAAATTAAGCCATTGGAAAAGGGATATGGTCCCGTTAAGAACAGTAAAACCGTAAGCCCCCTTCCTGAAGAGTAGCTGTGGGTAGTTAAAGTGACAATCAATTTAACCAGGCCATATTGCTTTGTAAGTCTCTGAAGTGTGAAGTCCCAGCATGCCTGATGTATTTCATTTTAATTTCCTTTTGGACAGAGCTACGGTTAGTGGGGAACCTCACACACAAAAAGAAAAAAAAAATGTGCAGAAGAGGAGGAAATTATTTAACCCTTTCAAAAAGCTATGCAATGAATTTAGCTAAGTAAAGAAAAATAAGCAAGATTAGATTTCTCCTTTTGTTTTTTAAAAAAATAAAAGTGGATTATGCGTAGTAAATAATGATGACTGATCTTACTGATAATTTATATTAAAAGACCTAAAATGCTCTCTTGGCACTTACTCTGAGTTTTTTTTTAAGAAGTTGGTCGAAAAATAAATCTTCTTTTACTCTTTCTATACAAGATAAATATAATGAAATTTTATATGATTTTCCATCTCTCGTTGGATTTAGACATCTAATATCTAAATGGTAAGCTGCCGATCTGTTGATAATTTTACATCCTAGAAATCAGGTTTCAAGATATGGGTGTTGGAAGCAGACCAACTTTGATGTTTTCAAGATGGTAGCCTTGTCAACTTTTACAAAAGTTGGATAAATAAAATACCAGGTAAATTTGAAAGATTTTCCTTAAATTGTAAGTGTTTCCTACACACAGCATGCTCAGCTACCTGCAGAAGTTTCTGTGAGATTGTTTGCTATAGAGCAGACAAGAAAGGAGACAGCAATTGTGTGGTGGAATGTGCAAGGCAGAGTTGGATTCGGAGTCACGAGAACTGAATTTGACTTGTATTAGTTTTGACACAAATTCATAATTTGATATTCTTAAAGTCATTTGCTCTGCCTTGGTTTCATTTCTTATTCTCTTAATGAAATACTGGGATGCATATTAAACACAAAGGCACCTTTCGAGATTTTTATGTGTTCAAGTACAAATTTTAATTTAAATAAAATATTAGCTGTTGAAAAAAGCAAATATTGCTATATGTGTGATATCTTTTTGCCTAAGACAAGTTTAAAATTATCCACAGGAATGGATTTACCCAAGGATTATTTTAATATAAAAAAATAATGGAGAACACTTTTTGTGTCCCTATATAAAGAATAGAAAGCATGGCCACATTCTTTTAATAAGAATAGCATATAGTGACTCATAATTTAATGAAATTTTGTCAAATTAATGTTCCCGAGGCACGGTTCAGACAATGTAACTCACCCTGGCCAAAAATATCTAACGGCTCTCAAGAATGCACAGACCCAAGGCTAAATTCCTTTCTTAGCCTGGTCGTTAAAGCATTACAAGATTTCATCTTAACCTTAACTTGCCTTGCCAATATTTTTTTCCATTATCTAGTTTTGTTCATGCTGTTCCCGCTCTCTGGGATTCTCTTTCCTTAATAGGAGTTGTCACTACCTACCCAACACAGCAAATGCCATCTATCGAGTTAATCTATTGATTGCGCAAAATTTCTTCTTGGATTCTGCTAGCAGCTGAATTTAGTGGTCATAAAGAGTTAGACTTCAACACTGGCCTTACTCATTTCAGGTTAGTAATCTGACATATTCCTCTGAATTATGAGGCTATCTGAAAGGTAATAAAAGTGTCTTCCATGAAGAGTCTAGAGATGTACGTATTACGTGACGAGGCACTACATGGAGTAGTATGTGTAAAATTCCTTCTATTTCTCCCGTTGTCTTTGATTACATCGTTTATTGCATTTTTTATTTATAAATATATAATACATATTAACAGGATCTATTATCAATACAAACATATAAAGATATTTTATTACTAAACTGCACAGTAAACACACATGAACATTTTGATACTGACACAAGGCATTGCCTTTCCTATTTTATAGCATCAAGAGGGACCAGAGCCTCTCTCTGCTTCAGCCATCCCCAGGGAGCAATATATGGGCAAAGACAATCAGATGCTCTTCTCTAGGGTTTGAATCTTGAGCAAGTAAGACAATGATGAAGAAAATCCATACATAGAAGTAGCAGTGGCAATGTCCTGTAGCCACAGCATCCTGGTGAAAATGTCTCTCCTTGAAAGATAATCGGATGGCTTTGTGTTTCTTGGCTGCCTGAAGCAGTCTTTATCTGGTGTATTTTCCAAGCCTGTTCCTTTAACAGCTCGTCAATTTTTTCAGCCCCTAATCCGCTGCTTGATTCCTTTTTACCTAAACAAGCCAGTGTTGGTTCTGTTTCTTGCAACTAAAAGCACTTTAACTGATAACAGATCTCAAAATTCTTGAAGGTAGCATAAGTGACTGATTTGATTTCCTGGTTTCACTTTTTAATTAGCTGGATTACTTCTATATAAAAATCTGTCAATTATTCAGTTAACCTCAAGTACTGTTCATATAGAAATGTCAGGATAAACACTTGAGACTTTCTCCTTATTTACCAGTATTTAGAATAATGTATTATTTCTCTTGCTTTCTTCAAAGATGACTTATGTGGTATTTTCATTTTAGTATCACTCTGAACTTATGGATATAAATATATCTGAAATGTTTCTATTAATTGCCGATATGATGTTATTAAATCTCAAGTGTCCCTCCTATTTGTGGGGCCTCTTCAATTTGACTTCTGAGTCTTTTTTACCAAACCCAGTAGTTTTGAATAACTTCTTGGATTTCTGTTATGACAAGAGTTTTTTTTTAGGCTTATCTTATACATCCTGCTCAGACCTAGAATCACCTATTTCTACAAGGAAGCAGCTTTTGCTTGGGACAACAGGTAAACCTTTTATTGGTACTTTATCCAAAAGTTTTACACTTTCTGTCCTTTATCTTCCCCTAAAAACAAAAATCTTCATATGTAATTCTAAATATTAAAAACAGCAAAAAAAGATAAACGTTCCCCCACCAGTTGCTTGCTTTGGAGTGAGAGTTAGTAGATTAGATGATGAGTTTTGTGGAGTTCAAGAGAAAAAAAAAAAAGCAAGAAAAGAAATCAATTAATTCAAGTAAGGGAGCTTTAAGAGTATCCTGGAGTGATAAATGCAGGATAAAGTGAATACTTAGCCAAATAATCTATTATGCAGTGCGAAGAATGTTAGACCAAATTGAAAACAAATTTTGTAAAGTTATATCACTATTTTGTAGAAAAAAATTCTATGTTTGAGTCAGTGAAAAATACCTCAACTCAACCTGACTTTTAAGAAACAGAAAACATCTTCTATAACTAAGATGGAAATGAAGAAGTAGATCCCCAGGTATGGCAGGCATTGGAAGCCCAATAAACTCACCGAGGACCCACGTGCTTTCACCTCTCAGACTTCTGGTTTCCTAAAACTAGTTTCGGCCTTAGAAGAATTGCTAGATAATCCCAACCACTCCAAGCATCACAATTAGAAATGACAGCTTCCAGGGGTCCAGGGAGATTGTGGAAGAGCCTGCTGGGCTTACCCCTAAAATCCATTTCCTCTTTTTCCATAGTAACAGAAGGTAAGAAACTCCCTTCTTTGCAACTGAGAGTGGCTAAGTGACCAGGTTCTGTCCAATGAGATGGAGTCATAAATCATTCTGCGGGAAAGGAACACATTGCTATATTGTTAAAGTCACTATCTTTTTGAGAATTCTTTTACAGCCACTTTGCCTGGTTACGCACCTTCACTAATACGTGGATTCTCTCTGCAGATATTACCTTCAAATTGCAAAACCCTACCTCAGAAACTCCCTTAAATAAAACCACCAAAAACCCGACATTTCTTTGCCCAGGATGGGGCCTCATGCTCACTCCTAAAACAAAAGCAATGAGAATGAGCTATCGTGATGATTATAATGAATTCTTAGTTATTAGAACCTGTGAACCTGAGCTGGGGGCAGGAACATCTTCCTTTTTTATTTTTAACTATTTTTATTGAGGTAACATAACATTCATTTTCACTTGGGAATGTCTTCGCAAGCAGCATGCAAGTGCGTGGAATTCTAAACAAATGAACTTTTGAAGGAAGACAATAGAAATTGAATGAGCAACCCTACAATAATTGCCATATTTAAAAATTTCTTATGTCTTCTATCCATGGAATGCCATAATACATACACAATCAATTATATACAATGTTTCTTCAATCAAAAATTTGTAGAGTTTTGCGTTTGTGTATGTGTGTGAGAGAACATCCAGATAGACACACATCTAGACCCTCCCACGCACATGTGTAATAGTGTTTCATTCATTGTGTTTGTGTAGTTTTTAGTCTGCTTTTTTCACCGAAATTATGGATGCATTTCCATGTTACCACAGCTTTTAATTATTATTCTGTTAGTGCTCATATAAAAATTCTTTGAGTAAAAGCACTGTACTCTAGTTTGACTATATCACCTTATCTTTACATCCCCTAAACTTTGCAAACTAAATTCATTTTCATTTATTTCCAAGTAAAATAATCAACAACTTCATGTGTATAACTTTTTTTTCTTTTAGATTATTTCATCAGGATATATTCCTGTAATGTTCACCAAATCACAGCAGCCATTATTGTTATCTTTTCTGCATATTGCCAAATTATTTTCCAAAAAGCCACACAAATTTACACTATGCAAATAATGTAGGAACATACCATATAAGTGCAACCTCGCTTGGTTAGAATTTCCTTTTTCAATTTTTCACTTTAATAAGTGTAACATGTCACATCATTATTAGTGCCATTTACCTTTATTTGAAATAATGGAACATGATTTGCTGCATATATAATTTTCCCCTTAGTGTCTTAATTGGTTCCCCCCACCCTCAGGATTTTAACATTTTTTTTTCTCACTAAAGTTTTAAGTTATTTTAAAAACAATCATAGTCCCCTTTTATCAATTCTTTTGCATAAATTTTTAAAAGCCAATTGGAAAGCTTAGAAAGCTATCGATAAATATTTGAGAATTGGTTATTTTTATTTACTTTTTTTTTTTACTTCTTATGTATATGTACATGCATTTATCCTTTTAGAATAAACATTGGTATTTTAAATGACCTATTCTTCCATAAAAAATCTATGAGGTTATAAGAAAATTCCATTGAGTTTCAAGTAAGATAGCATTAATATTCAACTTATTATTTGGAGAACTGAAACAATTATGATATTTCATTTTCCCTCCCAAAGATATTTTATCTATTTAATTCTTAATTTTTTGTCTCTCAATTACAAAAATAATAAATTTTCTGAAGGATATACTATTTTCTTGTCTTTACCCAGGAAGAAAAATCTTAAGTGCAACCTTATGCTTACAGACATAGAGTGATTTTTTTGTATATTTGTGTGTTTTAAAACGTTTTCTTTAATCTTGCTTTTATCTTTTTCTATAAGCTAGATTTAAATTTCTCTGCAGAAATCTTGCTCTTTTACTGTATAATTTCTATCATTTCTCAATAAAAGTGTTACTGATAAATATTCGAATATATTTTCACATTCATTATTTCATGTTATTTTTGAAACCGTCCAGAAGTTGAAAATATATAAATAAGATTTTTTTCTTCATTTTTGTAGCATCAGGGAAGCGATTAAGAGGCTCTAGTTGAGGCAGAACTGCAGGGCAGGTGATGGTTTTGGAGCGTGTGTCACCTGATTTAAAAATCAGGCATATATTCCGGTCCCTCCTGTAAGGCCTAAACTGCTAAGGCTGCAGTGACTCCCAAGCCCCTTCCTCTGGAAGCAGAACTCAGGTTTCCTGCCCCACAGTCTGGTTTTCGAGCCTAAGCAAGAGAATGATGCTCAAGGATACTAGAAATCTCTCCGTCACATGCCTTGTTTTTTACATCTCAGTAACACCCAACTATTTATGCTGAATCTGCCCAATCTTGCCATGTCTATCCTTTCCCTGTGTTTGCTTGAATTGCCCCCTGTCGTGACGTCTCCTGCCCCACACTTCCCTTGGTTAAAGTAAGCCCGGCCCTCCTCACAGTTGGACTACGTATGTAATCTTCTGAAACTGACAGTATCTCAGTCCCTCAGTAGGTTTAATGCTCCTTTGGGCAGGGGCCATGTCTAACTTGTTCATCACTGAATCTCCATCATTTTGCCTGGAATCTGACACATGATAGGTGCTAAAATTAAAACAAAAAACAAAAAACAAAAAACAACTAATTCTTTTAAAAAGATTCGAACCAAGCACCATGTTTTCTTGAAAGACTTTCCTACCTAGAGACATGTCTAAGTCTGTCTACCAATCCGTGCAAGACCTTATCAATTGCCACGTCCCCAACTACACTGAGAATTACTTGAAACACTTGTTTATTTTTTTTCTTGTTAACCTTAACAACTAACAAAGGGCCTGATGGATAAATAAGAGCGCTTTCTCTCTCTCCATACATATAATGTAATATATATTATATATTCTGTACATATATATGATATACACAATCTAAGTTAGTGTGATAAGTCATAATTTGACAGCTTTTTATATTTCCAGATATCTCCAAAAGTGCGGCAAATTGAAACCAGCAGGAAACCTTCTGCCCAGACGTTCAGGCCTTATGCCACTGGTTTGGGGCCTTCAACACAATGCTGGCGGGAGCCACTGAGCTGACACATTCATCCCTCTAGAGGATACAAACCCTGCCATTTGCGATCTGCATGTCAGGTGGGCATGGTGCACGAGAGAGGACAAGGAAAAAGAAGAATTTGGATATCAGAATCTTAACTGCTTATCTTCATGCTTCTGGGACCAGATAAATAGTTTAATTTTCAATGCACAAAACATCTTTTTTTTTTTTAAATTTTACAACAGATGTGTATCAAACAAGCCAGAATGGGAATCACGCATTCTAGGATTTTGGCCTTTGTGAAATTTACTTTCATCCTGAAGGAAAAGACACATTCACAGGTGAGCATATGAGAGAGGTTGCCTTATCTCCAGTGATCTTGAGTTGTGCCTCGACGTAATAAGTGCTTATTAAGCATTTGTTGAACTCTACGAGCGTATAGTGGAAAAAGGTCTTGGGAGCACTTAATTTCTTTGGGGAAAAGTTTCAGTATATTGTAAAAGAATTACTTAACTTCACACACTATATATGTCAGTATAACGTATTTTTGAAAAACACGACAATGAATTTGAAATAAAAAAAATACAATTAGAAACTAATTTTCTTAGTATGTTTTACTTTCTACCTAAAACAAAGAATTATGAAATAAACGACCCTTAATAACGACCACACAATCTGAGGTTTTGTATTTTTCTTCTTTGTTAACTCTGGATTCTGTTATTGAAATGGAAAGTTAAGCTGACGTTTTTGCAAGGTTTTTTTTTTTTCTTTTTTATAGTCTAAAGGTTAATGAGCTGTGGTGTGGTTTAGTGCTGCGTGTGCTAAGCTAGCACCTAATATGTTAAGTTGGGCGTGATTCAAGCCTTCCAAGAAAAGTGGTCTCCATGTGACGAATGGGGGAGCGGGGGGGAGTGGAACGGGAGGGGGACAAAAGAGAAGAAGCCTATACCATTGTGCTTGTCTTACTGCTTAAGAAAGGTGGCCCTGGTCAGCGTGCGTGCTATTTGGGACTTTATACAAAGCTGTTCTCAAGGGGAACATAAATATCCCACATTCCATTTCGAGAGGTGCTGGGTTATAGGTTATTGACCAGTTTAGGGATTTATAGCTGGAGTCAGTAATTATTAAGGAAAAATGGCTTGACAATTTTATTATAGTGGAGGCCTGCTGGAAAAGTTAAATATAGGTTTACCTAGGAACTAGTTTGATCTTAGTAATAATAGGTAAGTTTGTGTGAGTGTGTGTATGTGTGTGTAGTTATATTCATATATTTTAGTATAGACTATGCCTTCATTTTCATAGGGAAGTATTATAATATTAATCATACACATGTATCGCATAAATAAGTATACTACATAGTGTTTCATGACAATATATATTTTATTGTATATAACCAAAATATTGAGAAATAAATCTTCTGAATAATCAAAATACTAATTTGTTTCATATTCCAGAGTAGAAGAAGAAGCAAAGGAAAGGGGAACAATCTACTATTTACTAGTAAGTTTCCTATCCCACCATCTCCCCACCCCAAACATATACCTATGCAATTGTTAACCCTTAAAATACGAACAAATTAATCACTTAAAATTTGTTTAAATCTACAGGCTTTTTAAAAAGTAAGATTAGAGATTTAATTTCCACCTTGATTCTTTCTGATGCTTAATCCCCAAATAACTCATAGATCAAGATTTGGTTCTAAGAATTAATAGAATGTTTTTATAGTGATATTGAATATCATAACCACTAATCCCCCAATTAAAAAAACAAAAACAAAAACATCAACAAGTATGTTCATCTTCCAGATGAGTTATAGGATAATAGCTTTAATAGAGGGGCCGATACCCCCTTTTCTGATGCCCATAAATGGAACCAGTAGAATAAAAATATAGAGAAGAGATTTTTCAGGCTTCTGAGCTAGGAGAGAGGACCACATCCAAATTGCGTTCACCCAAAAAGAGATTCAGGCTGTAACAAAGAACAAAAAGAGTTACAACCCTGTAGATACAGATTCAGGTAGCAACCCAAACCGCACTCCCCACTCCTGAGAGAACGAAGAAAAGCAGGGTTTATAAAGGCAAAAGCCACAAAGTGTAATTCTTTCACGCAAGTGAAGGATTGCTGTCTAGGTTAAGAGGGATTGGTTAGTTGCAAGATACAAATGAAGGTGAGCTCGGTCAAGTCCATATGCCCATGCAGCAGTTGCCATTCCAGAATGTTTATGACTCTACCTGGAGCAGAGTTTAGCAACAGGTTAGCAACTTAACAGCAGCTCTGAGAACTGAGGCACAAGATGTGCTTAGGCCCCACTTTCTCACTAGCCTCCCCACTTTATTTGAAGTGAGTCTTTTAGGAATGCTTGTTCCAGTTTATGTTCTCCATTAGCAACTGGATACTTCAAAGATGTCTGCAATGTGTAGGTTTTCACTTGCAAACAACCCACCTGGAAGGGATCCTAGCAGAACTCTACTCTGCTCTCTATTTCCTCTTCTCATCCTCACCCCCAAGATAGAGCAAGAAGAACTGGAAGTAGAAACAGAGAGTGTTATTGTCAGGAACAGACCTTCAGTAAAAATGTGGTTATGGAAAACTCCAGGTAGAATGAGAATCAGGATTTCTGCCTAACAAACCCCTTTGCTGAATAAAGTTATATGCCTCCCATTGGAAAGGATGTTATACTAAATTTCACATAGAAAACTAGAAACATAGAGTGCCTGTTATGAGTCCAACTTTACCTTGTGGGGCTACGTGGATGAACAACACAGCAAAGTTATTGCATTTGTGAGGTTTGTATTCTCATTAGAGAGGGCCAATGGTAAACAAGTGACACATGATCAGATTGTTTTTAAATATTATAAATGAAATGAAGAAAATAAGATGTGGCTAAACTTAAAAGTAACTGGAGGTTGTTCCCTAAGAGGTTCATAAAGACCCTTCAGAGAAAATGACTACTGACCAGAGACTTGAAGGATGAGAAGCCAGTAGGAACAGATCAGCTCTTAGAGAAGGACCTTCATCATGTGTTAGAGGACGAATGGTTCAAAGTCTGACCTGAAGGTACAGTCTCCATGTTCTAACTCCACCAATTATATTTTTAGTAAGTAATAATCATGACTAATTTAGGCATATTCCCAAATCCCATGCATTTCCTCCAGTGTTTGAAGGAAATGCATGGGATTTGGGACTCTTGAAAACAGGAGCTATTATACACAAAGAAGAATATCCACAGAGAAAAAAATAAAATAATTCAGAAATCACATAAAAGGCATGTCATTATATGGCAAAACCCATTACATTCCAGTGATTAAGTATGGAGATACATGGATTGTAATTAAACAAATTGATGATTAGAGACTCGAATGGATAGAATAAAAGTATACAATTCACAGCCTTCATTTTCTTATTTGTCTTACCGATGAGATGAATTTTTGCTAGGAGATGTTCAAGTAAGGACCAAAAACGAGGCCATATTTCCCTCCCCACTTCTTTCTCAATGTTTATTTGCTGATATTGGAATAAAACAAAACATCTCTTATTTCATGAGTAGGTAAGCCTTCTATCTTAGTCTGTCTGGGCTGCCGGAACAAACTATCATAAACCGGGTGGCTTATAAACAAAAGAAATTTATTTCTCACAGTTCTCGAGGCTGAGATGTCCAAGATTAATTTACTGGCAGATTGTGATTGTGGGTCTGGAGAGGATCCACTTCCTGGTTCACAGATAGCCCCCTTTTCGCTATGTCCTCATATGACTGAAAGGGCAAGGGATTTCTCGGAAATCTTTTTTATAAGGACACAAATGTCATTCATGAGATTCATGACCGAATCACCTGCCAACGGCCCCACCTATAAATACCATTGCAATGGGGATTAGGTTTCAATTTTTGAATTTGGGGATGACAAAAATATTCAGTTTATGTCATCTTCACTTTAAAATTCATGTTCAACACATTAAGTCTTATATATCCTTGTGACATGCAGTACCATGCCAGGGAATACATAATACCACATGACCAAGGCAACAAACAGAAAGATAAGCCATCTTTCTGGGAGTATGTCTTTTAATAAAAAAAATTGCATTCAACCCAAAACTTAATTTCCAAGCATGCAGTTACACTGAATTCAGCAACCTAATACAATGAAACATAAGTAACATTAAAAACAGCCAGCATTAGCTATTTATTATTTATTGTCCATCTTTATAAAAATACATTAATTTTAAAATTGTCTTCAGCTGTGTACACAAAATGTTATTCAACAAAGCTAAGTGTTCACACATAAGCTAGAAACCACTGAACAGTCATTGCACAGTGTGCCATTTATTAAGCTATTGTCTTTCAGTGTGAAATCTACTTTTCTCTGATTTACTTTGTGGTGTGGGGTCAGGACTTTACTATCCACATACCTAGTTTTGCCAGAGCCCTGTTAGGCAATGACAATAAAGATAAACTGGAAGACTGAAAGATGAAAAGGGATTTGCTTTCTCATCTGAGTATCGTCAAGTTGTTTCCTTGTCTTCCTAATTGTCCACATCACTTTAGCTTTGCTTCTTCAATCTGGCATAACTTTGCTGATGTTAATAGAGCTACGATTTCTTAGTGCTCTGTTTGTGTTCTTTCCATTTGTCAATATCTAATTTTCAGTTTTTTATTTTCTCTGTTTAAATCATTCATGAGACTTCTGTCTCCTGCCTAAATGCTGATTGATAACAGAAATTGATATAAAGAATGATCCCAGGAGACAGGTCAAAGACAGGACTGTGGGATTGATGCATTGTCTTCCTCCCCAGTCTAAAATGACCCACCATGTCTTACATCTCTTTTTAAGTTTTGAGTAAAATCTCACCCACTTTTTTTTTTTTACCTTCAATAGGATATCTTGACACATTCATATGTGTCAAACCCAATGGATTGCTAAATTTTACAAAGATGTCAGTCCCTAAAATTCTGTACTGTTTATTCTCCACTCTCTGATTGTCATATTTTAAAGCATTTGAACTATTTGGTGCTATAGGTCAAATCAACATAATCAAAATAAAATACTAAATGTGCTCAATGACAGAAAGGACATGACAGAATAAAGAATTGATAAATCTGATGACGACTGATAGATATATAATATGAAAACGAGAAAAATAATTGAAAAGTATTAACAAAGCCTTAGGATCCTGAAAGATAATACCAAAAGACTCAGATTTTACCCTGGTTGATATACACCTAGAAAACATCTGAATAGTATTATACAGGTTTGAAACTTAGTGGATGTTGAAATATAGGTTATTGCTTATGCTGTGAACCTAACTGAACTGATTGCTAAAACAATCCATAGGATTTAAAAAAGACCCAGAATATCATACCGTAATATTAAAAATTTTAAAGGTACAATCCACATTTCCTTGGATATAATTATGAAGAATTAAGAAAATCTCAACAAATTGCAGAGGAAGAGACAGATAACATGAATCTTGGAATTATCAGACAAATAATTTTAAGCAACTATCAAAACCAGTCTCCAGGACCTTAAGATAAAATATCCTTGAAATAAATGGAAAGATAGAAAGCCTCAGCAGAGACTTTGGTTCCAAAAAATAACCAAATACAAAATTTAGAATCTAAAAATAAAATTATTTTTAAATAGCCAAAATTTTAAGAATTCAGAAGCAAGTGTAGATGACAGTGGAGGTAATTAAGATAGATCCATAGAAATTATCTATTCTGAACAAGAGAAAAAAATATTGGAAAAAATTGAAAGAAAGTCAGGTACCTCTGGGAAATTCTAAAAGTCTAATATTCATGCCATCAAAATTCTAGAAATAGAGGCACAAGAATGTAGACAGAAAAAGAGCTGAAGAAATAATGGCTGAAAATTTTGCAAATTTGATAAAAGACATAAATTTTTAGAATCAAGAAGCTCAGTGAATAAACTCAACTAAACTAAACAAATAAACAAACAAAAACAAAAAACCCACCCAGACACATCATAATCAACTGCTAAAAACTACAAACATGGGGAAAAAAATATGACAGCGCCCAGAGGAGGAAAAATGAAAAAAAAAAAATATAGGGAAGCAATAATTTGAAAGACTACAGATTCCTCATTGGAAAACAAAAATAGATAAAAAACTAAAGAAAATTTATTTTATTCTCATTTCCTAAAATGATGGATCAATATATAGTATGGCAATGAACATTAGTTTTTTGAAAAGCAAAGAAAACAAATAAAATCCCCTCTCGATAGAAAAATAGAAGTGTTTACTGTTCTCTGAGATCAGCACTTAGATGGAAATAAATACAGATATTGTGACATTATTTTTTTCAACTTAATGTAAAATCTTATCTCTGAAAGAAATCTGTAGACTTCTGTTTGTCCTGTCTAACACTGCATGAATTGGTATTGCATATAAAAGTTTAATATTCTCAATGTCCACCAAACCTTAAAAGGGTTTTATCTTAAATCTGGTGACTGTTGAAGAGGGATACTTTCCTATATAATTGTATTATATAATAGTTACTATTCAAGAAATTGATATGTTTGCAAAGATCTGATAAATCACAGAAACAATAAGAGATCCTAATCAATAAACTTGTGACGCAATTATGTTGTTTTTCAATATTCTTAGCATTTACTGTGTTAAAAGCAGCAGTTAACACCAAGAGGGGGAAAAACTAATCAAATATAAACAACTTAAAATATGGAACTCGTGTTTTCTTTAAAGAACTCAACACTGGCATTGGAAAGAGTAGTCTGTTTTAAAGTGGCCTTGAACTTCATAACCACAAATAGTTTCATCAGAGGAGAGTTTTACAATATGTTTAGAAAGCAACAGGTCAACCTTTCATGTTTAAAAAATCTGTATCTGTAATTATTTCCTTAGAAAAACAAATTGAGAGCTGATGGGCACTAACATTGCAAGGAAACAGCAGAGGAAGCAGCACGCTTTTCAAAGTTTCCTAGCCATGGAGCTGCTGCCCGGTGCCTTTTGTCTCAATGGTTTCCTGAACATAGGTAGAAAATACGACTCTCATAATATTACTTGATCCTCCTCTCTTCTTGGTCCTCTTTTAGGTTGGCCATTGGGGGAATCACCAGATGGGAAGAACCCTTTCAAGTCCATTACCCCTTTCCTATCCCTTCAACACCTTCTGACGTCCAGTGGGGTTTTCACAGGTTCTAATATTACTGTAATGACTTAGCAAGCTCTTTGAATTGTGTTCAGGAAGGGAATAGTATTCTCTTCCTAATTCTCCTAGGAATTCACCTTTCCTTCCTAAAAATACAGACAAAAAGCCAAAATATTACCTTCAGTAAATTAAATAAAATGATCGTTATGGAGTTGAATGTTTTATTTTAAAGTCTGGGTTGGTAACAATGAAACTAGAGTGGGCAAGCAAGTCATCAACCAATATTGATTTACTAAGGTAACACATTGCCTAAAAGTCCTTTGTGCACAAGCATATAAACGTGGAGAAAATAAAATTAATAGCAGGTACAAATGGTGCCAACTCTGACAGTAATCTGAAGTGGGGGCAGTCTTGTAGGACTGAGCCGTTACCTTGCAAGGTCTGACACTAACTCCAGGTGGATAGTGGCAGAATTGAATTGGATGGTAGCATACCCAGCGGTGTTGGAGAATCGCTTGATGTGTGGATAATCTGTACATCTGTTGTCAGAAATGAATTGTAGTGTGAGAGTAAAGGAAACACAGTGAGTTTTTCATGGACACAGGAACACTAACATTATTTAAGAAACTTAATGGTGGCTGTCCTCTGTAAAGAGGTGGCTGTCCTCTGATATTGTTAAAGGAGAAGATATTATTAAAGAATTTGGTTGGTGATGGCAATGGGACTGGTTGGATGTCAAAATAATAGAAGTGGGGAGTATTTTTAATCATCAGAGGCAAGGTGGGTGCAATAGTTATTGTGAGTACAAAGTAAGAGTGACACCCATGTGGCTCTGTTTTACAAATGGTTGTGCAGATGGGTACCACTATCTCCATAGGGATATAATAGATGGGCAGCCAGAAAAAGGTGCAGCTCAAACTTTGCAATGAAAAGTGAATGACGGAGAGATGATCAGGAAACTGAAGTCAGTCACAGTATTGAAATATCAGGATTCCTCGCCCAGTTTTTGGACCTGTCACTTTTCATATCTGAAAACCACTGACAGAAGAAGAGTCAGGGTTCCCACGAGGGACACTACAACACAACGTCAAATGTATTATCAAACATTTCAAGGATTTTTGGACAAAAAGTCCAAGAAGACATTGATACCCACTAACCTGAAGCTACATCATGGTCTCCCATGGAGATGAAGTATTTTGGGGTCACATAATTATAAAGTTCTTATAGAGGTCCACCTCGCAGTGAATTCAAAATATCCATGGACCCACCCAATACCTATGTCACAGCTCGCAAAGGTATAATCAAATAGACATATTTGATATTCGACAAATTATCTACATTGTGGGATTTGTTTTTGGCATGGATAGTAAAATTTATTATTGTGAGGGAGGCCAAGTGGGAAGCTTAGCTGAGATAGGAATTCCAAAACAATTTTGCATCTCGGGGAGGAAGATGAAAGAGATTAGCACTACCCTGAAGTACCTAAAAAGCTCCAAAAAAATCAAATGTTAAGATGACAATGACATACCATTACTCAGCCAAATAAGAACTCCTGTTTTAAGTGCTATTCCATTTATAGTATCTATGCTTCAGCAGATTAAAATGGACTCAGGTACATGAAATGCAGCCTTTGATCTGGTAAATGTGTTCTCTTTCATCCCCATGAGACAGAAAACTCAGAAACAGCTCAAATTCACATGGGATGAGTAACAGTAAATAAGTCCAGTCTAGCTTCACAGGTATGTCAATTCTCTTGCCCTGTTTTATAACATAGTTTGAAGAGAACTGAATTCTCTGGACTCGCTTCAGAATATTATATTGATTCACTGTATGACATCATCTTGATTGGAGCAGATGTGCAAGAATTGGAAAGTTCATTGGATCAGATGAACGAAGGTTGAACTTAGGTCACAAATATGTCAGCTCAGTTATGAAAGACAAAAACAGTTGGCTGCTGCATTTGCATCGCAGGTCTATGAAGAATGGCCTGAAAGACAGTGTTGAGAGGAAATCCAATGGTAGAACTTCAGGCAATGAACCTTGTCATTCAACTTGTGAGAAAAAAGAAGTTACCTAACGCTCAGCCAGAGGTGAATGGTTAGGCTGGCTAATCATGGATCTGGAAAGAGAAATAGTGAATAATTAGTATACTGGATTCTCTCAAAATTCATGTCCACGCAGACCCTCCTCAGAATGTGACTTTATTTGGAAATATGGTCTTTGCAGGTGTAATTAATTAAGATGAGGTCATACTGAATTAGGGTGGGTCCTTCTCTGGTCACTAACTGTCCTCACAAGAAGAGGAGAAAACATGCAGAGATACAGAGAGAGAAAGAGAGAGAATAGCCTATATGATGACGCAGAGGCTCAGAGGAAAGAATGCCACGTGACAAGAGAGGCAGATATTGGGACAATACACTTACAAGCCAGGGAATGCCAAGGATTGATGGCAACGACCAGAAGTCAATAGAGAGACACAAACCAGATTCTTCCTCACAGCCTTCCAAAAGAACCAACTCTTTCAATACCTTAATTTTAGACTTTGGGCCTCTGGAGCTGTGAGAGAAAGAATTTCTGTTGTTTTAAGTCACCCAACTTGTGGCAATTTGTTACTGCAGCCCCAGGAAACTAATAGAGTTGAGGACAAGGAAATCTGAAGAGGCATATAGTAAGATCGATGAGAGAGAGCACAAAGTTTAAATATTTTATATTTCATGTTAACACCTGAGACAGAGTATCTGCTCTACAAGGGGACTTAAACAGTCAAACGTGGGTCATTTGATATCAGCTGGCTTCGGTGACAATTAACTTCTACAATATCTCCATAACTAACTACCTCATTTATATTATTATTATTATTATTATTATCATCATCATTATTATTATTATTTATACCTACAGCACCTGGTCTTCCTAGGTGGTCTCCCATCCAAGTACTAACCAGGCCCAACCCTGCTTAGCTTCTGAGATCAGACGGGATCGGACGCGTTCAGGGTGGCATGGCTGTAGACTATATTAATATTTTTATTGTTCTAGAATTAGATAACATAAGTGTTCACTTTAAGAAATTAAAATTGCAAGTGTTCACTTTAAGAAATTAAAATTGCAAGTGCAAAACAAACTTGACGTAAAATATAAAAGCCTTTAGGAAGTGTAATATATATTGTATTTTTATGCCACACACACACACACACACACACACACACACACACACACACTTACACATGGATACGCCCAAATAAGATCTGGAGAATGAGGCGACATGGTGTAGATTTGATGTTTTGAATGTTTTGCTTTGGATTTGGCTTGTGCACATTGTGTGTTATAAAAAAAAAAATAATAACGTCCAACATATCTGGTGTCTATTATTCACACAATCAGCCAAAGGTCTGGAAGGCTTGTGGCTTGAGTCCAGTTTTATAACTGTTGTTTAGTATACTAAGCTTCAGGTTAAAATTAGCTTCCTTTTCCTTCAGGTACAAGTATGGCATTATGCTTACAAGCGTAGCATTATAGTTTTATAAGTATAAACAAATAAATAAATAAACATATAAATAAATATAATATTAAATACCATATTGAAGAATAAAGAAAAGACATGAGTAACATTTAAAGAAATCACTATGGCTACATAAGAAATTCCCTGATAGGATCGGGATTAAAGACAATTTTAAAGGCTTCATGGTTATAGAACAAATTAAGAAAATATTATGTGAGGAATGTAATGACCAAGTTCAATATTTTCCTGTAAGGGAAATAGAAAGTTGTAAAGTCACATTAGCCCTGTGGAGCCTGGTCCCAAAGCAGTATCACGGTTAAAAGAACACAGTCCAAGCAATCAAAAGTAATTTCAAAATGTATAAATTTCACATGACAATTCCTTAAATCACCCATAATTAGGACCATACATGCTTTTGAGTTTTAAGTCATGTGCTGTTACATGTATTTTGAATGTATAATTCATACAGTGATATACGTATATAATATAGAATACAAAATTTAATTTTACATTATTTTAAATTATATAATGAACAATGATGCCATGAATATACAGTTTAATTCCTTTCAATTTTAATAAGTGTGTTCTTTGAAACTATTATACTTCAAATCCCACCGCTAGTTTTTAAGGTAATGAAATGGGTATACAATCTTCAGCAAAACTATATCCAGCATCATTCATTTTTGCTTCAATAACCTATTTCCCTTCCACAATACAGCTGTGATTTCATTTTTCTTTTACACCTTATGAAATAAAACTTCTAACCTCTACATTTCAAGTGCGTTCTGTTTTTATCTTCTCCCACGTCCGTTCTTTTTCTCTACCACAGAAGACCTGGACCTTCTCAAGGGGAAGACAGAATTCTCTGTTGTCAAAAGAGAGAAAGGAAAATCTAGGAATACAGTCTATCCTGCAATCAACAACAAAAGCAACAACAACAACAACAATGGAAAAACCAAGTAAGAAGGTGTAAGTCTGTGTACTAGACTTATTTCGTATACTTATTATTTTAAACCATATAAATTGCCATTTTAGGTTGTCAAAAATGACTGCGTATTGGCTCCTTCATATAATTCAGCTGAATACAGCGAGGTATGTGAAGGAATAAAAAACTACTTGCATCTTTGGTCTTCTACTTAAGAAGAGAAAGACAATGGGTAAAATAAACATCAAATTTTCCAATCACTTGTCTTACATCTATTATTCTGTAATTCTCTGTCTTTGTAGGTACTATCATCTGAGCCTCCCAAGAAATGTTGAGGCCATTTATTTCCATTATTAAATGATTTCTCATCACCCAGTGTTTCAGTGACTCTCCACTTAAGGTAGAGACCTCTCTTGTTGTTCATCTTATCATGATACCATATCAGAATGTTTTGATTATTCTGTAAACCCACGCAGGCCCCCAACCAACACCCAAACTGACCTCCCCGCCCTAAACTATGCTCCTTCTAGAATTTTGTACTACATACTCTGGAACCTTTAGTTCTATTATTTCTTACAAACATTTCATTATTTTTGAAAACAAATACTAAATGCCCTGCTATCTAAGTCAAATAGTTGATAACTTTCTACTGTGTTTTTATTGAATTTATTCCATAACAAAATGTTATGACAATATTTTAATGCCAGTGCATGATGTCAGGGTCTAAGCTGAGAAGTGAAACCAAGTGATGTAATGAACTTTATCAGTTGGAATAAAACAGATCGATTATAGTTTGTGGCTTAAAATTGCTTAATAATAGCAAGTGTAGTCCTCGGAACTGTGTATAAAACTCCTTTCACACGTGCCTAATAATTCTAGAGAGATTATTCCAAGGGGGAAAAATTACCTTCATCACTGGGCTACCAACAAAACAAGCAGAAGTGGATTAATGTAATTGCTTAATCAACAACATTCAGCCAAAAGTCTCCAAGTGTGTAGAATTAATCATCTTATTGTAAGATTCATTAAAAAGTAATGGGCATAGTGAGAACATTGCACAGCTGGGAATAATTTTGTTCCATTAAAAATAAAAATAAATACACCCTGGAAAACATTATTTTGACAATATTTTGCTCCATGCCTTGTCTTAAAAACAAGGATTTTGTTCCCTCATGCAGTGCATAATGCCGTCATCATATTTTCAGTAATATAAAGTGTGTGAAAGACAAGAGTCACAGGCATGATCAAGTTCAGTAAAAGAACCTCTTTTCCCTAAAAGAACCTCTTAGCACTAGTTAATGGTCAGTAAAAGTGTGAAAATCTTTATTATTCTTCACTCTGTAAGGATTATATTTTCAACGTAGTGGTTTATAGTTTCTAGAGCTTAAAATCTAGTTAGTTTATGAATTGAAAGTTTAGAAATTATATATGAAACTTATTTCCAAATATAACTGAATAGTTAAAAATGAAGTACTATTCACTGATGGGGTTGAAGAGAGAAAGAAATTAGCAGTGTAAGAAGGGGGTTGGTTGTTATATTCTTTGATATTTAAATAGTCATTGTTAACCTACCATTAACTCTAGCTTCCAGAAGACAATTCAGTATGAAATCGTTCTTTGTGGATTGTCTTCTGGCATTTGCAAAGATGCATCACTGTTTTGGTACCCATTGGAAAGTTGAGATTCAACTTTACATTGACAAAGGATTTGATTGTTCCAACAAATTATCCAGAGGGAATGCTTCTGTTTTATTCTCTCTTGTGCATGGTAAATGGTCACGGAATCTGAGGATGATGGAGTTTTGCTAGTCATTAGATTTGATTCTTTTGAGGACTATGGTTTTGAGAGAAGAGTTGACATTCATGTATGTACTGATGATGACATCCAAACTAGATCTTTAGACCCTACTAAGTAACTGACTTTTGTTATCTACATATGCCGTTAGAGGTTTAGACTTTACCCTTATTTTCTCCTCATATAAAGCCTTTAAAAAAGCTCTCCTCTTTGGTCCACAATAATTCATCTCATACCCTTAGTTTACATACCCCATTCAGCAAGACTAATGCTTGGAATATAGCCAAACACCATCTTTTGTTCCTCAAACATTTCCCTAGAGCATTTCCCCTATCCCTGCCAAGTGTTTTATCAAATATTCCTCCAACATAAAAGAGGAAAAAAAATTTTTCCTGCTAAGAAAATAATATTTTTCCATATTGTTACATTATTAATGAGTCTAGAAGTTTCATTTGAATTGTATGGCAGCAGTCTCCAACTCTAATTAGAATCACCTGAGAAACTTTAAAAACACATTTTCCTGGGACCCCTCCCACACCTACTGCTTCAGAGTTTCCTAGGGTAGACCAGAAACTCTGGCCATGTTTCATCTGTCTCAGGTGATTCTGGGGAGAAGCCAAGTTCAGAAACCACTGACCTATGGAAATAACTGTATTATACATCCAAGGCCTTCCATTTACCAATATTTACCAAAATATTTTGGGAAGAGACCAGAATGTGGCCACACAGAAAAGATCTTAGACATGTTTCTTTATAGTTCAGTTTCAATAATTTCCTTATATACCATAAATGACAGAGACAAAATTTAAGATAAAAAGAAAGCATTTTTCAGCATACTGCATGCCCCAACAGAGACAGTTAAAGAAAGACTTATCTAGTGTGTCCTCCTCCTCTGAGGCTCCTTGGTAGGGTGTGTTCAGTATTACAGAAGGGTTTTGCTCATTCTCAAGCTACTGATAAGAAACTTATTTTATATTTAAAGCTATGAAGTAGCAGTTAAAATGAACAGTTGTCCAGTATAAATGTCATTTTTTTTTATTCCTGGTAAAATGGCTAATAATACAAAACTTTGATAACTCCCTTTAAATTTTGTTAAAGAATTTACATCATTTGTGTGAATCTTGGTTCATGAAAATTTGGGGGAAATAATTTTTTTAAATCTAGAGTTACAAAGAAAAAACTATACAATTTTTTCAAAAATCAACATGTCAGTCAATTGTACAGAATTATTTGATTATCTTCTTTTGATATGGAATATTTGAAAACAAATTCTGTTTATAAATATAAATTGCGTGCTTACCAGAAACAAGGAACAAATATGATAGTATGAGTTCCATAATTTTTTTACTAAATGTATGTGTGTTAGAGTGAAACAGAATTAGGTTAAAGTTTTCAGGATGTATTTACTAAATGGTTTTCTTATAATCAGGTGGAATAAAAATTTTCAGGAATTTTTTCTCCATTATTTTCATCTTTAGTATAAGTGAAGTTCCATTTGTGTACATGAAGACTGTGTTATTCAAAGCTTTTAAACAAACAGGATATTAATAATCCCATATTATTAACATGTTTGCATTATGACCTAATTGTTAGCAATACCTTGCATGTTCCCAGTACTTTGTGGTTTATAAAATATTTTCATATATATCTTATTTCCTTGATTAAAATGTGTACCTTTCATTCACCTTTCAATATTTCTCAAATAATGGGATTATTCTTAAAATCAATATACTTAATGTGCAAAAGGTGTTCTTTACTCAAAAGCTTTCTATGAGCTTTATTATAATCTATGGAATATTAAAATCAAAGAAATGTTGTATTGTTTGTTGATTCTAAAGACAATACGGTATTATTTCTGTTGATTCTAAAGACAATTTTAGAGAGTTGACAGGGTTTATATTTTCCTCATTTAAACAACAAGGAAATTATGCCCCATATAGAACTTCAGTCTAAATTTGGTGAAGTGCACCTCCCAATGGATTGCATTGCTGCTAAAGTTATCATATGTCAAAATTTACACTGATTATGGAAAGGAAGAAGTATTCCGTCTTTCTTAGAATGCAGACATACAGACAAAAGAAGAATACAGTGGTGTGCAGTATAATTTTCTCTAGCAAGAGTTTCCAAGAGGAAATATAATATGTTTAGTTTCAAGCATCTCTTATTCAAAGAGAGTCATGCGGTAAGCATCTCTGTTAGGCATGTGGTTCAGGCAAAGCAAACTCCATCCTTCCCATTCCTTTGTTTGCTGAGGCATGCTACCTACCCAATACCCCGTGATAATCTCTGGCCCGTGAAACATGCCAAGCTCTGCCTGTTTCTCTCAACTGGGTGGTGACAGCTTCCAGCTGGACACCTGATCAATCATACCTGTCATTGGCCTCCATGTCTAGGGCGTGATTGCTTTTGTTTGTTTGTTTTCTTAGCTTGCTCCACTGTTTTACTGGCAGGCTTGCTTGCTTGTCCATTAAAAGCCAAATGTGAAAGCAGCAAACTCCACCATCTGGGAGAAAGGAAAGGGTCTGGCACATCTCACTGGCCTTGATTGTATCAAAGCTCCTAGAGGCTGCTACTTTTTCCTCGCTGCTGACATGTTTTGGCTGCAGTGGGTCGTGATGAAGAAGGAGAGGTGTGTTTGGGTGGTGTTTTTGTTTTTCTTCTCCCCTCCCCCCCCAGATCTCTTTATAATTTTAGCATGAATTGGATAATAGGATAAAATGTCAGATATCTTTGAGAGGATTTTTCCGGTAATGAAATATTTATCTACTTTGACCATTCAAATGGGTAATTCAATTCTGGACAAGCAACTGTTAAGGCTTTTTCAAATGTAAGGGGCTTTCTTTGATTCCTTGAAGGAAAGTATTACAGTTTATATTTATTTGTTCGGGGATCTATGGGAGATGTGACATGAAACATGTCTCCATTTGGCCTTTTCTTTTTTAAGCCTCGAAATGTGAAGTTTAACAGCAAGCAGGATCTACGAGTTAGTACTCAGGGTGAAAATGACATGTGAACACAGCCATCTTCTCTCCAATACACAGCATTTTAAATGTCAGAGCACTCC
>NW_006436283.1:7934837-7958249 GCF_000325575.1 Pteropus alecto | reverse complement strand
CAATCCACTTTGATGTGTTTCTCTTCTTTCCTCAACTCTTTGTCAAAACAAGTTACCAACGAAGAGATATGGGTTTGTGTGTGTGTGTGTGTGCGTGTGTTTATCCATCTTACTTTTGATGATAACTTGGGTTGCTTTCAATACGCAACTAGTATGAGGAACGCTGCTATAAGCATTCTTGTACATATGTTTCGGTGGCCACATGTCCTCTTTTTTTTTTCCAGGGATATATAATTGGCAATGAAATAGCTGGGTTACAGGAATAAGGGACATGTTTTGTATTTCCAAGGATACTACCGCGGACTATATGATTTGATTTCTGCAGAAACGAAGGAGAAGAGCCAGCGTCTATGTGGTACTCATGACATTTTGAAGACTGAAAAGGACGTATCACTTGAGTGGAAAATGAGGAAGTTAGAAAATGGCATTTAGCAAGTCTCACGAGTTAAATAGCTGTAGAGCAGATACACACAGTGAGGCCCCAGTCCACATGGCATCACTCCAAGGAGTAATATACCCGTATCCCCTTAAATCCGATCCTGAAAACAGTGTCTTAAAGGTATAGGAAGGGCACATACAAATACATAAAACCTCGACGTTCCAGACAAACGGAACATCCCAGGAAACACATTTCTTGGTATAATTTCTAACAAAAACTGGAATAGCTGTGGTGTGGAGAGGGACAGAGCAGAGAAATGATTCAAACTCAGATTGTGTCCTTTCTGCCATAACTGAAAAAAGAAAAAAAAAAAATCTTAAGCAAATGATCACTTCCCCTCAGGGCTAGGTCAGCCTTTGGATAAAGAGTACCAAAAGAAATACCAAAAGAAGCTGTTAGAATTCCTACACTCCCCCTGCACAATCACACCACTACTTTAAAAATGTGCTTTTTAAAAAGACTTACTTCATTCTGGAACATAAGTCAATTCGATGTAATGCTATTGTTACTTAAATCACTGGGTGGGGGTGGGGAGGGGGACAACAGGTGCCTAGGTGATAAACTACCGAAATGATTAAATAGTTTATTTGACAAAAGTATATTATGACTGGGGTACGTTGTCGTTATGCAGGGTGATGCATCATTTTGCAATAAAAATGGAATATTTCTGAACCTATTGTTATCTATGATTGAAGCTTCCTTTACATAAGTTTATGAGATACATTTTCGTCATTCCCACAGGAAACTATATTCTTATTTTCAGACATTCCTATAACCACCAGAATTTCTATCGCACAGGACCTGGAAATGATATTTAAAACATAACGAGATAGAATGACTCAAGGCTTTGCAGTATGGTGATTAAGCTATAATTGCATAGAATTTGTTTTTCACTCTCTAGTTCATTGTCATCTTATTACAGCCCTCTGCAAAATGGGTATAATATTATACAAGTTCATTAGATATGAAGTAAATAGAAACATGAGTATTCACGGTCTTTAAGAAAATCATGTGATTTACCCATAATTTCAGTTTCGAGAAAAATTGGAAGACGATAAACAGCATCAGTGATGGGCTCCATCAAATAGTTCATTTCTTGTATCGTTGCTCCTATCATATCAATTACCACCAGATTTCACATAGAGAGTTAGAATGGGTTAGATCATGGAATTGGACAAAAATAATGGCTCATATGTTTGAGGGCATTAGGTGTCAAATGATTTCCATGTACATTGTATTGAAACCCTGCAACGAAGCAGTGAGGCATATGGTCACAAGTACCATCCTTGGAGGCATCCTACTCAAGTTTGCACCTCAGCTCTTGAGCTTGGGAAGTCACTTATCTGAGCCTCGGTTTCCTCATACATAAATGTAGGTTAAAAAATTACACTTACAGCTTAGGACTTACAGAGACATTAGATGAGTAAATGTACATATAATATCAAGGATCACCTCTGACACGTATAGACGTGCAGTGAATGTGATCCATCACAACCTAAACTGCAGATGAGAAGCCCGAGGTTTAGACAGGATAAGTGACTTGCCAGGTGTCATACAGGTAATGTGCCATAGTGTGCAAAATGGGTATAATATTATACAAGTTCATTAGATATGACACCTGGCAAGTCACTTATCCTGAGCCTTCCCACTTAAATTCCAATTCGACATTCTTTTCACCAGCTTTTACTAGGTTGCTAATATTGGCCAAGCAGTGTACTAAGCACTGAGGATGTAAAGATGATTAAGGCTTATCTCAAAATCTAGTGTAGAAGATACAATCTCGGAGTTGCATAATTTCAAAGTGGATATCAGAAATGTATCTACTCGCACTTCTTTAGCCCCTCCTCTTCATTTTAACGCTACTCTCCTTGTTAATAATATGCTAATCACAGAGAGTAAGGGTAAGAATGTAACTATGCAAATCATGATAGACCATGAAACATAACAATACATTAACCATGAAGTATCAGTCTTAGTAGGATTTGTTCTGGGGCAGTATGAGAGTTCTCCCTCATACACCCAGTTAGACTTCAAAAAGTATTGGAAAAAAGGCAATAAACCCACATTGAGAGAGTTCAATCACCTACAACTTTCTAATAAAGCTTCACTGCTTGTGATGTTGGGAGCAAATCATCATAGCATAGGTTTGTTAAACTTCATTATTTCATTATGAAGTGTATATAATTGTTCAAGGCATGCACGCATCATGGGAAGAGGGAGGAAGAAGCCCACACAGAAATAGACAGGGATCTTATTTTCTTAATGTAAAATTTATACTCAATTAAGTAGGGTGGTAACACGAGTCTTAATAATTTTAAGTAAGATAGGAATATAATCAGACTGTGGAACAGCATTCAGATGGCAGGATGTATGGTTAACAGAGGCACAAATGAGAGAGGTTTGGGCATAGCCCCGATGTTTTTAGGAACAAAATATTTGCCTGTGGCAGTGATAATATAATGGGAGCTATCTTCCAAACACAGCTAATACTTATTTTAAATGAAGCACATCATTACTAAAATTCCTTCCGGTTTCTTAGAGAAAGAATATATGAGTTTGTGGTCTCCTGTAAAACTTCCTCTGAATACATTTGGTCTTTGCTTTGTTTTGGACATGACTTTATTCTTCAAGTTCTCAGCCAGCCAAATCTGTGCTTTATCTTCTTGCTTGGTATAATGCCTGAACAAGGCTTTCCAAACAGCTTCCTGTCTGGCTTGTTTAAAACATACCTCTTTGCTGTCTCTGAGCTGAGCTGCAGGGAGGATATGAAGTCAACAAGCATAAGGTGAAAATAAATAACCACCTCGTTCAAACAAACCACTTGCCTCAGTCGATAGTTTCTGACCCTAACAAAGTTCCATAGTTATCTTATTATCACACTTCTTTAAGGTTAACCCTTCAAAGATTTTCTTGTTTTGAAGTTCTAAACATCATGCATGCTAAAATGACTCAGGTATTATCACGTATTGAGGATTCATGATGTCCTTGTAAAAAAAAAAAAAAGGAAAACCCAGGCAACTAATCAATAAAATAATTCTGAGTCTTTGAAATGATTCCAGGTCAATTTTTCTTGGCAGTTTTTTGGCTTCCTGAATTATACTGACCCAAACCATGAATAATGATCTAAAATTACACAATATACAGAAACCATCTGTTCGATAGGAACAACAGGGTGATGTCATGGGGCCATTTCTAATCTCGATTTAATGTCCTGCCAGTGCTGATGTCACTGGCTTGGCAACACATTGGCAGACTCCAATTTGTTAAGGATGAGTAGATTCAAGAAGGAAATTGTAGGACTGAGTGGAAAGGGACTTATTTTTTTTCTAAACTGGAGGTGGACTAACAAGAAATGGCAAGAGCTGACAGTAGAATGACCAGTATACACTCCATTGCAACAATATAAGTGTTATAGTTCACAAATGCCTCATGTCTCTTTTGCATTCATCAAGAAACAAAGTCCCCGGTCTTCTAAAAAGAAATCTGTTGCAGACGCTTTCATGGGAATAAAACACAGTCGCACCAAAAGAAGATGGTAAGGAGTAGCCTTTGCTTAAGGGTCCAGAGAAATTCTAGAGGTCAAACAGGTGTCTGTCCATGAGATAGATAAACAATGTATAACCTATAAGGTTATCGATTTATATGTAAATGTTGAAGGTAGGAACCACAAGGTAATCATCCATCTACACTTAGCCCTAACTGATTTACCTTTTTTCTTTTTTTGTATCCCACAAGAAAAATAACAACGAAATGACATAGAAAAGTTTGAGAGAATTCAGAGAAGTACAACAAATGATTAAAAATGATTAAAGGGTTAGAAGATCAGTTCTGGGATAAAATGTTCAATACTTGGGGCATTGTTAGGACATGAGTAGTAAAAAAAACATGAAGGGCACAGACATATAAGATTCTTTGCTGCAGAAACTATTGCTTGTACACCAAAAATGTTGCAGCTTTAAGGAGTTAGCAAAGAAAGCAAAAATTAATGCTCTTTTTTTTAAGGTAATGTTTTTGTCTGAATTACCGGCGTAGAGAAAATTGTGTTGACCGTCTACTTAAAACATCACAGGTTTCAATTTTCAAATCAAATTATTTGAGTGAATGAAGTACAGCTTATTTATGATTTAAGGGCTTCTGTAATGAAATTTTGAAGTGCATTTCATTAATAGACTAGATATGTTAAAGTGTATATTTGCTATATGACTAAAGTAAGGGAAACTTACAAAAGCTGGTGCCAATTATAACTGCGATTAAATAATATAATGACACAGTGTGACACCGGAAGCAACTCTGAGTTTTTAGGTGCATCTCAGAAGTGTACAAAAGCACTACTAATTTAAAATTAGGCATATATATTGTATGTTTTCTTTTAAAATATCATATAAAAGACTTTAAATTTTAGACTCCCCTTAATTATTAAGTGCAAAAATTTCATACTTGTAAAATGACATAAATCACAATTCATGTTATTTTAAGATAATGTAGATTTCCATTAGATTCAGTGAAGTAAAAGAATTTGTAGGTCTGAGGGAACAGACAATGAAGCAGATTCTATGTATGTATTTAAGCTTTTTTGGGGGTGGGAATGTTAGATTTCATTAGTTATTGTAGAATTTTCCCCCAAATAAACCATAGTCACATGAACTTTGGAAATCAGAAATTGAAAGGCTTAACCCATTTTATTTGGAAAGCACAGAACAAAACATATCTAGAGTGTGTACTTTATGAGATTAAATAGATTTACTAAACAATTGTAAACCAATACCAAGACCCAGAAGAGAAAGTCAAGGAAAGAAAGTTTTCTTGATTGCAGCCCAGTTAAGCGATTTCATTAGAATGGTTGTTTTTCAAATATGTGCAATTTCGCCAATGGGAAGTGTGTTTTCTGGTGATAGATAGAAACAGTGATGAGTCCCAGCCAGGATGCCATTACGAAGACAAAAGGTCACCGGGGTCTCCTTACAGCAAACACATGTTTTCCATTGCGTGCCTCCCCTCTGCTGGATATTCTTGCCACTCGTTAGAATTTATCGACACATAATTCCTCTGCAAAAGGGATTGTGGAAAATGCAGTCTTACGTCATCTTTCTCTTCTCTCTTTATCTGAAGAACTGAGTGAATGGCGTGTGCCAGTGACCGTTGGGTGGCGATGATGGAGTCGAGGGAAGAGGAGAGAAGGTGAGCTGTTGCGTGCAAAATGTCCATGCCCCGTTTTGAAGCGTACACAGACCTTTCAATGCTTCACTTATCTCATATTGTAAACTCCAACTTGAGGAGAAATATTCACCAGACAGGCCATAAATCATGCCCAAAGACAGGTGCAATAAATACCAATGTCAAAAAGTTACAAAGTAAAATTATATTGTTTTGACAAGGCTTCCAGATGCGCTGACAACAGGGCAAGTAAATGGTCTCTTTTCTGAGGGTCCACATTACTGACCCATGGGTGGAGAGAAGGACCCCAAGCCATCAGAAGAAGAACAGTCTCTTAGAATTTTAACACTTGTCATCCTTATTAGACTCAAGGAGATGACAAGCAAAGATTCCTCTGCCTATACAGAGAAATTATCACATGTGAAAATCTTATCTATGAAAAAGCATTTAACACAAACTCAAATACCACGGGGGAGACATTTAACACGTACTAACGCCCTTCATGGAAAATGTGCTTATAAATCAAATTGTTGTAAATATATGTATATATAATATTTACTATTTGATGAAATACACAGTGATCTTTTTGTAAATAATCACTTAGTCCTTATTTGCATAAATCTGGATTTCATCATATTAAATGAAAATACTTTTGTATAAATTGTATTATTTCTTGTACAAAACAGTCTAACTTCAAATATTCTAGTTTTCTTAATAGAGGTAAATTAGCTGAAATAGAGATTTTATTAAAGTGACCAACCTTACGTAGTTTTACATATTAGTATGTATGAACACAACAAGATGCCAAACATTCTCTGCTCTTTTGTTATATATTTCTTTCTCAGTCACTGCTGCTTTTAAAGTAACCAACATTTTCCATTTCAAAATTGACTTAAATTTTTATTTATACTCAGGCTATAGACATATACAGCTATTGAAAATATATTAAGAGCCATAAGTAATTTACTAAATAATTCAACTTCCTTAAACAGTTTAATATGAAATAAATAAATAGTTGGGATCAATTTATCAGAACTTCGAGTGATAGGAAAAAATAGCTAAAATTATATGCCCTTTTGAACAGAAATGTTGAATTTGTCACTGAATGATTCAATTGTATTGTTCTGTTTTAATAACAATCTCTATTGATTAGGTCAATTTGTCTTAATGGATCCTACTATCCAGATACTTACTTTAAATCAAGTAGTGCTGAATTCAACCCTAACCAAATGCACAAAAACTGAAAGAGTTACAAATGTGCATTAGATCTGAAGTAAATTAAAGGGTAGCACATCATCATCTTAAAAACATTTTATTTGAACACGTTTAGATCGCCATGAGATCTTACTTTCATCTTTTAATCTCATTGCTAGTTCAGAATCACACTAGACTGAGATTGCAGGTTTCGAGACAGTGTATAAACTTCCAACCTGTAGACTGTTAAAGAAATTAACTCAAGAGTCATTCATATAATCAACCTCCCTAGCCACAGTCCGCATTGATGATTCAACTCTATACTCATAAGTTATAATTTTTTTTCTCTTTCTCTTTTAGGAAAGAAACAGATCGTGAACATGTTTCTTAATTGATATGCTTTGATATTCTAAAGGGAAATATCCGTTGCATTTATTCCTGGGGATCAGATGAGAGACGTACCTCTATCGGAAAAAAAAAATGAATTTTGCCGAGTCGTACGTGGAGTTAGACTTATGACCTAGGAAAGCAGAAGTCAGGAGTGGAAGGCCTGGTAGCAGCATCCTATAAACCTGGCCAACGTGTTGCCCTGGAGAGGAATGCGCTGCCATAAATGAAGGCACTTGGAGGGCAAGGGTCATAGTATGTAATTAGCACAGGCCATTTAAGGAAGAATAAGAAAATAATGTTTTACAAGCTGGTAGAAAGAGAAGCAAATAATCATTTAAATGTTCCAATTGTGAGTTCCGTCAGTGTGTGTGGTTTATTTTATAAGCAACTTTCTTTACTAGTAAGAGGCAAGGCGATACTGAAAAATTAAGTACTCATCGGTACCCTGCAGTATATACTATACGGCTTCTCTTTGAGCTTATTTGTATAAGGTTTCTTTCCAGCACTCCATTTTTTTTCTCTTACTCTAAAGCTCATTCTGACATTCAACAAATGGTAAGTGGAATAAACTAAAATATGGAAATCTCTTTAGACTATAGTAGGTCTTTTAAACCAGTTTCTAGAAAGAAAGGATTTGGATTCTGATGTATAGAAGTGAGGCATTCACAGAGGAAGCTGAAAAGCTTTCTTCTGGGAGAGTCTGCTACCTTAAGCTGAAGTGACCCATTAACGTCACTCTTGGGAATATCCAATTGCCCATTTCATTCAAAATAAATGAAATGAATTTTCAGCTGTACATTCAGTGTTGCGACTGACTTATTGTTTGGTTCAGGAAGTAACTTCTGTATAAGCAGAGGTAAGTTAAAGGTCATGTGAAGTGAGCATTATTGCCTTCAGTGCATGTTTATAATTATATTTATTGCTTTTTACTTAGAAAAATAGAAACATTAAATCTTTCTTTTCTTGTCATTATAACATTGGGGAAGTAAAACTTCCCTATATTTGTGTGAACTGAAAGTAAAAAATGACAACTAAGTAAATAAAGACACCCATCCACTTATAAGAGGTCACTAAATGTGTGTACTATCATTTTCTTTTTAATCCTGAATGCAGCGATGTGTGTGACATCATATTCTGAAACTGTCACGAGGCAATCATTCTTTGCTATACTCTAGCTATACAGCTGGTCAACCTATAATTGTTTCTATTCCAGGTGCAAAATAAATATTATTATGGTTTTATTTTGAAATATTTCTTCTAGGCATCATTGCTAGAGACATTGCAATCTTTGATCAAAAGGTTGATAATGAAAAAAATATCTTACTGGTAAGGATGCTATGAGTTTATTAAGATGGAAATCTGGAAACTGGTTTCCATTCTTTGTTTCCTATAGTGGAGAGTAACAAGAACAAATTAATGGAGTGAAACATGAGCTCTCGCCTGCTAAATTCCAAGGAACTAATGCGATATTTAATTACTTACAGATATTGAGCCTTTTTTCCATTCATTTTAATTTTGTCTCCATTCTTTTCATTATTCAGGTTTTTTTTTTTTAAATTTTATTTTGTTTTGAAGGTAGAACTTGTATAAAGATGATAAACAACCATAGGACGTGCGGGCATGGTACAGAAGAGTCACTTGTAAAGGACATTCTTTCCACTGCACTGGGCCACAACAATCGTGTCTTTGATCCAAATACATTACCACACATGTGACAGTGCATTGTGCCTGAATGGGCTCTAGTCTGAGATTGAATCTTTACCTGATTTAATATTTTCTCTTCACCGGGATACCTAAACATGTATTAAATGACATTAACTGGATGTTTCCATTTCTATTTCCTAACAATTAAAATCCAATAGAAGATGCACATATTTCGCTTCTATGTTTTAAAGGATTTAATCTGAGCTGCACGAAATACGATGTAATAAATTTAATTATGGCTTTACTGTATTCGTTCTTGTTAATTAATTCTACAAGATCCCTGGCTACTCTCTTAAGTTTTAACTTCATATGAAAAGAGGAATAAGGTCAGCAAACCGACCACACAATTGGTCAGGGACCACACAAACTGTCCATTAATTATTCTGTAAATACTTCAAATAGTAAATGTGGTTTTTGGTTTTTTTTTTCCTAGCAAGATAGTAAACTCCTTGAGGACAAGAACTATAAACTCCTAAAATCCTAGCAAAGTCTAGAGCCCAGACTGACTGTAGCGTAGGTGTTTATTAATATTTTTGACTGAGTAGTTAAGGTTTATTCTCTTGTTAGTGGGAAACACCAAAAATGAACAAGAAACAAATGAGTATGGAATTTATTGCCATATATTTCTTTAGGCACTAAAAAATATACAGGGTCTTGATAAATTCAATAGTTTGTGTACGTGTGTGTCTAGAAATAAATTTAAATAGTATAGCATCCTTTTAAAGAACTACTGATTGATCTTTAAAAGTAATATATATTCTTTGATGAAAAATAAAAAAAAAATATGCTAAAAAAAATAAAAATTATCTGTAGACCCAATACCAGAGAAACAGGCTAATTCATTTGTATATATTAATATACATGGAATTTATAGATTATACAAACAGTGAATCGCATTGATATGGTTTTAGTATCTTGCTTTTTTCACATACATGAATATATTCATAATTTTCTCAATTAATTATTCTATAAAATAGCTTAAGTGGATTTATCTTCTAAAATAAATGAATATGCTAATGTATTTGTGTATTTTCCTATTATTATTATGTTCACTTTTAATATTGTTATTTCTATAAAGAATAAAGTGTCTCGATCACCAAAGACATTATCTGTGTGTGCTTCTTTGATGATTTCATTTTGGTAGATTCCAAGAAGTAGAATAACTCATTCAAAATGATGATAATTTTGATTAATTTTGGTATAGTATACCAATTGTTTTGAATGATATGTATTTCAGAAGACCTTCGTAAGTAAAGCCTTATGTCTTTTGTAATCTCTTCCCTTTTCTGCCCCACATTTCCACGTGGCCTAGTCATTATCTTCTGCTATTTAATGCCAAAGAAATCCATGTTAGGGATCTGCCTTTCTCAGTTAATTTTTGCCCTTCGCTTTTTTTTTTTTTAAGATATAATCATCTAGAGCAGCAGGTCCCTACAGAGAACTTGAACATTTGCTTTTAATCAAAAGACAAAGTTTATATTAAACTCGGTAAACAAAATCAAGGGACTTGTATAAATAACAATTTGTGCATATCATTTTCATTTTTGCTGACACTTTTGACTCTGGTATTGATCTTTCGCCAGGTTGTGAAACTCAGAGGGCAAAGTGCAAAGTTCAAAAGTGGCTATTTGCCTCGAGGTTTATTGAAAATAAAACATCAACGGAAGTCCGCCGAAGTAATTTGAGGAAACTTTTTTTTTCTTCTAGGAAGGATGTCATTATTTGGTTTGTAAGGTTAAGTCTGCTTAGAGAAAAATAATAGAGTGAAAACAGGCTTGAAACATTAGAAAGCTGGCAGAGAACATCTGTAGAATTATGTGACTTAATGCAGGTATGTAAAATTTCCAAGGAAAAACATTTCATTCTATATTGAACATCCCTTTAATCCATTTATCATCCAAATATTAAAATATTGCTCCGCGTTGCCAATAACACAGCATGAGGTCAAAAACCAGTTTTCGAATGAATGAATAAAGAGAAAGTTAAAGAATATGTTATTTTTTAATTTACGTTAGTAAGAAAATTGATCTTGAAAAATCGGTGCGACTGCTGGATTGTTATTATGCAGATAGAGAAAAAAGCTGTTGTTTCATTGATAATTTATTCCAAATTATTATTTTGCCTTCATGCAGGCACTTGCTGGGAATGTTCCATACTCAGATGAAACACGTGCCCTGCAGGCAGAGCTGGTTTTAATTTTTAAAGATAACTGAAAACATACAGAAAAGTCCTCCAACTTTGACTTGAAATCGTTGTCTCTTAAGATTCTCAATGCATTTATTAGAAAGAGTCCATCCGACTTAGGAGAATTTTAACAGTCCCCTTAGGTCAGACTGCAAATTAAGCCAGGAGTCAAGAATTTCAGTAATCTTTTCCCAGCGTCATGCAGTAGATCCTGGTTATTTTCAACCAAATTAGACATCATTGTGGATGTTTATTCTCTCAATTAATTGCTTTTCCCTAATCCTTTTAAGTTTCTTTATGATTTTATTTAACATTCTCTTAGATTCTGATTTCTAGAGTGGCTTAAGTGTGGCCTATTGGTACTCTTCATCATATGTACAGGGGAATACAAAATCATTTATGTAATAAGACTCCAGCTAACGAGCACTCTCAAGCAATCTGAATGTTTATGGAATAGTCCAGAAAATCAGGCTAAGAACTGGAGAAAATACAAACTACACAGAAGTGTGCTTTTACAAGACTGATATGTCTAGGTATATGAGGTCTTAGCTTCCCTGGAACTTACATTCTAATGGTGGAGGGCATATAATAAACAAATAACCAAATTATCAGACAAGAAAATTTCAGATACTGTTAAGAGCCATGAGCCAATAAAACAGTGTTACGAGTGGCGATGAGGGTTCCTTTAAGAAAGATGGTCGGGAAAGACCTCATTTAGGAGATAGTAGCCGAGGTCCATTCTGAATGAGAAGAAGGTGACTGTATGCAGCTCTTTGGGAAGAGAGGACAGAGAAAAAGAATAGGAAGCATAAGCCCTAGGGTGAGGATGAGACTTTTATTAATGTTGTTTTGATTTGTTTTTCCCCCTGGAGAACAGAAAGAAGGTCAGGGTTGTTGGGATGCAGTCAGTATAGAATGGAGGAATATGACATCCATGGGATGTAGGCAGGGATAGATAATGAGTCAGTCCAATAAAAACAATGGCAGCCACTGGACAGTAAAATTGACTGATTTTACCAAGACCGCCATTCCAGTTGCAATGTCAAATGTGGGTTATTTGGGAAACTAACAGGGGAGGGGGGAGGGTGTCCCCATCATTAAGATATATGGATGCAAGTAGAAAAGAAGGTAGTAGTTACTTAAATGAGATGAAAATGTCATTTTATTTTACATAATAGTAAGACATTTAGTTTTGAGATGGTAGATGCTGTGATGATGAATCTAGGCTGTTTCTGTATTTCCATTCTGCCATCCCTAATGGGTCCAAGAAGGATGGAGGAAGGTAAAGGCTCCTTCTGAATGTCATACGTCACTTTCACATACCAGTAGTCAGAAATGGGTCCCATGTTTAAGTTGGCTGGAAGGGAGGTGGCAAGCCCAGTTAAAAGTCAGGCTGATGTGACAGCCCTTGTATGAAGACAAGACTGGGAATCAAAGGAAATATGCTACGAGTAGTAAAGTGAAAAGCCAGAAATCCTTAAGTGATTGAATTAAGTTCCTTTACTGAATTACGCAACCCCGGAAACATCCTCTCTTGGGAATTCTTGTCATATGAGATAATAAGCACTTTATACTTCATCCATTGTGAGTGCTTCTGCAACTTGCAGCCAGTAAACGCCTCTCTGATAACTTCTCGGGACGAAGCCACAGTGTCCACTCTCTCCAGTTAGTCCATCCGTGTCATGACCTTTTTTCACTCTTAGGGTACTTAGAGACCAGTCCGTTTGCAAAGCCGATGTCGTTTCCATCCCTCAAATCATTGAGTGATAAAAGCAATTATGTCTTCATGGAGCAAGTGGAAAGGTGAGGGAAATCTACAGAATTTTCGTCCACACCTGTGAATATGAAGCATCAGAGAGCAGGGCCTGAATTACAAAGTTTGCCCACACATATATAGAAATGGCTGTGGTGCTGCCGAGTTGGTTGGCGGGTCTTCATTGAGGCTTTGCCTTGAAGGATCTACTGTGTGGCATCCTGGTGCAGCACTTGGCCTTTGGAATCCAACAGACAAGGGAGTCAGTGCCAGTTCCGCATAATATTTCACGTGCGAGTTAATGTCACTGAGATTCAGCTCCCCATGTGAAATATGTGGATTAATAAGACTACCTACTTCATTGTGTTATATAACAACTAATAGTCTATACCTACTGAGGTTTTACAACGCTCCAGACGCTGTTCCAAGCAATTCGTAAATGTTAACTCTTAAAGACGGGAGTACTCTGATTATTATTTTCCCTGCACACGTGAGACAACTGAGACAAACAGGCACTGAGTCCCTTGCTCTAAGCCCCTCCACTAGTAAGAGCTAGAGCCAGGATTTGACTCCAGGCTGTCTGGTTCTAGAATGCAAGATCTCTGCCTCTCTCTGTTTAAATGAAATATTGCCTGCAGAGTGTCTGGCACATACACATGCAATAAATGTCACATATTATTTTTATTTTGCATTTTCCCATCACTTTATTTTGACTTCAATGTGGGAGAGGTGATTATCTAAAGATGTGAATTATCCAAGGACTGCGAGAGTCAGAAGCAGAGGAAATATTAGATTTTTCTGAGTAGGAATAGGGTTAAAGAGCCCCAGCACTTGAACCAGTCCAAAGCAAGAAACAAATGTCCAGAAAACTCCTATGCTTAACATCTGTTTTTATTTTTCAGTTTATCAGCCTGCTGTTTCACGACAGGATTTTGCAATATTCAGCTCCCCTGGTGACTTATAGGATATCAAGGGAAGGGAGAATAAAGAAAAGCTTTTAGCCAAGTTCAGCTTTTCCTTCCTTAAAACTGAAGATAAGCTCTGGCTGGACACCATGAGGTTGGTTGAAAAGGCCAATTCATGCATCTCCCTGTTATCAGCTGGAGAGGGGCTGCTGGCTTTGCCAGTGCCCGGCACTGTCGCTAGTCCTTGCCCCACAGGGTCAGGCTGGTGGCGTGTGAAGATAAGATTGTAGCTCAGGACTGCCCACATAGAGGGGAGCAGGTGTGGGCATCTTTGGTAGATGATATCTATGTCGTCACACCAAGGGTGGGGTCTGACGAGAACAGAGAGAACAGTGAGTAGAGGCACATAGCTATTGCGTTTATCTCCAGCAAACCCAGCAGCTCTTTCATAAACCACAAGCAGAGAATGACCTCCGGCCTTTGATTTCTCATAAGAATTCACATAAACCATAGCAAAAGCCAGGCCAGGGCATCTAACAGTCAACAAGCTCTCATTAGGGAGAAACGGCCCATTTTCAGGTTGCTATTAGGATCTTTAGTCAGGCTCGAGAGGTATAGCTCATCTGCCATAAAACTTTTATAGGTGGTTGTGAACCGCTGACAACAATTCTTTCCTAAACGGAAACAGATCAACTCCAGATGTTTACTCGCTGCTGGAGGAGACCAAACCAGTGTCTCCTGCACCAGAAGAGCCACCGGGATAAAACAAGAGGTAACTCCAGCAACTGCTCCCTTGAATTGTCTGTGGAGTTCAAGGTGGGATAGCTGTCTCCCTTCCTCTCCTCTTTCGTGGCTCTCGTTGGGCTGCCTTACGTGGTTTCTCCTTGGCGGTCCGGGTGTAGATTTTAAAGGATGGAAAACATTTAAGTGTCTTAAAACAACCCATGCAGTGACTGATAGCGTGGAAAGAGACTTGACCAAAAACACCGTGTCAAGATTGAGGCCAGATTTAGACTTGTCGTAGGCTGTGAAAAAAGACAAAAGCAATCGTCTGCTTAATTCTACCCAAAGAACACGAGTTTACCTAAGTAATGCGTATGTTTTAGACGAATGAGGTCAACTTGCATACGAAATAATCCAAGTACGTCTCTTCATTTAGTATGGAAATAGGGAGAGGAGCGTTCCACAGAGGGGTTCACAGTCAAATGAGAAACTTTGTTATAAAGCTGATTACCATAATGGATCAAGTGGACAGTTTTTCACAAGAATTCAGCGTCACAAAAATCGCTACTTCTAAATCATTCAGCTTTGTTACTACTTTTTTTTTTTCAGATTTCCTCATTTTGTCACATTATTAAGTTCACTTATCCTTTCTTGTATGGTATCTACTCTGTTGTTAACTTTATCCTATAAACTTAATTTAAGGATTGTAGTTTTCAGTTCCAGAGTTTCCGTCTGATACTATTTTGAAAGGATTTCTTCCGTCTATTGAAATTCTCCATCCATTTTTCCCTATATTTTGTACATATCTTTCCTCTTTTCTTTAACTTACTAGTTACTTCAAAGTCCTGCTAACTGGTCGTAACATCTTAGTCAATGTAAGGCAGCTTCTCTTCACTTTCTCTTTTTCTCTTGGTTTTATATTGTACGTTGGAGATTTTTCTATGCTTTTCTAGCCAAACTCCGGCATTACCCTCCACCTCCCCCAACTCCCTCCATTGCACTCTTGGAGAAATCTTGTGGTTGGGATCCAGTGGGCAGAGAGAAAGTAGCTTAGACTTTAGAATTCAAATAGGACATGCCAGTCTGCAGAGCTGTTAAAATTTCTATTGATTTCTCTTTACTTCAGCAGAGCCCTTCTGCCTTTGGCAGGCCCAGTGTTCTCTGCCAGCAATGTATCCAGCCATGGACAATGGCCCCGGGGAGGAAGCCACTTTTGATCATTGCTTGCCCGGGAAGTGAGCTTCCTGTGGGATTGAGTTCCTTCACACTTCCCTGCATTTATAGATATAAGTTGTCTGTAGTTTATCTGACCAGTAGCTTATAAGTAGAATTTGTCCGTAGTTTATATGATTGCAGTATTGATCCTCCATACCAGAAGCTGGTGAACCACAGTCCAAAGCTGGGCTACAGCTTGTTTTTGTACAGCCAGCAAGCTAAGAATGTTCTTTTTTAAAAACATTTTTAAAGAATTGTAAAATTAAGCAAACCAACAAATAAAGATAAATGTGCAACACGTGATACGTGACTCACATACTTTATCATATTTACTACCTGACCTTTTACAGAAAAACTTTACTGATCCCAATCTATATCTTGATTGGAATGCTAACACTCTGTTTTGTTATTTTTCATTCCGTTATGCAGCAGCATCTACTTAATACGTACACACTGCCAACACTCTGGGAGTCGGTGGGGTGGAGAGCTGGGCATCTAAACACTCACAATACAAGCTGACAATCAACGCCTATTTTTCAGACGCAGCCCGCATTGTTAACTGATGTCTCCCAGGCTAGGGTTCATTTGGTTTACTCACTCTAGTACACGTACCTCCAACATTCAACTGAGAAGCTGATGCAAGAGTGTGCTAGCTCTGCAGAATGACGAAGGGACCTAGTTCTCTGTCTTTTTGTTGAAACTGTTGACCAGTTTCTCCGTGGTAATCCTTCATTTACCCTCATTTCAAGAATTCCTTTTGCTGCTAATTCTAGATTTGGGAGCAGGTCTCGCGATGTACGTGAGGTTCCTTCACAGCTTTCCCCAGTATTGAATTTGAATTCAGCTTTTTTGATCTTGCTAAGTCACTTATCACTATCTTAATACATTCTCTTTATTCTTGTGAAATAGGGTTTTTTTCTCCTCTATTCCCTTCAATTATTATATTGGGGCTTCTGGAGGAGAGTCTAGTATATGCAAGGGTGCTTCCTTCCATTTTTAATCAGATTTAGCCTCCACTTTTAATGATGTCCATGAGAAGGAAACTACAATAGGCAGAAACAATAGAAATCTGGACGGTGGTGAAGCAGGGGGCGGGGGCGGGGGTGGTAGAATGTGGGCCACAAGAGAACACAATAGCTGTACTTCTTGTGCAGATATTTGTATGGGCAGCCTTAAGGGAACTAAGGGAGCTGTAAACAAAATGCGCCTTGCCAAAACAATAATAAAAACCTCTTGTTCATGAAAATCAAAGGGTAATGGTAATTATGCATTCCTTTGCCATGTAGATTTTATCCCCAATTGTGGATGATAGCTAAAATGAAGTCAAATGAAATGCTGGCGCTCATTTGGAAGTGGTGTTACTACAGCGAAAGCAACCTCATCTACTGTTTCTGCCTTAACTGCATGGTAATGGGCAAGACACTTAACGTTCTGAGGCTCAGCAAATGAAAAAATATTTTTAAAAAATTTTGTATTTCGTTATCTTCAAGGTCAATCCTAGCTTCACAATCTATCATTTGTCAAAACAAAATATGAACTTGTTTCAACACATCAGTATAAAGAAGTTACCTTTCTGCTTTGCTGATAGAACCATTACTAAATTTAATATCTTCATAAGAATTAAAAATGCTTCTTGTGCATATAGAAATCCTCTTTATACAGTTAGGTATAAAAGAAATGTTAATATGTCAATTGTCTCAACTCAGGCAATTCACCAAATGAAGTCAATAAGAAGCACAGAGATTTCAATTTAAAAATTAGCAACAGTGATGCTAATTTTATAGTAATCCTCTGATTGTAGGATGATCAAGTTTTGTTTTTTTTTCCTTTAAATAATTGTTACAGTTGAAGTCTTTGGATAATCCTAGCAAATAAAATCCTACTAAAGGTTTTGTTTTGTTTTGTTTTGTTTTTGTATACAATTCTGGATAAGAAATGCCTGATTAAATTTTGTCCGACAGAGCTAAGTTGATTGGTAGTAGATTTACAAGTTTTTGAAATCAGAGAATAGAGGGAGGAAGGAAGCAATTTTAAGGACATGCTTTCTAATCTGCAAAGTCCATTTATAATATTCTTTCGGGTAATTTGCTGATGACAGTAAAGCTTAAGGAGATAGATCAAGCTAATTCATTAACTGCTCTATCTACTTGGAGAGGATTAAAGATGGGGGAGAAATTGGTCTGTAGAATTTCAAGTACCAGAGGATTTTTGCAGATTCAGTCTGTGGACAAAACTAACAAACCAAAATGATAGATCACTTGGCTGAATAATCTTTCGGTCTCAAAAGGGAACTCACCATCATCACCCCAGGAAGGAAAAATTTTTAAAGCAATAACGACAACAACAACAACTACAGCTACTACTGCAACTGACAGGCATGGACCATTGTCCACGTGCTGGTTTATTTCATACGTGTTTTTGAGGTTTTTATCTCATGTCATCTTTACCACAACCTGTGAGAAAGATTTTATCATTTCTCTGCCTTTTACAAGAAAATTGAGATACAGAGAAGTAATTTAGTTACATTAGGAGCCAAAGCCATGATTCAAACCTAATCAGTCTGACCCCAGAATCATATTTTATTTTCATTTACAACCCTATTGCCCAGTTAAGTGCTTTGCTCCCTGTATTCCTATTCTGTAGAGAAATTGAAAAAAAAATGTTTTCTCTCTAAAGACAAAAGAGAGAGTTTCTAACTCTAAGTCATGTCAGTGAAGAGGGATAAAATAGGATAGGAAAGTAAAGTACTGAATATTAAGGGAACTGGAGTCTAAATTCAAAATATTTTAAGAGGCATGGATTCATTACTGTAACAACGGTAATTCAAACTGTTTTTAATTTTTGTCAGTCTGGCACATCACCACGTTATTTAACATTTTTAAATTTCTGTTTCCTCATCTATACTCTTAAGAGTATTATAAAGATCAATTACATAATGTGGGTAAATAAATCCAATACAGTGCCTAGTAAGTGATCAATAAAACCATGGTGATTCGCTTGGCAACATTAGGATGACAATGTTCTCTCAAAACAAGTGGAAGCAAGCTATGAAAAATAATCACGCGTTACTTTTTAGAAATTCAATCCTGAAATCTCACAAAGTATTTCAGAGGCCTCTATTGTCTTGCCACACAAAGGGTGGACCAGGGAGCAATGGTACCAGCGACACCTGAAATTCTCCCTTGGAGCAAAATCCCCAGCTGAGTCACAAGCATTTTAATGTTCGAGGAGCACTGTTTTGTAGAACTGGATAATTAATTGATGGTTTGACTGAACAAGCAGATGAATCTAGTGAGAGTCCTCGATTTCTGGCTCAAACAGCTAGAGTTTAAAAAAAAAAGCTGCCTCCCTTGTGTTTTGCTGCCGTTATTTCTGTTTTAATCTAATAGAAGCCAACGGATCGAGAAAGAGGAGATTGTGCCGAAGGAAGACATTCCATTAATGGAATGTGGTTCTTGGCGTCTTCTCTAACTCAGAAGGAGACAGGATGGAAAGCAAAGGTGCATGCAGCACTGCGACATGACAGAAGGGAACCCACTCTTTCTAAGATCCAGAAGAAGGGATGGTGCCACTTATTTTGTGGGTAGTGGAACAGGAAGCTGAAAAACTTAATGATAAAATGGCAAGATACCTGGCGAGAGGGGCGGGGCGAGCTGGCTTGGGGAGAGCGCGGCAGGTGTAGGGGCGTTTGTAGGGAGAACAAGAAGGATGATCACAGAAGTACCAACGGCCTGAAGAGGGTGGCGAGAACCAGAACATTCGGCACAGTGCTCCCCGGCCCCACGTTGTGCTGGGAAGCTGGAGCCGCTGTATTGAACTTAGAATAATTATTATTAAGATGATGAGCTGCTGAATCAGGAGGCACAGGCCACCCACATGGGGTGGGAGGTAGCTTCCTCAGCATCTGGACCCCCATTTTGGGGACGTTAAACCCACGAGGTCATTTTGATTGAGGGTACAGTTCAACACGCCCACACAAAGGAAGTAACGTCACAAGTTTTATGACTTTCAGATCCCAAAACTGAAGGGGGTGTCACTGAATTGAGCTAAGAGCAGGCTCGCTCAGTCCCAAGTCCCAAGAGAGCAGAAGACAGACAGTAGGGTAACAAGCACTTCTCCCAAGGTGGTCAGGACAGAGGTCACTACCTGTTTGTGTTAAGTGGTTATTTTGAAAGATGCCCCTGGAAAAGCAAAGCAGGAATTTATGGCGGGAAAATTCAAGTTCAGGTTCTCATCTAAATGTCCTGACTCTAGGCGTGAGCGGAGTTGTCATACTGTAAAATGCCTAGGCAGCAACTCAGAAAACCCAAGTTGTCTTCCTCAAAAGCTGTTTTCCAAAGACCTGGGCTGGAGTGGAAGCAGAGAGAATAAAAATGAAGGCATGCGCTCGCTTGAGGGCCCATATTTATAAATCACTGGCAGTATTCCGGGATGGATCATGTAGAGCCGCAGGGACAGAGGAGCGTGGGGTCAGGGATGGCTCCAGGTGGGAGCTCTGATGTAATGCAGTGGCAGAGCCGTTTCTTGTGGCAAGATGAGGATCTCATCTCTGTGAGGAAGATGTGAGAAAGGCAGAAGCGAATTTTTTCACATAAAATTCCTTCTATACTTAATACGTGCTCAATTTTGGAAACAGTTTACTTAAGTCATGCATTGAAAACCTGATTCAGAAACATAAACGTTTAGCAGATCACTTTGCCTGAACCAGAGGGGCATATTACTTTGCGACAAGTCCGAGGAGCCATGTTTCGACAGTGTTATCTAATTGGATCCATTCGCGAGGCCAAGCGGTGGTGCTCTGATGATTCGAAAGCCAGATACTGTTCCGTTGCCTCAGCCAAGTAGTTCGCACCAGATGTTGAGACCTGGCTCCGCAGAAGGCAGACCTCACAGCTGTGTGAGACCTATATTTTGCCAGCTTCATGTGAGTTCTTACTGGCTTGGACCCTTTATTTCTTCGGGAGTTGTTTGGTGGCTGGGAAGAAAGGCCTCTTCAGCAAGACTCTGAGAAGCCCACGTTGTTGGGAGAACTGCCAGATGATGAATGGAAAGCTAAGAACAGGAATCTGTAGACTCTGACTTTTAGGGTTTTGACACAGAACGTTTCGGCAGGCAGTGCGCCATCAGCGAGAACATGCGGCAAAGCACCTGGGTACTGAGCCATTTGCCAGGAAAACCGATGAATGATGAATGGGAATGTACACAATGACGAGGCAAGAGAGTCTTCTATACAGCATAACATGGCTGAGTTAGCATAAATGAAATCGTAATAGTACGGATATCTCGGAGTTTCAGGTACTTACAGGTTGCCCACCCCTCTCCTTTCATAGGAAATACCACAGGCTTTAGGCTAACATGCATACACTTTCAACCTACGAGACTAAAATGGCCATGAATCTCTGTAGTTGGTGAGTCTAATGCTTTGTCTCCATGATTATTTATCATGGCTCACAAATATATTTACAAGAGTGCCTGCGGGAGTGGCTGCGTGTCAAGATTTATTTGAGAATCTATCATCTATCTATGCCAATTTAATTAAACGCTATCTGAGTTATAACTTTAAAGTGAGTCTATTTAAAAATAACATCACTTTTTTATAAGCTCAACTATTTTATCACCCTTCGACATGGATGTAAGTGATCTCTTAACTCAGAAAGAGAAAGTGAGCTTCCTATTCATCTGATCATTGGGCTCCTCAGCCAGGTTTCACTATTGAATTTTATCAAAAGGCATCTTGCAAAGTTATCTACCTACCCATTTCATCGGACACGGTGCCTGGAGCTGTATATTATTAAATTATGAATGAGATCAGAGTTAGACCTGCAAAATATATGGGCAATATTCTACGTTGAGCTCATCTATCCCTAAGGCCCCCAATCCCTCAGTACGCACAGTGGAACTCCCATTTTACTCTGAGTGTCATGCTCCATTAATCTCTGGATCTCAAAGTGTAGCTGACAAGGGTGATGTTGCACATTATAAAATAAGATTTCTCAAACTCTGCCCATCTGTTAGTGATACAAGCGATCTAAGTATCCTATATATAGAACATATATACATTTCCTGCATTGCATATTCTTTCAAATATTTGCTCTTGGCATTGCAAGGTGTCCTACTGTCATAACAGACAAGTCATTCATTAAGTTGTCAGCACCATGCTACTCTGCTCCCATGGGGGCCCCATTTCTGTGTTTTCTATTTCTTGTTGGATGACCTATTCACTCATCATGAGCTGAGCAGTTACTCTCATAATGGGTGCAACTGAGTTGTTCACGTCAATATATGTAAACCAAAGCTCAGCTTCTTCATTTCTAGCTGTCCAACACTTGACTGGCGGCGGGCACTAATGGATTGGAAAGTCAGCTCGCATTCATGAGAGTTAAGCCGGTGTCGATACGATATCGTTCTTGGCTGAGACATCTAAGGAAAGGGCATTAAAAGCAAAGACGTAGAACAAACAAGTAACAGCAAAAAAAAAAATGAGATTAAGTGTAAACATTGTTTGAAATCTGAAAGGGAATCAAGAAAGGCAATTAGCTACCCAGACCTATAAATTGTAGCTATTTGGAACAGATTATGTGGGGAATTACAAAAATATATTTAACTTAAAATTAAAGCATCTTATTTGGCACATAGTTGGAAGACAAGAAATTATGAAAAATCATTTCTGGAAAATTAGAGCTAAATTTTATTGATTTTTTTTATCTTTGATTTTATCATTTGTGTTTTAAGAGCACTTGTGTTTATGAGAAATTTAATATTCACTGAAAAATTAGGAGGATAATATGATTTTTGTAAATTCAAGATCTTAGAATATAGCTGAGATGTCTAAACCCTTTATTTTTCTTCTTCACCTTTTGCTTAATCCACAATTATTTTTATTTCAGAGAGTAGAAAATAGAAAGAAAAAAAAAAGGAGGGGAAATTTAAATTGGCCAGTTTGGCTCCTAATTAACAACTTTAAATCAAGTTTGACCAAAAGATTGAAATCATTTACTTCAATGAGATCCATCGATAATCTGTGCTTTCCAGTTAATTAAGCACTCTGTGTCATCAGCTGTAATAGAGATTAAAACATCGATGATAAAATAACAGGCGAACACTTTCTCACACCATCTTTCTAAGCTATAAAGGCTTGGTTTTGTTATTATGGCATAGAGCTGTTGATGCATTATGTTACATAGGATTTATTATTCTGAGCTTATTTTGGCATACGGCTAGAAAAGGCCACCTCACTAATCAATTAAGTCATTGCACATTTTATGATGTAAACTTTGCCCTACTCACTTGAAGTTTGGGCCTCAGAAAAGTGAAATGTCCTCCTTCTCAGGCCTAAGGAAGAGGCATGGGGAGAAAAGTCGAACTTCTCCTCATAAGAAAAATATCAGATGGAGCCATCGCCCTCCCACAAACGCAGATGAAAACAGTGAGAGACTTGAATGATACAGCTCATCACATCTAGAATATTATGGTTCGTGTAGAATTATATTTTTTTCACCACCATTTTCTAGGAGAAAACATTTTATATTTTGGACTGAAATGGGACAAAACCATCGTACCATTGACTTACTATGTATTGTCTCTATTTTGTTATTTTGTAACTTGAAAAATCTCAGCTTCATACAGCCACCGACCACCATAATGAGCCCATCCCCGGCCCCATGATTTGAAGATTTAATAGTACTGACATAAGTGACTCTAGGCCAGAATAGGAGTCACAGCAAGTTTATACAGTGAGAGAAAGAGAGAGA
>NW_006436283.1:7895858-7934780 GCF_000325575.1 Pteropus alecto | reverse complement strand
TGTGTGTGTGTGTGTGCGCGCGCGCGTGCGTGCGCCTATGAAAATGCTATTCTCTACCAGTCAGGTCAACTCGATTCTGTATTTAAATAGAAACAGACATGCCTTTGATCAAATATGTTAATGTTCTCATCTCTTGTTTTTATGGTGGTCAGAAATTCTACATGTAGGCCGCATTTGGTTGAACCAAGACCTCGAAATAACTTTCTCCATAGGGATGGTGTTTAACTCTTCTATTATATAGGTGATAGTTTCTAGAGCCTCGATAGAGAAAAGAGCAAGGGTTATATCATTTAATAAATATTAGTCCAATACTTAATACCATTACTTAAATGACAATGATGAAAATAAAAAGCATTGATGAAAAAAACACTTGTGTGGAGCAGAATGAGAAAACCCAAAGGGAAGGAGAAGAGAAAGAGTAGAGAATGCTGGCTGTAGACTTTACCAGTTTTGTGGTTTCAAGACACTCTTACAAATACCAACAGAACGGAGACTAATTACTGTTGCTAGAGAAGAAAAACCCCAGAATGGCCCACGGCTGAGCTAATCTCTTTCTAATCCAGGAGGAATTTGATTCAGCCCTTTCCTGTTTTATCAACTTCTTAGCTTATTATTTATTTATTTTTTAGACTCGTGGTACAATTTTCCATTCGTGTCACAATTCTACATACTCTTCAACATATGTATGACTTCTGATGTAAATTATGAAATCCCAGTTATTGCTGTCTGTAATTTAACATGCTTCCAATAAATCATCTTTAAAAAAATATCTTCTTTGATTTATAATCTCATGATGAGTATAGAATTCAGAGACTATTTTTCATCTATTTTTTTCCAGAGACTTTTAACGATACAGGGTAAGTTAGTGCCTTCTTTGTGAAAGAATGATGTCTGTTTTATCCATCATCAAATCTCCAGTAGCTGGCAAATGACATAGAACATGATAGGTGTGCAATAACTGTTCGATTAGATGAATAAAGAAAAAATCAAGTATAGCAAGAGTCCGAGTTATATTTCTACAGCTTGAAAATTATTTATAAAATATTTACTTCTTTGTTCAAACACTGAATCCATATTAAACATTAGTTTTTCCAAGAGATACAGCCTCTATCACCAGATTCCAAGCAGAAACCAATGCAAATACATAATATGATGGTTTACAAGCCTGTTGGTCAGTAGATGGCTTTGGTTTCTTTGACCAAACCTTGTAATTATGGTGAGGACACGGTATACATTTCTCAACACATTCCAATTTCAGATACCTTCCCCTATTGTTCCCAGAAATACACTTAAGGTTGCCAAACTATATCAATGCTTTTTTTTCCTCGGTTCAGAAAATATGACCACTGTGTCAAAAAAAGTTTGCATACCAAAATATGATCTAAAAGCACTCTCAAAGCTGTGCTCTATGTCATGAGAATTAGGATAATTCCCAGAAGATGTAATGAATAACACCGAGACATAAGAATTAAAGTAGCAATGCTGTCAGTTAACGAGAGTGAAAGTTCATAAGCCAGACAAACTTTAAATATAATTATTGCGAAATGGACAGATAAAGACAATTCTAATTGAGGAGAATAGAAAGTGTGAAGATATGCAAAGGTGGATTAGCAATTTTTCTGTAAAAGTGAGAGAGTAGATTAATGTATTAACCCTACCTAATAGGGCTCTAATTGAGGACGCTCGCATAAGACAGGATAATGAGCGTAGCACTCACACAGAAAATATTAATGAAAAAGATAAACAAATTAATGGACTTTTAGAAACTCCAAAACTATTTCAGTCTTTCTCGTAACCAGTGAACAGACACAATTATACTCGTTCAGTATTAACTCTGTTAGAACTTGTCCAATTCTGCCTCAGAGATGGAGTTCTAAAAAAAATTGCATGTCACAATATGTATAATTTAAGGGATTCTTTGTAATGTTGAACCAAGTCATAAAAAACTTGTAATGTATTTTACAGTCAGTCTAATGTCTGTGGTGGTTGTCGTGTTTCTGTTGTTGATAATGGGGTTGTTCTTAGTCCAATTTACGTGTGGTTGATTTTTTTTTTTTAATTCACCAAATTAATTGAATTTGGTTGGACTTATCCATCTGTCAGCTTTTGTTTACCTACTTGAAAATGGGCAAGTTTCTAAGAGTCATATTTAACAAATATATACTTCTCAAAAAATCTACTTTCTCAGGTTTATCAATTTGTAACTGGAGAAACACCGGTAGCCAGACAATAGGCAGAAATCTGCACTCTGTCATTTATTTAAAAGCAAACGTTAGAATTATTTTGGAGTCTGCTTTTTCCTAGGGTTAAGCAACTTATGAATGTTTTTCACAAATGCATTTTTTACTATAAAAAAATTGCTTCTGCCTCAGCATTTTGATAAGTTCAAGGTTGACATAAACACTTCTCCAAAGAAACATGTCAAATAACATTTTTCAAAATCAAAATTTCATAAAATATAACTTCTTCATAAGTAAAAGCTGGCCACACACAAAAATGATTTCCTGATTAGTGAAAGATTTATAAACTAAAAAATTCACAAGTTCAAAATAGCTATTTCAGAATTTTACTTTTTAGCCAGGAAGATATATCTTTCCATCTCTTATTGACGCAACCTCCTACTTCGGAAAAAAAAAAAAAAAGGAAAAGGAAAAAGAAAAAATACACAACCCAGAGACATGCAATTATTTAATAATATCCCTTATGTGACAAGAGTCTTATATCTTATATTCAAAATTCTTAAACAAAAATAATACCCACCTATCATCATTGACATCTTAGAGTTTGTTTTCATTTGGGGTGGGGGGTGAGTCACAAGTCACTTACCTCAAGAAAGAAAGCTCCGTGAGAGTGTAACCTGTTTTCTGGAAACCTTAGAATTCTTATTTTAAAATTCTATGTGCTTCTTGTTCAATAACATACTATATTTACTTAAGGAATAGTTATTCCTGGATAATGTTCACATCCAAATTTTTAGGTTGAGTGAATATAAGAGTCAAATAAACTTGGCAATTAGGTGAACAAAGTTTCTGGTTTAAAAATGGCCTCTGTCTAGAATCCTGTACAAAGCTTCTCCCAAACTCCCGCTAAAAGAACTATGTAGACAGGAAAAATGTAAATTTATGACCTTATGAACTAAGATTGACAGACAACCTAAGGCCTAAATCTGGAAGGAATTTTCAATAATTAGAAGTCAGAAAGAGTTGAGCGTATTAACCAGTTGGTGTCCTGCGTGTGTCATCTCACAAAATAGGCCAGCCCTGAAAGACTGAGAAATGAGGGAAGATAGCAAACCTGGTCCACTCCTCCCCAGGCTCAGGCAGAAAAGCAGGGTCTACAATGACCAAAAATCTCTGTAGGTCATGTTCTTTTCTCTTTCCTCCCTCCTCAGCCCATCCATCCTATATGTTCTTTTAGAAACTGAAACTCCAAGAACTACGTGCATAATAAGAGGGGAGCGAGAGAAGTGTGGGTTGGCAATAAAATGCTAAATTCTTGACAATGTAGACCCAGAAATAAAGTTTGGGAGATGACACACATCAAGGTGGAATGTAATTGTTCAAACAGAGATGCTGGGAGCTCTGTACATCCCCTCGATCTTGAGGGTGAGTTTTGCTGAGCAAACAAATGGTGAGTAAAAGGTCAATCCACTCAATCTGAACACCGAGCTGAATACATTCTTGTCTATTTGATGATTAGTAAAAGTAAAATAACATAATAATGGAATAGCAATGAGCAGTTCCAATGGGAAGGTGCTATTTTTTCCACTTAGAAATATGTGATCATTTAATACTCATAAAACTCTATAAGGCAAGGTATGATCATCACTCTTTCTCTGATGAAGATACAGAAGCAAAGAGAGTTTAAATTGTAGTAATTTGCTCATATTTATACAGTAATAAGTGGTGGAGCTATGATTTAAACTCAGTCTAACTTAAAGGTTCTTCTTTTAACCGTGATGTTAAATTTAAAAAAAAAAAAAATTAAAGAACACAAAGCCTAAGGTAAATATTATAGGTTAAAATAAAAGAAATATTATCCTGAAGGGTTCAAGGATCATGCACCTAAAAATGATTTATTATAGGAACAAAAAAATAAAAAATAAATACCTGGAAAATGTTTAGCATCCTGAAGTTACAGGGGTCCAAGGCAACATGGCCTCTCTGCAAGAGAACTAGAAAGGCGAAACGAGAGAGTAGGTTGGAGTTAAACAATAAGTGGATGAGATACAGAAACATATGTGAACAATGATTGTACTCGTGACACCAATTCATGGCCTCCCTTTGGCCGCGCTCTTTGCAATATGGCTTTGAAGGTCCTCCCACAAAGAGATGGTGTCTAGGCCAATGGGGTTGGCTCTGAGATGTGCTTGAATCAATGGAATCCTCAGAAGCTACATCATGTCTATCTGAAATAACACCCCAGGAGACTATGATGCCTTTTCTCTCTCTAGTGGACCCTCGGTATGTGATGAGCATGAGCTCAGGTGGTCTGCTGGAGGATGGGGAACCACCTGGAGAGGAGAGAGCTGACCCACTGTAGCCATTCTAGATCAGCAAGCTTCTAGTCAACTTGCCAGCCGACAGCTGCCGCATAAATGAGCCCAGGTAAGATCATCCAATTCCAGCTCTGAATAGCAGAACTGCCCAGCTGACTCCTGGGCACGTGAGAAATAAATTATTATTGTTTTAGGCGATACATTTTGAGTAGTTTATTACTTAGTAATAGCTATACACTAAGGAAACTAAGTATATACCTGAAAAAACAAATAGATGGAAAGTACGAGAAATACCAGTTATGCACTCTTCCAGTTATTGTGTTCCCACTCTCTGCTCCCTTAAGCATAAATACACCCCAGATTCTTTCTCTGACCATTGACCTCCATTAGCTCTGCAGAGAGGTATCAAGTCATGTGACTCTATCCCCCTAACCACAGATATCTGAACCAAGAGTAGAGATCTGGCCCAAGCGGGACCCAATGAGAATCTTAAATTAGCTTTCAAAGACACTAATCAGTATCCGAAAGAGAGAGAAGAGGAGGCTGTTCTGAGGACAAAAATAAAGTCAATGCATAAAATGAAGCTGAGGAAAAAAAGCACGTAAGTCCTCAGAGAGAGAAATAGAGGAAACTGACTATTTAGGCTTTTATGTCATTTTCTTGGGGCCCATGATTGTTTATGTCATTGTTTCCTTTTCTCAATCATAAAATATGTTTCCAAAGGTCGTCTGTTCATTCTTCATTTCTCCTCATTTGTAAATATTTCCATGTTTTTCAATAGGATAGAACTGTCATGTTTGGAACCTATATAATTTTATTATCCAACGTCACCCCAATAAATTTCATAACAATAAAAAAGAGAACAAAACAACTGTAATCCGACAGTGTAGAAATACTATAAGGTACAAAGGATTTTAGATTTTGTAATCTGTACTACCAGCTAGTTAGCTCTCCTTTACTGTTATTTAAAAAATATAGGCTTTCAAGAGAAAATTTAAAATTAGTCATTTTTCTTTTCAATTTTTATGACAGCGAGTGTGTTTACACATGAGGAGTAAAATGTGGGAATTGATCCGCTTAGAAAAATCAGCCTTCTAGTATGCAATGATTATTAGAAAATAATATGAGTTCCATCTCTGTCTCTACACAGTAGCTCCTGCTGTGGGATTCTAATTCTATTTCCCCCCACCGTGTTCTGGAGTGTTCTTTCCATCAAATAGAGTTCATATCGCCATAGCAGGAATCCTTGATGAGACGGGGATAGAATTCACGTTATTTCCTAATGCTCTTTGCTTGAGTATTTTCTGGACGGAGTTAAACAAAGAGATTTGGGACCGAATCATTCCTCTCTTCTCCTCTTTTCATGTGTTCAAATTAACTACTGAAAAAATATAGTTTGGAAGAATCCTGGCATTCGATTCAAAATCCACTGGAGAATCGCATATGTCTCTTTATCTTAAAACTCAAGGCCGAGGTGGATTTCCTGAAAGAGTTGTCAGTTTACAATATTTTCTCTTTTGTGCCTTTTGAAAAATGATATGTGTGACTTTCCTGTATCTGAGTGAACATAACGGCAGATCCAAAGAGATTGGGATGCTGACACCAAAGCTGACTGAAAGATTTTTTCTTTTTCTTTCTTTTTTTTTTTTTTTTGCTAAAAAGGGGAGTGTGAAGGAAAAGAAAAATGTGCCCTTGACAGTTCACTTCCTTTCTCCTTTTACCTAAATGCCCATTCCCTTCCTCTTCCTGATTGTAGAAGTGGGTGCTGCTGACGCTGGTCCTGGAGGTCACAATTCAGATCATGAAGGCATCTTAGAAGATAATCCAAGCACCCAATTACACCAATTAAAAACAAACAACAAGAATAGCAACAACAGAATCAAATCCCAGAAGACTGTACCATTACTTATACATCGTCACAGCCATCAGTCCTCAATTTAAATAAATAAAATGACTAGGAAAAAACAATAAGTGGAAAAAGATGAAGAAGAAGAAGAAGAAGACTATACAGATATTCAATTCTGGGCTTTCTGGATTAAAGGTGAGAAATAACCATTGATTTACAACTATGTGTGATGCTAAGGGAAAAGCTTTGTATTTTTGACATACAGAGGAGCCAAAAGTAAGCAAGCGATGAATGGAAAACCTGAAGCCAAACTGGCCATTCTATCAAAGCTTCGTGTTCCCTCTTCCTAGAGCTTGCACATGCTCAGTAAATATTTCTTGATTGACCAAATCCTTTCCTTACCATCTTCCTTTATAATCCAAGAGACACAAAATCTTTTAGAAGTGGAGAAAACACAGTTTTTGAGTATAAACAGCTCGAATTTATACCTTAGCTCCCTAATTTTCTAAATCTCACATTCTCGAGTTAATAATAGTATATATCTTACAGAGCTGTTGAATATGGACAAGGCATAGAAAGAAAATGGCATGTAACAGGCAATGAGTGAAGATTTATTATTAATTATTATTATTAGTAGTAGTAGTAGTATCAGAAATAGTATTAATTCACATATCGAATAAGCTAGTAGGAGAAGCTTTTGCAGCAACAGAATATTAACTCTTAAAGATTTGGGCAAAGAGGGTCAGAGACAAATGGTGAAAGGGATTCAAGATAATTTGGACTAGATACCATTTTATTCACTTTGCCTTCCTCAACCTCTGCGATCCTACATATGTGTATAATCCGTCAGAGTCAACGAGCAAAATTTTTTGAGTATCAAAGTGAGTCAAGGTCCATGATGTCACTGGTCCAGAAGCTGACAGTTAATAAAAAAGTAATAATTTCATACACTTGCAGAGGTGCTTTGAAGGAGAAAGGGAGTATGACAGATTGTTATAACAGTGACTCCTAATAAATCCTACCTTTTCATATCCAGCGTCTTTGTAATGTGACATAGTAACGCCTTACATCAAGATGCAGGGTGTTTCAGTACCCCGTTCACCTGCTTTGTGAGTTGCTTTGCCTGCCATAATGTGGCACAAGTGATGTATGAATTCTGAAGCCAGGTCTTGACAGTTTGCGTAGCTTTGGCTCTTGCTGTCTTGGAACCCTGAAACCAACAAACGGTGAAGAAATTCACTCAAGGGTGAGAAATCAATGAGAGGAAAACCAAGGAGCCTCCACTTATAGCTGCTTGAGGTAGCAAAACCTGTGAGCGATGCCATCTTAGAACCTCTAGCCCCGGTCCAGCCATCAGATAACTGTACCCACATAAGAGAACCCAAGAAAGACCAATAAAAGAACTTCCCATGTTGGCCAAAGCATGGAATCATGGGAAACAATAAATTATTCTTTTTTAAGCCACTCGGTTTTGAGCTGGTCTGTTAAACTGCAACAGATCAATAGAAATTGGTACCTGGGAGTGGGTTGTTGCCATTGCAAAAACCTAAAATATTTGACATCATCTTTGGGCTCATGTGGCTACAGTCATCTGTTGTCCTCTATGTTGACATCTATGAGGCCCTGGATTAGGTGTTTTGTGAATTTAGTTATAAAAAAAACACAGTCTTTATCATCAAGATAATCACTATCTCATCAAGAAGATCTAACTAGAAGATGGCATAAATCACTGTTATGGAAGGATGCTAAACAAGTCTAGGATAACGTAAAGAAGAGGAAAAAGGGGTTTGGGGAAACTTCATGAAGGACCAGGCAATTGAACTGGACTCAAAGAACACTCAGGGCTATAACAAAGATGGGGCTGATGAGCATTCCAGCTGTAGGGACATCCTGAGCAAAGGCACAGAGGTGGAAAAGCACAGGGGAGGCTCTGGGAAGAATGAACGGCCCAGCTTGACAGATGTATGATGTGCAGGAGAAGAGGTAGGCTTGAAGGGACAGGAACTTGGACTGGAGGCAGAGTGCCAGGCACTGAGGTCAGGCTATGTGAACTGGACTTTCAGGCACGAATAAAACACAGGCGCATATAAGGAGGTGAGTCAATCTGATTTCATCAATAGCACGTCAAGGAGCTAGACCCCCAAATATCTGGACACCCTATATGTATAATTATCACATTTTCCTGACTTTTTTGGATTCGAGATACTTTATGATGTGTTATATGTACTTGCCTTTATGCTGTTTTAGAAAACAACATATTCTGAAATAATCATTGGCTTTTCTCTAAAACAATGTTAAACACTAAATAACGCTATAGGCTCGGGTAAATGTAGGATATTTTTACTCTCTATTCCAATGTAAGGAGATATTTACATGAGGTACAAACATATAAAACAATATTTTATAGTCTTAATGTGAGATCACAGGTTTTTTTGATTTTTTTTTTTTTAATCGAGGTGGCCAAATTTACTTGCTGCTCAGATCACGTCACCATTATTTCTTATTCTAAACTGACCAAATGTCATTTGATGTACTTTGTTAAATCAAAACAAGGAGGGCCACCAGACTGATGTGGCTCTAATGCTGTGACAGCCTACCTGCTAAGCAACCCAAAATCTAAGCCTGCAAATGCCTCAAAGTTACAAAATCAAAATGCAATGGATCGGGAACAGTCAATGAGGCTTCACGTTATAGCCAATCAAATAATTTTCTTGCTTTGCTTCAGCATTTTTTCTCTGTATAAGTCTCTTCCCTGGCTCTTGTTAAGGAAGCATGCCTAACAATGTCCGGTTTGATACTGCCCGATTCCAGCTGATTTCTGTTCAAATAAACTCTTAAAATTTTTAATCAGTCTTCATTTGTCTTTGAACTACTCTATTTTGTCTGTTTACTCCCTATCAGCAATATTATCCTGTTTGTAGATGATTCTAATAGGTTCTATATTTTAAAGAAAAGACAAACAAACCAAACCAAAAACACTTGATCTCATCATTTATATTAAGATATTAGAAAATTAAACACACATAAAAGGTTACATTTCCCAATAAGAGAGACAAACAACCTCATAAGGGTTTGCCCCTGTGATATAAGCAGATATTAGGTTGACCTTAGAAACCAACATGATTACAATGAAAGACAGCATATATCCCCTGTGTAATTAGCGGTTTATCATCTAGTAAATGATGTAATCTAACCTATATGTTCAGATCCTACCATGAACAGGCCTTCTATTGTCCCTTACGACATTGTGTGCTAACGTGCAATATTCCTTTAAAACCTCCAAAATAAAAGAGGCGGACACCAGCTTGAGGCCAGACAAGAAGCCTGTGAAACTTCAGACAGTTTTCATCACAGCTGGCCAGGCCTGGGCAGTTTCAGACAAAGGACTTCCGCCTTTATCTGGCCCTTATTTTGATGTCTCATTCAGCCGAAGATACAAGGAAAGACGTGCTTTGAAATTTAAACATTAGGGCGGCAAAGAAATCAACATGCGAATGTCACCCATACATGGATTCAAGATGAAGTCTACATTTGTCATGGCAGACTTAGCGCTCGTTGGTATTTTTTCCTCCCAAATCAGTAGGATAAAGAAAAAGTGGATAAAATACAAGTGCTGGATTTAGTACAATTGGAATTTTTTTTAACTTACACGTCTTATTCATAAAATGCACACGGTGTGTGTGTATATATATATGTATATTTTTATATATTTATGTGAGAAAGACTATAATAATATGGTGAAAGGAATCTCATATATATGAATGAGAGAGGACATATGTGTATATAAATATTAAGAGTACATATATGTGGACCATACATATGAGAGAATATATATACATATATACATGTGTATATATATCAAAAGTACATGAAAAAGCTAAGAAAAGAAATAAAATAAAAAATGGAAAAATCTGTTATTATGGTACAATTTAGCTTCAGGCAATCAAGAAAGCTAGGGAGACTCCATATCTTTGTTTTCAGAAACCTTATCAACTTCTGTCATGAAAACAAGTTAGTTTCTTGGGAAAAGTAAAGAAACTTGCACACCTATAGAAGGTGACAGTGACCTGAGAGGTATAGACAGGGTCAGCATTTGCTCGCCACACGTTCACAGGAAAAAAAATTGCTAAATATAAATTGGATTCATTTCAAACTTAGAATAATTGCACATATATCTTCTGTGTATAGTTTCTCATTCTCCTGATTCAAAAGTCATTTTTTTAAGTTGTTATTTCAAATAGTTAGTGTGATTAGGAGAATTTCATCATTATTCCTATATTTCTGCCATTAAAAATTCCAAAGAAAATGATTTGTCGCTCTCTCCAGCCTTCCACATATAAATCCATAGTTAAATAAAGAGGATGATTAAAAGTCTGGAAAAGATCTAGAGAAGTTTGTTTTGGAACAGAAGACTTGACATTGGGAAAGGCCATGGTTTTTGTATAAAAACAACTAGAAGACTCTCATATAAAAGATAAACTTCACTTGATTTAAAGCAGAACTAGGAACAATATGTTAACTGCAGTGAAGAAAGATATTTTGGTGTAATTTAACAGAGCCAAAAATGAGTGGTTCATCATATAAGGTAGAGAGACTGGAAGATTATCCTCATGCATTTATTCCTTTTGGACATATTTTTGGGATGTTAACTTTGGAGCAGAATATGGGAGGAAAAGGATATAATTTTTGCCTTGAGGATTAACATTTTTGAAGGAGACAAAAAAAATAATTAAAAATACAGTGCATTATGGTGGGTACTCTAGAAGAGCTCAAAAATGAATCATTTAAATCCACTCGAGGTAAGTGTATATTGAAGAGGAATGTGTCTTACAATACTTCCGTTTTATTGTGCTTCACTGTATTGTGCTTCCCAGATACTGTGTTTTTTATACAAGTTGAACGTTTGTGGCAACCCTGTGTTGAGCAAGTCTACGGGCGCCATTTTTCCAACATCATTTTCTCATTTCATGTCTCTATGCCACATTTTTATAATTCTCACAATATTTCAACATTTTTTATTTACAAATCATGTGTCATATGAGGTCAATGTCCAGATTTTTAAAGAACTCTTATAGCTCAATAACAACAATAACAAAAAACCAACCAGCTCAATTAAAAAATGGGCAAAGGACATGAATAGACTTTTCTCCAAAGGATATATACAAATGGCCAATAAGCATACGAAAGGATGCTCGATATTACTAATCAATAGGGAAATGCGAATCAAAACCAAGAGTTAGGAGTCAATGTCCAGATTTTTAAAGAACTCTTATAGCTCAATAACAACAATAACAAAAAACCAACCAGCTCAATTAAAAAATGGGCAAAGGACATGAATAGACTTTTCTCCAAAGGATATATACAAATGGCCAATAAGCATATGAAAGGATGCTCGATATTACTAATCATTAGGGAAATGCAAATCAAAACCAAGAGTTAGGGAGATAAAAATCAAAATCACTTCACAGCTATTAGGATGGATACTTTAAAATAAAATAAAAAATAACAAGTGTTAAAGAGGATGTGGAGAAATTGGAACCCTCATGCACTGTTGGTGGGAATGTAAAATGGTGCAGCTGCTATAGAAAACAATATGGCAGACAGTTCCTCAAAAATTTAGAAATAGAATGAACATATGATCCAGCAATTTCACTTCTGGGTACATACACAAAAGAACAGAAAGCAGGGATTTGACTAGATATTTGTACACTCATGTTCACAGCAGAATTATTTGCAATAGCCAAAAGCTAGAACCAACTCAAAATGTCCTCAAATGAATGTATAAACAAAATGCGATATATACATACAATGGAACATTATTCAATCTTAAAAAGAAATGGAATTTTGGCATACGCTCTGACACGAATAAACCTTGAGGACATTGTGCTAAGTGACACAAGCCAGTCAAAACAGGATAAATACTGTATTATTTCATTTATACGAGGTACTTAGAATAGTCCAATTCAAAGAGCTGGGATGTAGAGCGGTGGTTGCCAGGGGTGGGAAGAGAGGGAGCGGGGGAATTATTGTTCAATGAAGACAAAGTTTCAGATTTGCCAGAGGAAAAGAGTTCTGCGATGGTGGTACGATCATGTGAACGTACTTAATGCCACTCAACTGTAGATTTAAAAATGGCTAAGGCTGTAAATTTTATGTCGTGTGTCTTTTACTACAATTAAAAAACCTTTTGAGAAATACTTATTTTAAAATACAATGAATAAAGGTGTTTTTCTTTGAAAACTTCTGACAAGTTTTTTTTCCCCCTCTTTATTCTTAGAATGAGTTAAAAAAAAAAAAAAAAAGTCTTGGAAAGTAAGTAAGGGATAGCCATTCTGCAGTGAGAGGTTTTATGTGCCTCTGTTCTTTTCCGTTTAGTTAACTTCCCCAACTATACTGTTTGTGGGCAAGAAATTCGTAGTAGTTAGTTGCAGATTTCTCCTCACAGGACATTTACTGTTACATCCCTAAGTCCCCAAAGTGCTTCGAAGAGGCCTGGTGGTGGTGGTTGGGGTCGAGGAGAAAGAGATGAACTTTGTACGGGGATGTGTTCTCCCGAGCGCTCCAGAATCGAAGATGGCCAAGTCTAGCCATTGCACTTAATAACTCAAATAATCGTTACTATCATAACAGATCAACTGTATTGAGCATCGTGCACATGTCAATACTTGTGTTAGGTGCCTTGCTAGCATTGCCTTATTGAATTATAGGTGCCATTTTCCTGTGTGCTTTAAGAAGATTATTTCAAAAAAAAAAAATATTACACAACTTTGCTCTCCTTTGGTCTGAAAACAGTTACTAAATGTTTGTGTTTCCTTCCAGTGAAGAAAGCAGACACTCTAAACTCCTCGTTAGTCTGAAAGACCCTTGGTCTGCATCATAGCTTTAGAGAAAAACAACATTCAGTAAGGCCAAAACTTTTAAAGAAATGGATTATAGTTTATCTGAATTCACATGCTTTGGGAATGGATAGAAAAATCTGACAATGGTTGACAAAAGCAATTAAAAACATTAGGTATATTTAAGTCTTTAAGCAACGGAAGTCTTACGGTAATCTTAGTATACGTGAAACCTCTAGACTGAGACAACAGAAAATAAGTTAAAAGCATTATTTCTATGTTGAGGTTGGTAATGTAAGGAGTAGACTTACAGTTACCTTTTTGAGACTGTGATTTTTAATTGCCTATTGGCTACGCACATGTTAAACAATGTCCCAATGAAATACTTAATGTAATAACAAAGGAGAACTTGTTAGTCAGTGGTTTGCTGGTTATAATCAGATGACGTCACGCTGTTTATATTCAAGTAATCTAAGTGTGCAATGGACAGAGGGGACAATGGACAAATTATATTGAGCACTGAAATACCCTGGGTAAATATTACCTGTATTCTGGTGGCAAGAGGTAAAGTCTAATTTGCTTACGAAATGATGGATAATCTCTCATTGAACAAGTATAATGGCCTAGGACTTATGCAGTAGATTCTAATGTTTTAAATACTGCAATAATAAATGGGTAAATTAGTTCGTTTCAGAATTGTAACTTGACAACAGCCCCACTTGACATTCTCAGCATTGAGCATTATTAATTTGAACTCCTTCCTAGAACACTTGTGAAGACAATGTTCAGAGTTTGCCTCTATAGCACAAATAGCTTCTCTGACCTGAAAATTATACAATTTTATTTTACAGGCATAAATGAACTTAAATCACAAACTGTCTGCCTCATTTTTTTAAATATCAAAATATATATGACTCAGAAGATGATGATAGATATTCCTTCATGCATTGTGGCAGAAATGGCTCATGACTTCAACTTACAGAGTTGAGCTGTTACTACAAGTAACCATAAAGCCAAGAACTAGAGTTTCCAGCTCCCACTACATATAGGGGGACAAGTGACTAGTTCCCACCAAAGAAATGGAAGCACAGGTGGTGTATGTCACTTTTCTGGCCGAAGATTTTAAGAAGTTGCCATGCATTCTTTATGTTCTCTTTTTCTATTTGTGGCTGCATGTCGACAGCCAAGGTAACTTTGTAAGCTATGTTTTGAAAATGGTGGCGCCTCTACCAACCTGGGTCCACGAATGCCTGGGAACAAACTCACTCCCCAAATCTAACCCCGCTCCTCTCTACTGCTGAGTGGCTCTCCATGAGCAAGTATTAAACTTCTCTCATGTCCCGAAACTAAGCAACTAGCCTTAATTTAGATGATATTCTCACTTCACTGTTTAATCAAAGGTCTGTTGATCCTATCACTTTAATATGTACTAAATCAACCCATCCCTTTTCATTTGTATTAGTGGCATTTCGGTATAAGCCACTATCCCTTTAAAAAGAATAGAGATAAGGGTCTCTTATGAATCTCATTGCTTTATACTCTCATTCTCTCTGGTCTATTCTAAACACTGTAAAAGGGTAGCTTTTGAAACCGAGAATCAAACTATATCATTCCCCCACTTGAAGATCTTCAAAGGTCTCTTCTTGTACTAAAGTTATATTTTAAAAAATCTTACATCAGCCTAAAAAGCTTTGAATGATTTGGGCGTAGTCTGCCTCTCTAAGCTGGACTATCCCTTCTCCATCCACATCTCTACCACTAAGCTCTGTGTCTATTTTCACTACTGTCTTGCTCAAGTAGGCCAAGCCTTTTTATTCTCAGCAAATCATCACTTGCTGCCTTTTCTCTTTGAATGCTAGGCTCTACGGCCTTCTCATGGATGGCTCATTTTTGCCCTCCTTAGGAAAGCCTTCCCCAACTATTCTGTCTTCAGTTAGCCTCTCTTGTTTTCTCTTGATTACATTATTTTATTGTGTCATTTATAATTCTTTCCACAGTCTGTAGTTATCTTCCTTGTTGCCAATGTAATGTCTGGTCTTCCCACATAAACTGTAAGTTCTATGTGCTTGTGGGTGCCTGTCCAAGAGTTGACACAGAGCCTGCACATAAACAGATGACCAATACATAGTTTTTAAAGAATTATTGAATGAATATTAGTTTAATTCTGTTTGATTTCTTCTACTTGTATGAATTCTAACTACTGATATACAGATAAAAACTATGAAAAGCTATTGTATTAAATCCCTTTTATCAAGCCTTTCGAAACCTATGTCTCGGGATTGTTTGAAATCATAAAGATGACCTTGTCTAAACACATTCAGATCTCTTTTATATTTCTTTTTTTTTTTTTTTAATGCACCTTTGGTTACATGAAGCATAGCGTGCCAGTTTGTTTTGTGATAAAAAACAATTGCAGAATTAACCCCTTTATTTCATCATCATTTGGCTCACCCTTCAGCAGACCCTGGATACTAGCAGGGGTCATCGGCAGATTCTTACGCATCTGTAAGAAGTAAAGAATAAAGATTGATTTTTGTCTAATACTAACAAAGTCCCAATTAAGTTAAACTGTCAATCACTGCCTGGTTTCTAGATTTTTAAAATATGTATATATAATTATACACATATACGTATATACCCATAATCATATGTATTCTGAGCTTCACTTTATTAATAGAGACACTATTAAAGATTAGAACCCATATGTTGAAAAGAAAGGCATGCATGAATGTTCTCGTTATAACAATCATGGTGTGGTCTCTTTCCTCCAGCCTGCTAGAAACACCAATCTGTTCTAAAAACAGCCTAGGTATTCTACTAATGAAGCCTCTTCAAATGATCACTTTGAGGAAAAGCACCCTCATTTACTCGTTCTTGAAAATCTCAGTGGACTTCATCGAAAAAGCTATCTAAACCTTCTTTTTGAAAAAGAATCTTTTGGAAGTGAGAAATTGACGGTGACCTCAGGAAAAAATTAAGGTCTTTTTTTTTTTTTTTTTTAATCGGAGAGACTTCCTTAATTGAGACGCTTATATTCATGATCACTTTTTGTCAGGTTCCACCTCAAAAACAAGATCCAGATCCTATTCATTAAAGATGATAATAACTTAATCAAAAACAAGTTCTAGGCTCTGTGAGGTCTGGTGTGCAGAAGAAGGGACAGTTTACCATTTTGCTAGAGTCTGATAATCTACGCCAGATATGTATATGGTCATGGGATAGCCCCTATTATAAAGCTTCTAGTCTACAAAACCAGGAGAAAGCTTGTCAAAATAAATCTTAACTTCTGACCATGGTAGAGGACCTACTACGGGGTGTTAACAGAGTCAGAGCTGTCACTCACTGCTTGGTCTCAATGTTTGTGTTATGAATTCCAAGGCTGGTGGCATGAACTTGGGATAAAAACCATCTTAAGCTGTGCGAGTCCAAAAAATACAAACCCAGCGTAAAATATATTTGGGGCTGAAATGACGTTACTGATGTCTGAGATAGGTTTTCTTTCTTCCCCTTCCCCCTCATCTTCTCTTTTAAAATCCGATGTTTTTATTAGATTATTACTACTGCCAAAAGACACAGCTACTGTCTGGCTGAATTTTCTGGTTTTCTCTTAAATTGAAATAAATAAATAAAAGGAGGGGGGAAGGTATAAATCTTTTAAGCAAGTGGGAATATTTTCTTTTTCTTCTTTATTTTTTCCTGCCAACTGAACAAATTCTATACATGCACATAGGACTCCAGGTCATATATATATGATATGTACTTGTATGTGCATGTACAGTATATATGACAGGATGGGCTTAAAATAAACAAGTATCGTCTATGGGTATATAGATAAGTGGGAAGTAGCCTTTTGTGACAATGTGAGGTGGCAGGATGCTGGACTTGACTGACAGCTGCTGAATCCTGAACTTTGCTGTACAGAGGCTCCCGCCCCCACTCCCACCTTTACCTTCCTGATCCTCAATAACACCATCATCCTTTCTCAGTGCTCAGTGGAAATTTAGATAACATTGTCCATCCCCTTTACAGATAAAAAAAAAAAAGATGAGGCCTTGAGACATTAAATGGCCATCACGTATTCAAAGCCATACAAGTAGTATGTGACCAGCCTCGTGCTGGGGAATCTCCACGTTTACATATTAGCTCTCTGTGTCGGAGGCACTGTCGGGGCTTCACTGACACAGCCAAGGGTCACTCAAGGTCATCCTGGTCTTTCCATTTAAACAAATCTGAAAGGGAAGACATTTTATACACAGGATCAAACCTCCTTTAATAATCTCTGCTGATCATTGGGAGGATGGACGTGTAGAGAATGAGTGGTCTTTATATTTTACCTATTGTCTCTGGCCTCATCTTTGCTAATTTCTTGAGATGTCTTGAAACTTACCTTTTGCATTCGTACCGTTCTCTCTACTTTGCGTTAATTCCTACTTACTGCCTAATCTATTTGCCCTTGACTTTCTACCATTGAAAATTAATTTTGCGTTGAATTTCAGTTTGTTACATCCTAAGTTTTTATTAATTGTGTGAAAAATAAAAGGGCTAGCATTGTGGACCTCTCATGTGCCAGGTACTCCAATAGGCACTTGCTACAGTTTTGTCTAATCTTTAAAATATGTCTGTGTGACTTAGGCGATTGCTCCAATGGCAGAGCTGAAAAATGAACCTGGATCTCATGGATTCCAATGTCTGTTCTCTTTCCATTAAGCTATGCTGTTTCCTATATTCTATTTGTGTTTTAAAGTGCTATTCTTTCTAAAACAGAAATGATATCATTAGCCCACTCCAGTAAAGCACAATCATCTAATTGTGGTATGTGTTGGAGTTCACTGGCATTAACCTCCCTCTTATGACCAAGGAGCATGGTCTGCCTAGGTTCAAGGTGTCCTCTGTGACCTGGAGCAAATTCTTTTCTCTGAGGAAAGTGAATTAACCTCTAAGGAGATGAATGGATGCAGACTGTGACCTCATTAGCATAGATTTTAAGGTTTAAGGCTTTTTGTTATCTACATTATAGCAAGTACCGCCCCCCTACCCACCCCCCCCAAATAACTTATTTCAAAGCACTTAGTTACCTTACAAATAGGACTGAGATAAAGTGCAATAGGACTGGTCATGTTAAACTTGGAGTTGTCTGGAATGAGAAAAAAAGTTTGTAGTTTATTCAATTTCCTACCCCATCTCAGCCCTTCCATTTCTGGGTAATATATTAATGCTATTTGTTATGTGTGAAACCAGCACTAATGGTGGGTTCTATTATAACTAGAGACACACATACTAGCACAGATTGGATTTGAGTCAGACCACAGAGCAAAACCTAAAGCAACAATCATTTGCCAACCCATAATCCCTTGAGGAACTAGCACTATCCTGTCTGAGTCTGAGAGAGAATGGGGCTATCAGTCCTAAAATCCACATCACGAGCCAAAAGTCTTCCTTCCTTCCTTCCTTCCTTCCTTCCTTCCTTCCTTCCTTCCTTCCTTCCTTCCTTCCCCCATTTTGTCCACCTCAAGTATTTGGCCAGCATATTGATCCATAAAACAAACAAACAAACAAACAAACAAACAAAAAACATAGCTTCATGTTCCTTCCTTCCTTCCTTCCTTCCTTCCTTCCTTCCTTCCTTCCTTCCTTCCTTCTTTCCTTCTTTTCTTCCTTCTTTCTTTCCCACTTTCCCTCCCTATCTCCCTTACTTCCTTTCTATTCTCTCTTTCTTCCCCTTTCCTCCCTCTCTCTCCCTCCCTTCTTTTCTGTCTCTCTCTCTCTCTCTCTCACACACACACACACACACACACACACAAACTCAGACTTATTACAGTACTCAATATATTCCAGTTGGCTCAAGGCTCTTATGAATTACATGTTTATTTTGTCTTCTTGACGGATATTTCCTCATGTCTGCGTATTGTGCCTCTAGGAAGGAAAACTTATATTTTCTTTAAAAGGGAGCTTTTCTGAAAATCTTGCCAAAAATAAAGTGGCTTAAATGGAAAGCACAAAGAGCTCTTCCTTTGAAAGAGAGAATAATTTCGAATCATTTTATTTCTAACAATTTCTATTTTCAAGCAAGTTTTTTGAGGCAGCAGTGAGACCTTAATTTGAATAAGACCAGAGAACACAGATTCAAACGACAATGTCCAGTGAGTGTGCAGTAATGGTGAAGGCTCCAAGACTTCTGCACACACAGATATAATTTTTCAACCACTCTTTCTAACACCTGCAGTAATTTGGAATATGAGCTCCAAATAATCATCTTGGATGACTGTCTACTCACCGATTCATCTCCAGTGAACCCCAACACATACCTCTCCTCTTCCTTCAGTCAGGTAGGACTATTAACAGTGAGAAATGCAGCACCCTGCTTTCTAGGCTTCCTGCCACGGTATGCGTGGTTCACCATCCTGGAGTATCTGTCACGGCTTTGATTTTGGTCACTTCAAACCAGATCACTTCTCTTCATCTCTGATATCTGACCCTCTCTCCATCTACTCAAGAAAGATTCACTCCACTTCCTTTTGAACACATCCTGATTCCAATCTGTCAGTGTGGTACAATTATTTGCAATGCATCTTATTTACGTTATACATCTACTACCAAGCCCACGGCCTGGAAGATGGTGGGTGCTCAATGAAAAACTGTGATTTGCCCAGTGAATTCCATAATCTTGAATTGCTATAAATGGCACACCAGAACCTTGGGCTGGCAGGTCCAATCATGGAATCCACAGTCACCTTCTGTAGACATTTAAGAAATTTTTTCTCCTCCCCCAAATTGAAAATTGCCTTAAATTATGGGAATTTTTTTGTATAAAGTTCTGTATCTCTCATACTCCAGAGCACAGCACTTTGTAAAGAGTGAGCACTGGATGAAAAATAAAGAAATGTTGGTATCCTTGCTCTAGGTTGCCTTGCTTTAGGACAACGATAACTATATTATAAATTATTTTAGGCGCGGCAACCCTTGGTTGACCTCAGAGATTGCAAGGACTTTGTCAGCTTACGATTCTTTATTTTTTACTTTTTATGCCTACAGCACCTTGTCTTCCTAGGTGGTCTCTCATCCAAGTACGAACCGGGCCCGACCCTGCTTAGCTTCTGAGATCAGACGGGATCAGGTTTGTTCAGGGTGACATGGCTGTAGACAGGACAAACGACTATTAAATTTTTAAGGATGTCCTGTGTGGCGTACACTGCTCTAAGCATTTTAATGCATTATCTCATTTAATCAGCACGATTATAAGAAAACAAAATGTACTATTATGATCCTCAATTTATAAACACACGGGGAGAAGACATGCTGCCTGAGGTCACAGAGTTGTACGTGGTGGTTCCAGAATTTGGAAAGACCTTGAGATTAATCATCATTCTCAGCTGCAAGAAGGAATTCCACCAAGAGGCAGTTGACAGCTGCCATGGGGAAGATACACCAGGAAAGGTGGAGGGCTCACGTGTTAAATTACAGTTCGCATGTCCGTGGCCCCAAATCAGCTAGTCCTTCTTCTTGTACTATTACCTCATCTCCCCAAATGGTATCTGGTTTGCTCACAGTTACTCATCTACCAATAAAATGCATCCTGCTCACAGTAATGATGGCTTTTTTTAAAAATAAAAACGTAAGTGTTGGGAAAACTTACTTGTGTTTCACTCATTTGAAATTTAGTATTATGAAAACCGATTGCATTGAGTTCTGTGTCATCTTAAAAATATTGTATAGGATGAAAGTTTAGATAATTAAAAAAAATTCCTTTCAAGCATTCTTAAAACCAACTGTACCCATGTGTAGCTAAGATGTTGTTTTATTTACAACTACTTTTTTCCTTTTTAAGCATGTCTGTTAATACTCCTACTTAAAAACACTGCCAGCTGCTTTTGCTTGTTATTGTATATTCCTTAATGTAATAAAACATCATTTTGAAAATGGCTTCTGATTCAGATGTTCAAGGTTCTGTCTCCTCTGTAATATGCCCCAGATGAGGATGGATTCCCCCCAGTTTCTTTTCACAGTGCCCTCTGATCTGCAGTTCAGTTCCTTTTCTGAAAGCATCAGCTCCAAGGGAAACTATTTTCAGACATTTAGAAGCAGGCTACTCAGGCAGCACTGACCGATGAGTAACCGTAATTATCAGGGAAATTCTGCTGGAGTCTGTCTTTTACAAAAACTTGAGAAAATGTCAGTATTTGTTTTATATTAACATTTTTGTTAGATTAGACATTGTGGGTTGAACTCCATTCTAGGCAATGGGGCTAATAAATAGCATGAGAAATAAATCTTTTGAAAGGAGAAAAATCAGAAATTTGGGTCCTGAAAATTGTAATGGATTGTATATGTTATGATTTGGAAATATAAGATCTCCTTGATCTGCACCTTCATCTTCTGTTTAGTGACATAACCATTTGTCTTTTTTTCCTGTGATTTACTTTTAGCTTTTGATAGAACAATCACAGCTATGGACCAACAATTCCATTATTAGTAGATCGATACTTTTTTAATATGAAACTTTTCTGAAACTCTTCAGGGTAGCTCCTTATCTATTTTTTAACAGAAAATTTAAGCTTAAGAGTAACAAACTGAGGAACTGGCTGTGTGTGTTTTCTTTTATCCAAGTTCTTCACTCTTTTCAATAATGAAAACAGTCATTCATTGGGATGAAATTCTCCATTTCGTTTAGGCAAAGTCACAGTCACAAGTTTCTGTGTCAGGCTTTCGCCATGTCTTTTAACAGTGAATGCAATCCCAAAGTCAAAGTTGACTGCAGGATATCTAGTGGATAAGTCAGAATCTAGTAAAGACTAATGGCTGGAACATCGATAGTTCCCAGCGCAGTCAAGAAAAACCCAATCTACGTCAAACTCTAATATTTATTGGGAAACGACACTGATGTGGTCGCTTTTGCTTGTTTATGGTTAAAATGCCATTTACTAAGATTTGAAATTACTGAATTTCTTTTACATGACTAGTCACGAAGGTGAAAGGGAAAACAGAGACTGGGAAGAAAAGGCTGCAGGAACATGGAGAAAATAAATTAAAAGAGCAAAAGTATATAAACAACATTCTAAGAGTCCTCCTGTGTCCACATCCTCTTATTAAATGGTGGATTTTGTACTCTCTGAGTCTTGAGAGATGCTCAGATGATACAAACAAGCACTGCACAGCCAGACGAAATGAGAAAACCAACCAACAAAAACATCTGTGGCACATATCGACTGTCAGGGAGTTTGGGACGATACCAACCTAGTGTGAGGAGAAATCTTGCGTGGTTTCTCAAATCTACGTAAATTCAACAGAAACTCCTTTTCAGACTGGCTATATGTGGAATCAAAACTTAACCATTCTTATATGACTCAGGCAGTGAAAGAATTGATTTAGGGATTAGTTTCTGGAAAGAGTTTCGAGATGACAATATGCTGTCATCAATCCTGTGATGAGGCTGTGGAAAGCTAGTGTGGCACAGAACTAAATTTGACTAGTAGGAGACTGGGAGCAAGGGTGGTAACCCTTTAACCTTTTCTGTCTTGGTCAAGTCATCCCAAGAGTTCGGTTAAAAACACCCTCTCTAAGGAGGAGAATGAGTGCTCAGAGAGAGAGGAGTAACCCTGAGGTCCCTCTGAGCGATGAGATAATGGGGACATTCAGCCTGGAGAGACAAAGCCTCAAGGGCATAAGCAATTGTGGATATGCTGCTGTGTAAAGGGTTTGTTATTTACCAAGGATTAAACTGAAATTGTTGAGAAAAGTTACAGGCTGAGAAAATCCTAATTAAAGAATAAGAAGAAGAAGAAGAAGAAGAAGAGGAGGAGGAGGAGGAGGAGGAGGAGGAGGAGGAGAAGAAACCCAAAATAATACTATTCAATTCTAAGAAACCCAAAATAATACTATTCAATTCTAATTCAGACCATATTCTAATTACCAGTCAAGCACTAACTACAATGAAAATTGATGTGTATGTTGTCAGGATGATTCAAGCATTGAAGAGAAAACTGAACTAAATAATAATAGGCATTCTTTATTAAGGACGTATTTTGTGTTAGATCTCGTGGTAACAATACACATCCTTATTACCAACACTTAGAAGAATCTCGGCAAGGTTGGATTATTTATCCCATCCTATTAATGAGGAAACAGAAGGTCAAGAACACTACATAGCTTTTTCGTCCCTGGTGAAAATATTAGCAGATGACAAAAACCAGAGTTCTTTATGTCTAGAGCGTCTCTATTTTACCCTGATAGTCTTTGATGCTAATAAAAATCTAACCTATGAAGATTATTTTTTTCCGCCAACTAAGCTGTTCTTTTTTCCCTCTTATACAAGATCCAAATTCTGTCTGTATTCTCTCAGATATGCTACAGACCATGTTTAATCAAGCTTCTGAAAGCTGTGGAGCGTGCCATGCCACACCACCCATCACACTTCGTACGTCGGCTTCTCAGCCCAGCCTTGTGTTTTCTCACACGACCTTTCTTGCGGCTTAACCAACCGTTTCTTTTCAACTCAGGAACTGTTTTCTCTCACCATCTTACTATACCTGATCTGCTGTCTGTTAATCTGGCTTTTCTTTCCTCCTTGACTTTGAGACTGTCTTTTGTGAAGCTCTGTCTCTGGGAACGGTCTCGCATTCCTGGGACCAGCCCCTTTCCTGACTCAAATCTGGAAAAATTGTAGACTGCAGAAAACATGATTTACTTCATGATTTACTTCTTCTGAATGTCTGTAGTTATGGATGCAACGGGGCAACAAATTACCTAGTCTCTTGTATAGTGCTTCTAGACCTCTCATTTTCACTGTGTACATATCATCTCCTCAATAAAAATGCAAGTTCTTTAGAGGAAGGGTAGACATATTTATTGTTCAAAAATCAGGCTTACAATGGAACTTAAAAATTCTTTTTTAACTTTTCCTATATATATTCGATCGGAGCTTATATTTGATGCAAGTAGCATCATATGTTTATTTTGTTGATCTTAATATTAATAGAGATACCATCAGATGACTTTGGTTATCTCCTAAATAATATCCAATATAAATATAAATATTTACATGACTGATCTATTAAAGAAGTGACTAATTCCGGAATTTTTATAGTGAAAAATAGATTTACCTCAAAGTAGGAGAGTCTTCTTAAGTCTTTTGTTACCCCAAATCAGCAAACACACTGTGGAACTGAAAAGAGAAGAAACCAAAAATCACCAAATATTTAATATTAGAAATTATGCAAACAGGTAAAATTAGTTGAAAAATTTGTGTGTTAGAATCTAACCGCCCATTTCATATATCCCTAAGGAGAAGCTTTCTAGCACATCTGCATGAACCTTTAGTCAATACACATTAGTTCAAGGTGCTTAACATGTAGAAAAAAGTCCCAACTCTTAGGAATAATTTTGCTTATAATCTTAAATCACATTTCCCTATAGAGTTAAAAAAATAATATCGAAACTGTAACCTTATTTTTTATGGAATCTTGCTTCTTTTTCTGGTCTATTTAGATACTTATAAAAGTATAAACAGGACATGTGCACACACACAGATGCACAATTAATAGTAAAATTAAATATTTTTAATATTTGTGTGCTTAAGTTTTTCTCATAACCTAAGACTGGTGATGGCAATTTTTCTAAAATTTTGCTACATTTTGTATTCAGGTATTTTTATTAAAGGTTGAGAAAGGGCCTGTGTCACCTAGTCACACAATCTACTGCTCACAAGTTTCAAGTGAATGTGCAAAGAACCACCGTACCAAAAGCAATCACAAATTTACTCTTGACTTCAGATCGGCTACAAGCTCTTCAACGAGAAATATTGCTGAGGGTTTGCCAAACATGCAAAGGCCGTAGCTTTCACCGTTTTGCAAGCAAAGGAAACAACATTTGAACCTCCTCTGAAACGTTTTTTTTTTTTTCACATTAAGAGGCGCCACATGAACAGAACGTGCCATAAATAACGTGTGCTAACATTTTCCAAAAACTGGACATCAATTAATGCTAATTTATGAGGGAACCTCTTTGGAGAAGCATAGTCCAGACTCATAACTACTGAAAAGATTCATTAATATAAATGTTAAGGCAGTTTTTTTTTTTTTAAGTGGGCATTAAGGTAAATGCATATCATTACATTGAAAGCTCATAATTTATTGAAAATTCGGTGGAAAGGAAACTTTACACCGTATGTTTCCAAAGGTAATGTTTTAGCACATTAATCAAGAAAATAAAATAAGGATGAGGATGTGATCATAAGAAAGACGTGCGACGAAAATCCAGCTTAAGAACACCTAACATTCGTTGAATAAATACCGCATGCCAGACATTCTGCATACACTATCTTGTTTATTTTTTCCAAAAAAGAAAAAAACTATGAGGTAAATTATATTATTATTTCCATTTTACAACTGAGAAAAATGAAAATCAAGCAGTTTATGTTACTTGTGGAAAGTCACAAAACTAACAACTGGTATAACTCAGATTCATAACCCCATCTCTTAAACCACATGAAATACTACATTTTACTGCCTTTGAGAATTGTCAGAAAAATGTATGGATAAATTCAGGTAGGCATGCACAATGCTTTATTCTCCAGGAACTCTAAAAATAAAATCAAATTACTTTTTTTTCCATTAGTTAAACTATACATTTCCACACAAAGTTAATTTGTGCATACTAATGTGACTTATTTTAACTTTGAGATAATAAGTTATTTCTATTTTTCGATTTTAAATATAGTAATAAAATAGCAGTTCCTACTTTTTCTGAAATTTTCTCTAATATTTTGAGTGGCCTGGGTAATATTCACTCATTAGCTTGAAAATGAAATTTTTACTTTTCTGAGGTGTAATTGTCTTAAGTAATATTTTTGCTGAAACGAAAGTGGGGGAAAAAAGTTATCTTTTAGTTACTTCAGAGATGACATATGTGCACATGCGCACACACGTGGGTACATTTTGGCATAGAAGAGATGGGACATAGGGGAGAATGAGGGAAAGCAACCAGAATCTTGAGAATATTGCCTAATCCTAAATGTCCTCTGTTGATAGTAGATCCATTTGACTTTAATGTACAGGTTCCCCTCCAACCTGCCAAAGACGGTATAATTGGGCAAAGATTCTAGCAGGAAATGGACGCTCATCATCTCAGTAAACAGAATGGGTGGCTCCTTCCTGAACCACAGTTCTAAAACTTGATCACGCTGCGGAATCATCGGGAAGACCTGTGAAACAGAGGCTCCTGGGCTCTCCAGTTTCTGTTTCAGGAGGTCTGGAGTAGGACATATGAATTTGCGTTTCTAACTAGTTCCCGAGGGATGCTGCTGATGCTGCCCTAGGAACCCCACTTTGAGAACCACTACAGTAGAAGGGACACTATTAATAGACTGTATGTAGACCCATAATGTAATTTAGAGGTAAGAATAAATAGTGGTGTTTGTTGTTAGATCAATGAATAGAACATATATTAGGTAGTTACTAAATGATCTATAAATAATTGTTATATTCAGTTCTCAGAACAAACTATTGATTAATATTGCATAACCATTTAATATGATTATGGAATAACTTCAGACTTTCTAAGTCTTTCTGTAACTACCTGTAGCCTAATCAGGCGCTCAATGTAACTTTGGGTTAAAAAGTAAGAAAAGAATTAACTTTCGGGGCCATTCATTTCTGAATTCTCCATAGGAACTGAGAAGCTTCCAACTTATTTAAATTGAAACAGGAAATCTCATTAGAAACCGACTACACTCAGCATACAAAATTAAACGAGTTGTATTTCAATGATTAAATGTTTACAATTTATTAATGAGAAAACAGTGATTTAATACTAGGATAAGCAAAGAGCATTTGCCAAGGAAATAGGAACAAATAGGGATGAAGTTAAGTGGAATAAAATATGTCATTTTAAACTGTGGAAGTAGAAATCTTGCCTATGTTTTCTCAAAAAATCCATTTTTAGAAAAACCTCTCTTCATGAATGTATTCAGTGATAGGTGGTTATTGGCACAATTAAGTCTCAAATGCCTCCAAAGTTTACCTAACATCGGTTCCTAAAAACAAAACCAAACAAAACAAAATACCATATCCGTGTTCCCAGTTCTAAGGCAAACATTTGTGTACCAGGCATGTAGCGTCCTCTGCCACTGGAGGCAGGAGTCTGAGTTGCACATGCAAAATTCACTACATGAAACTGTGTGAAATGTTTCAATTATTTCTATAATAACATTTAACATGTTCCAGATATAGTGCATTAAGCACACAGCCAAGAAATGGTCCAAGCCTTTGCTGTTTTTCATTTCAGTGTATTATGAGTGTATGAAACACATGTTAGGAATATATTTCATATTCTGCATTTGTAAAATATCAAATTTATATCAGCAGAAACCGCAAAGGCAGCACAGGAGCTGCCCCCAGAGCAAGGCCATTTTGCAATCAAACTTTTTAACACCACATTATCATTTTAAAGAACAAATCTCCTGGTTGAAATGAAGAAAATGATTTTCACAACTCATGGCAATTTTCTTTATGTATTTATTACACAGGATTCAAAACACATACTCAACAAGAATTAGTCTCAAGTCTCTACTTTAGTAATATGTACCATGCGCAAAGGTCATATTGCAAATAAAATTAATTCAACTGGGTTATCTTATTCCATTTTATAGCACAGATATAATTTTGTGAACATTTTAATGTTTATTCCCATATATTTTTAACGTGTCTATATACATATATATGCTACGGTTCTTCAGATTATTCTATGCTAAAAAGCTATAAGGAAAAAATTATTCTCTTGAGCTAAATAAATTTATTTGCAAACATTATGCTACTTTGGCATTATATTTTAAGTCCTAGATGAAATGTCGATAAAGTACTTTCTGGAAAACCAACTTATGCTACAGAATTTACCTTCTATCCTTAAATATTAAGCCTTTCTCGCCATGTCTTATTTTATAATTATAGGTTATATTATATTAACAATTCTACTGTACTATAGATGACATGGGTTTGGGTAGTCCCAGCATGAATTGCCTTATATTGAATTATTTTCTAACAGCAAATTGTGCCTGGGTTCCACTATCACACAGTCACATTTACAAATCCTAGGCTATGTATTGGCTTCCTGGTCAATTTAGGACACATCTGAGATGAACTGATTTCAAAATAGTATCTAAGATACCAAACTAATGTTCACCCTACACCGGTCTGCGTACAGCTACTTATAGTCATGGATCTCCCTTGGGGATTAAATCACAACTGATGAGTATGTCTCAGTGGCTCCTATGCAGAACAGGCAAGTTCTTTAACATCTCTGTTCCTCAGTTTCCTCATCTGGCAAATAGCGATGGTCGTAATAGGTACCTCATCAATTTGTTCAGAGGATTTAATGAATTCAAATCTGTAATGTACTGAAAATAGCTTATACCACATAGCAAATCCCACATCGATGATATCTAGTATTATCTCTCACTGATGTCATCTCAGTGCCTGTGTAAAAAGAATACGCACTTAATAAATAAAGAACAAATGAATAAATAAAATAACAAAGCTTCTCCTTTGAATCCGGCATAGCTTTTGTTTGGACCTCTCTAATAAGATGTGCTGTATTCTATTTTGTATTAAAGTGTTTATTCTCTTAATACGTTTTCCTCGCATGACTTGAGTGCAGAATGTGTCCTGTTCATATCTGTATCCCCACAGTGCCAAGGACCATGCCTGGTACACAGGATGTATCTATTATGAACATATGTGGAATGTAAAAAGTTAAGGACAGCAGAAGAGCCCAAAGAAATGTGAGAGGATTGGCTATCAATCGTTAATTTTTTAAAAAGTTCATTTTTTATTACATATTTCTAGAGGAACTAGTCTGTGGATGACATTTTGCTGTGTGTGATACAAAAATGCATCACAGCCCTTTACTTCAGGAAAATTATAAATGAAAAGGGAAGGCAAAATAACACAAAATCCTTCTACGTGGGTAATATCTGACTCTCAACAGAGTTATAGGAAATGCTAAGAGATTCCAGCGGAAGAACATATCCTTCTAAGCATCACACAGAGCCAAAAAGGCATCTCGAAATTATACAAATGGTTATCTCCCTCTCGCCCAACGTTCCAGCAGACATGCTTGGCTGCATCTTCCCCTCTGAATTAAACTTGTGTTTATTTCTATCCACAGACTTGCTAAACCACCTGTGAATTCGATCAAACTGATGATGTGGGTTAAACAAAATTCATGGGCTTTTTTGGATTCTTATAGGCATAGCTTGCATACTGATATCTGCTCGTTGACTTTGGGCTATATATTAGAAAGCCAAGAAATTAGTGAAACTGCTCAACTTCATCAGTACGTTGGCATTTAATAAAGTGTTCCCAGCTATCAGTAAGCAAGGCTGTGTGTTCCACAGCAAACCCTAACCGCAGGGAGGGCATATTTGATGAAGAGCCAGGAGTAAATATAACCGAACGCTACGTCTCTCATGAAGTATGACTGGAGCATTTTGAAGATCAGAATCAGTTAAAATAGCTAAGCAGGTAAGTTTGTGTAGACTCAGCATTGTTTACTGTGACCTACTGAGTGTGCATGGCTCTGTGTGTGTGTGTGTGTGTGTGTGTGTGTGTGTGTGTTTCCATTATATTTCTCCACTTCTTTTTACTTGATAGAAATGGCTTGACCCAAATGTGAATGTACCTGGCAAGACGTGTTACGTTTCATAAATTTCTAATCGGAGTGGAGGACCCAGCAGCCTGATGCCAGAGTGGGCCTGAGGCATCCTGCAATTAACACTGTCAAGTTGTCCCTGCTTGTAAACAGTTACCTCACATTACCTCAGAGCACGAGGCCATGTTTGTCCACAAGAGCCGGCTGCCGCAGTATGGCTTAGGTACAAACTCTGGCTTCTGGAAGTCATTTTCTACCACGTGCACATTTCAATAAATCTGCAAAATAACTTAACCAAAGAGACCCAGGGTGATTTTTCTTCTTTGGTTTCCCTCCCCACCCCCTTCAAGCTAAGCTGTAAAACTAAGTCCCCTTTATCACAAAAGTCTCCACTCTCTAATCCAATCGGCTTCCAGGGTTTGCTTTCGCACATGTTTGTCCCTTCCTGTGCCACTAAATCGTATCAGCTGTTCTGGATTTGGGTTTGATGGTGATTGCTGAAGTGGCAGAGACACTGGCTGCATAGCTGGTTATTTTTCCAGAGAACCTATGGACCAGGGAGTATGGTTTTAGGCAGTAGCAGAGTTTACTAGATGTATAAGTTATTTCATGAGTTTCTTAATTTTTAAATGGTCTTCAGTCAATTTTTCTAAAATGTCATCAAATCTTCAAAAATAAAAATCTTGACCTCAAGATATTATTGTAGTTTTTGTTTTGTGCTATATTATAATAATATGGTATTTTATATACATTATACGGATATATGTGTATAATCATATGTAACATACTTATATATAAATTATATATGTATAGATAACTATAACAACATTATATATAGTGACAATGCATATAACAGTATTTCTAGTAACAAAATTACTGAGTAGTTTTGTGGGCAATGGAAACAGTGTTGACTAAACTAAATACTTTGTGTGTTAATTTTTTTTTTTTGAGTAAATCTTCTGAAGTCAAATAAATGTTTGACATATTTATGTGTGTGTATGTATGCACAGGCATGCACATGGTAACCACTTTTAATAGACCACATGAGATAATATGGCCAACCCAGGGTCTTAAATGTAGTCAATAGTAAGAATTACAATTCAGTTTTTATAAAAAGCTTTGACTTAATTTTCCCCAAACGATCCTTACCCTCTAACTAATCAGGCTTCTTTAGCTGTATGCGGTCTAAGCTAAGTCCACTAGGGTGAGTCTTAAGGAACTAAATTTTAATCCTGGCCACATGGCTAACAAGCTGTGTGTCTGGACAAGTCATTGAAACTTTCAGTATCTCACTATTTCTCAGTAAAATGGAGAATATCATACTTGTATTACTTCCTGACACTTTTTTTCCTCCTGGATAAATAAATAATGTGTGTGCAACATTTTGAAAATGTTAGTAGTATTATACTAAAGAAATATCTCAAATGTTATTACAATTGCAATTTAGCAATCACTATTTTTTTATTTCTATGTTCATCTTTTTGGTTTTTCTTTCTCCTTTTAACATCTTTATTAATATTTCTCTGAATATTCACACCCTTGCTCTAAGCTAGAGGTGGGCATATTTTTCTGTAATAAGCAGGCTAGTAAAGATTTTGAGCTTTGTCAGTCATGTGGTTTCCTATCTCAAGTACTAGATTCTATTGTTATAGTATGAAAGCAGTCATAATTAATAGTAAACAAATGGGTGTGGATGTGTTCCAATAAAACTTTATTTATGGACACAACTTTTAATCATGTAAGGTTCACATGTTATGGAATATTATTTTTCTTTTGATGTGTTTTTTTCAACTGTTTAAAAATACATAGGAGACTCTTGTAATGTTTGGTCCTATAAAACAGGTTGGACGGACTGCTCTCTCCTGAAGGCCATAGTTTACTGACTTCTGTTTTGAGCAGTGACCTAACCTTACTACCATTTCCCATGTGACAACGTCAATTCTTGGCTTAGAGGAAGGGTACTAGGAGTTGGAGATACATTAGGAAATGGGTCATCCCAAATCTCAGGTTTCGTCTCCAATTTAAATTCCAGGGAGAAAATGAAATAAGCATTTTAAAAGAGATAATCCATAATGTACATTTCTGTTAAACTACTTGTCTTCAGGCAATAAAGGTACAAATTGCTAATTTTCAGCTCTAACATTAAGCTGTTTGTAGCTACCAACTCTTGTATCTCTGATGCTGTAGTGTTTTAGGGTGAAAATATAAGCTACAATTCACTTAAATCCTCTCTCTCATTTTACACATAAGCAAACTGCTGTTCCATCAAAGTAGAATAATTTGCTCAAATTTAGTACAGAGCCAGACTAGAACTCACATGACCCCAAAAGGGAATCTTTTCGTACAAAATTAGTTTCACGATCATCGTTCCTGGAAGCTCATTCAAAACAGAAGCAGAAGCAAAGAAACAAACTCTTGGATGCTTCAGTAATTCTAGGTTGAGATGCTGGCTGTTATTTCCCCCTCATTTTCGAGATACGTGGCAACGAGAGGTAGATGAATAAATGCCAGCGGCCTGCTGAGTATCCGTGGCTTTCAGGTAAAGTTTTAGGGCAAGCACTTGTTGACCAGCTGCTGGATTTGACTGCTGTCTCTGTTTATACCATGTGTATTTTTTACGGACTACTAAAATTCTTTAGGTTATTAGCCTCAGAAAATGTGCTTCAGCAAACAAGGCACCACGGGAGCTTCTTTTAGATTTGGCCAAGGGGATCTATCCACAATAGACTTTTCCAGTCCAATGTGGGACCGGGTCTCTCCAAGAGTTCACAGCTCCACTGTCACCTAGGGCCACAGTTAAAATCCTGCATTCTTCTATTCTCATGCAAACAGACACCGGAATGGAAAGGTGGTGCATATATTATCCACATCTGTCTGCTACAAATCCTGCTCAGTTTCATGCTTTTAGGACAAATTCCAGGCAAAAGGCCACTGGGAGAGGCTCTATTTCTCAGTACCCCATGCCCAGCCCTGTCAGTTAGGCGGCAGAATAATTTCTTTCATAAGGTCTGTTCTAGCCAAAGACAACATACCCATGCCCCGTGGCATGGGCTCTCTGAAGGGAAGGGACTGTGTTCTGAATTACACTCCAAGGGGAGTTGACCTGAGATCAGATGCCTGAAGACCTGGAAAGCAGTGAGACAGGAATATATCAAAGATGGGCTTTATCATTTGGTATGGTTGGAAAATCAATTTTCTATATACGTTACCGTGGCATGAATACAATCCACCTCTCTCGTACTCCAGCTTTCTTTTCCCCATGGTATAAATTAGAAGGACTGCATTCATATTTGGGTATCAACACTAAAGAAACAAGCATCTCAAAGTTGGAGCCAATCATTTAAAAGGATGGAAAAATAAGCCTTTAAAAAAAAAAAAAAGAAATGGAAAGATGTCATTTATATGCACAGATTAAATTAGCAAAAAATATAGGCCCATTCAAGGTCCCTGCTGTGCTTCCTTATGCATCTAATGGAAAAACTGTTCCTGATCCAGGATTTTATTATTATTGTTATTATTTGAAATGCCACCTTAGAAAAAAATTTCCATTCGATACCCACCTTACTAGGAGAGGCTCAGTACAAAAATAAATAGTTGAAAATGTGCTGTGACTAAAACAGTGTTAGCCAAATTAATGCTAAATTTCCATCTGGACTTCACCATGCTGCCACCCAGAAATATTTTCTGGGTCTCCTTTTTACCTAGCTATTTTTCTTTGTTTTTCTTTTTTTCTTTTTCTTTAAGATTCTCTCCATCTGATGATCTGCTATTGCAGTAGAGTTGGGTAATTGTTATAAGGCAAATTATTTCTATCACATCTTTATGCTGATCTCCATCTCCGAGGAGATGGATAATATCATGTGATTCCACTGGAAAGGGACATCTCTAATGGTGTTCTTCTCCCCCGATTGACTTCGACAGCAAGACACATTCATTCTGGCATTTCTCTCTTCATCATGCCTTGCGTATAATATTGACTCTGAAACTTTTAATGACTAAACAAACGTGGGATCGAACAGCCTCAAAGAGAAAGACTGGACTAACCAGGTAGTAAAATGGTGGAATAGTTCTCATATCTTAAAATATTCTCATGATTGACATTTCCAGAAAGCTTTGGCACATTGAACAATCCACATCCAAACAATCTAAGCTTCTTTGGAATGAATTAAATTCTTACTGTTAGGGGGGCAGGAATAAAAGTACATGAGAAATCCCAAAGTCGAGGTCTTCTTCCAAGTTTGATTACTAACTCGATCAATGACCTCATACAAGTGATATAACGATCTGGGTCTCTAGGTCTTCAGTTAAAAAAAAAAAAAAAATGACTAACAAAAACCCTCCTGCCGACTTCTCAGTTATATCTCGGCAGATTCTTAAATAGTCGTAAATAAATAGCCTTTGGAAACATTAAAAATGCTCTATAATCACAGAAACTCTTTATGTCAGGCAGATCAGCACAAATTATTTGGAAGTTAAAAGACATTTTCATTTGAAAGTTCATACTAAAATTTATTGGGCTTCTCCTCTGTGCTAAGCACTGCGCTTGGCACTTTAGAAATATTGCCTTGAACTCTCACAAGAACCTTGAAAGTTTTGTATTTTTATTCTAATTCTAAAGGTGATAACTAAATCTCAGAGAGCTGAAATGACTCGTCTAAGATGGTAGAAGTGGTATCCGATCTCAGGACTGGCTGATTCCAAACACTGGATGCTAATCATTCATATACAGTACATATATGAACCTACGGCTGGCACCGAAGCTTCCTGTTTCAGTTCATTTTAGGTCAGTTTAATAGTTTTGCGCAAAGTACATAAGATGAAGGGGACTTGTCCTATTAGACTTGAAGTAATACATGTTAATAGTATCTGGAGCTAGTGGTCTCAAGATTTGTCACTGGTCCTTAGCTTTGTTTCACACAGTCTGTATGTAAGAGTAAGTGTTTGTGGTGTGTGAGTGTGTGTGTGTGTGTGTGTGTGTGTGTGTGTGTGTGTGTGTTGTTAGCAGATAAAGAAACTAAAGTGTTAGAAGTATAATTATCTTCTCTACTTAAATTTTTTTAACTTATCGGCCATAGCTACTGTCACTTGCTTTCTACTTACTAAATGCCAGGTCCTATACTAGATGCTGGGGAGCAAAAACCAACTTGGTCTCTTTCTTCGAGATTTGCATCCAGATGATGAGACGGTTTTTTTGGTTATTCAGAAGACAGTTTAGTTTGGCCTAGGATAATGGTGAGGAATTTGGGAAGAAGTAGATAGCTGTAAGAGATATTTAGAAGGTAAAAACCAGTAAACCTTGATTATGGATTCAATATAATGGGAAGGGAGGAAGGAAGGGAGAGGGGTGGCAAGGATGATTGCTAAATTTTAGGGCTCGTAACCGAGAAAGAGACTCTAAGTGGGTGGCAATTCCCTTATCACAGAATGGTAGTGAGGAATAGGGGAATGAGAAATGGGACAGGGGTGGTTTGCAGACTTGATTACATTTATGGGAATTCCATATAAGCATTCGGTAAATGCTAGATCACCTCTCCCACGAACCATCCATTGTTAACAAACGAACAAAGCTTCCTATTTCCCCCGCATGTTTATTTGAGTATAACGCGTTTCTTATTTATCAGGACACATTGGTAAGAAAGAATCCAAAGGTGCACTACCTTCTTATAGGACCTGGAACGTTCTTTTCACTCTGAGGCATCTTGTCCCCTATTGTTTCCTCCCAAGGCTACAGGAGCAAGAATAGAAATGGCCTCGTGGAATTTCATTCTCTGTCCCTTTTCCTCAGGGTAGAGTTTCGTCAAAAGTGCTAATGATCAATGAAATAGCCCAGCAGCAAAGGAGGGAAGGAGAAAGAAGAGAAAGTGTCGAAGTCAAATACTGTGTATTTTACTGCTTATTTAGAATTTATATTTTGCTTACATTCATAAGAATTTAAAATAAAATAAAAAATAAATTAAACCAAAGTTTCTAGTATGGTGTAGATGCTTTCAATAATAGATTCTTAATGAAGGCATCAACTTCTCTTCTAGCCTGGCCCTTGCAATATCAGTTTTTACTAATATTTACTAATATTACCTTAAGAGAATATTAATTAAGAGAAGAATCTTAAGTGACTGATTAATATTAATTAAGAGAAGAATCTCAAGTGACTGATGACTTCGAGCTTTGTGGAACAGAAAATCATTTCAGGGATGTAAGACTTAATCGAAAAAAATATAAGTACCCTAAGGCTCTTTATTTCCAGATCTAAGTCAGAACAATGGAGGAGAAATTCCTATCTCCCACAATAAACAATGAAGTGATATAACCACATTCTATAGGTAGATTAAATGAATGGTAGCTAATTGAATGAATATCTCTGAAAATTTAATCTCAGGGCAATTTGTTAGCCTCTAAATGAAAAATATCAAAACATCAAACCAAAATTGATTTTATTAATATTCATTCCAATTATTAAAAACGTAGTCATAGGTTAAGATACCAACATCTGGAATAAAAATTATACCAAAAGAAGATTTGAAATAAATAAGCATACTCAAATTTAAAGTTTATAGCAACAGTCTACAAATAATTCTCTTTCTCACTATCTCATTTTACTATATCTTTAGAACTAGCTTTAGTTTCCATCTTTATTATTTAATCACTTTTCACCAGTACAAAACAAAAGTTAATAATTCAAAATTAAATCTGAATTAATTCTCATTGGAACAAATTTTTACTTTTTGATGCATCTTACTGAGGCTTGGCGATTTAGGGTAGCACTAACCTATTTTTTTACACTTTCAGGATGATTCAAGAAACATTTAGATGAGTTACCGAGTAGGAAGTAATATTTTTTTTCTTTACGGAATTTTAATTATATAATAAGGACTCTTTTCAAGTATAAGCTGAACATGCTACTTTAAGGAGCATGTGTCGAGTAGGCTAAATGTCACCATTTAAAAGACTCCAACCTGGAGTCGTGGGTCGGCCAGAGCCACAGGGTGGGGATGTGAGTCTGCAGATAAGCTTCTTCTTGCCTGAACACCCACAAAGAAACATTCGATGGTCTGGTACACCAGATCCTGAAACCACACGCTGAGGGAGTCCGTCAAAAGCCCCTTTACCAAGTTTAAGTTGAGGGCGGGGCTGTGCATGTGTGTGCTACCTTTTCGCACATTTCCTCGGGTTACAGGCTGACGCAAATCTGACATTTATGTTCCTCTAAAGAGGTCTTATTATCACACACTTGGTATCAGCCAACTGACAGAAAAGAGAAATTCACCGTCTGAATTACCTAACAGCTACTTTTCAGCACTTAATCTTTTGCATTTCCTTTGGCCCAGATGAAATGAGCAAAACCTGAAGCGTTCAGCTAGCTGACTTCCATATCAATACATCTCTTTTTCAGGAAATAGAAGTAAAAGATATAAAATAATTAAAGATAAAGGCATTGCTTCCTTTAATAAAGATGACTAAGCACTACTGGAAAAGTGGGGTCAACTGTGCCAAGGTTTCAATTATCTACCCTGATGTGCAGTTGTCAAAATCTATGAGAACACATTCCAGCTCTCTTCATACAAGTAAACTATTGCTGCTTACAAAAAAAGTAAGATTTTTATAAGGCTTACAATGCTTTATTTTACATAAAATTGCAGTATTGAACTTGACAATTTTTTATGGCTTTCGTGTCTTCTTGGCTCTCGGTATGGGTATTGGCGCTCTCTTAAAATTCCGGCACCAGAACCAGGCATGAGGACTGCTTCAGTCCACTTTGCCAGCCCAGCTCTGAATGTGTCACACTGAGGCTTCTGTCAAAGGAAATTTTCCTGAACCTTCCATGTCATATCTTCTCTGGACCGAGGGGATACGAGAAAAAGGTATAATGGTAAATTGGTCTCTATTCATGATTTGAACGGGGATTCTATGTATGCTTGATAGATGAAAGACGGCGTTCTATACACACACGCACAAAAAATACACCCATAGTTGGCTCTGGTCACAAGCCTAGCATCAACCTGGATACAGTATAATGGCATTACTTATTTTTGAAATTGTAAACAATCACCAAATATTATTCCTCTTTGAATAACCTTGAAGTTGTCTTTCTTTTTCTCCTGTCTAGATTATTATGACCCTTTTAGCTTTCCTCAGAAGTCCGATTTTCCTCTTCGCTTCCACTGTTGTCTTCCTTAGAGTCTTTTCTAGGTTGTTCGTACAGTCTTGTACTCTCATGAAAATACCCATTTGTACCCTGTTTTTGACATTGGGAGAGATGCATAGTGGATGCAATTAGTTAGTGTTGATTGTGCCAACATGTTAGCATTTTTAAATAATTTAATCATTCCAAACCCTTGTGAGCATGTTAATGTTTAGAAATATTTAAACATTCATATGACAGATTTCTCATATTAATTTTATAGTCGTCCTCTTGGTATCGCATAGGGAAGCTTCTATCTCAAGTATGATGTGTCTTAAAGTCTCTTTACAACAGAAATGAACTGATTCATGAAAATTCAAGAATAATATATATGATTCTTAGACATAAAAGAAGTCATTAAAATGTTTTAAGACCTAGCTCGTAAGGAAATCAAAATCTAAAATCAGCAAATTTTAGAGTAAAATTCAAGAAGTAGGAACTCCCACACTAAAATTTCAGCAATAACTATCCTATGATGAATACACATGAAATGTTTTAAGTATATTTTATCACTATTATTTATGTAATGTTGGCTCTGTACGTATCTAAACTAGATACGTAGAATTGTTGAAGAAGTTTGTTTCTTTAATGCAACTAAAACACACAATCTTCTATGAGTCATGCTCATATATACTTTCAACGAATCTGTGAAATTTAAGAACAAAATGAGAATAGTTGATTTATGGGTAAATTCTATCTTTAAGGACAGAGAAAAGAAAGCCTATTAACGTGATATCTCCTTTGAGTGTCCTGTAGTTATTTTCCTACAACAAAACATTAAAATTCCTGTTCAATTAGTGATGTTCTTGCTTCAATGCTTCATTCTGTGTTGCCTTTCTTTGCAATTACAACCTACACCCGTGCAATATAGCAGGTAACTTTGAGAAGAGGTTAGGGTAGAAAACATTTTTAATTGGAAGGGGGA
>NW_006436283.1:7893396-7895794 GCF_000325575.1 Pteropus alecto | reverse complement strand
TTGGTTTCAGCCACACACTTGTCTTCTACTCTTTCCTTCACACCTGCCACAGAGCAGATAAAGGTGTAAGAAATGTGAGTCCACTTGAGTCATGCAGTTTAAAAAAAAAATAGTTATGGTAATCGGTGTCAAATAGATTTGTGATTGTTAGAAAAATATGACTACTTTAATTTTAATGTTTGAGCATTGGCCATATATTTGGCTTTTGTCATATACTTCTCATGTCCATATTTTCTCTGTAGTATCTGGCTCTGTAAAGAAGACAATACATTTCCATTACCACTTTAAATGTTAAGAGTCATTATTGTGTTTACCCATAATGCTTGGGGGAAAAAAGGCCAGAGTTCATAGTGTCTAGTTAGTTTAGTTTGATCATTTAAATATGCTACTCTTTTCCTACAATGACCTAAAAAGCTTCAGAGGAACGTGTTGTCTTCCCAGTTTCAAATCTGGTTCTGATTCCAAGATTATGTATTTTTGTGAGAGGAGTATAGAAAAAAATAAATAGATGCTGCACCGAGCAGAGATCTTCCATCCCTGGTGGACTCTGAATTGCCTTTTGAGCCATCCTCATGTACTTGCGTCTGCCAGAGCTGTTCAGGAAGATGTGACCACTGTTTATCCAGGAAAATGCCACAGGAGTGTTGCTGCATGCTGTGGAACTGTTTATTCTGTTAGCTGTTTAGAATCAGTCTGTTGAACTAAACCGTCACCATACAGAGTTGCAATGTTCACATTTTGTTCTATTTTTCGAACCCAGTGCAAATGTTAAGTGGCAAGGAGGGAGATCATTGGAAGGTAAGGCTTGTGCAGCACCATGGAGGTGAGAGGGGACTTGGCGGAGCTGAGAACAACAAGGCGTTTGGTGTGCTGAAGCAGGATGTCCAAAGGGGAGTGTCGTGGTGAGCTGTGTGATCCATTGGAACATAGGAAGAAAACAAGATATGTTTTTATTTATAAATGAACAAATTATTGTGTTAATAGTTAATGTATAAATGGATATGAGCATCTTCCCATGTCATATGCCATTTACAGCTATAACATGTAAATTGGCATGAGTGTATAGTAGACGGATCACATGTCGTATGCTATCTAAAAGATGTCCTAAGGCAGGAGTGTGGGTTCTCCACCACAGAAGTGTCATCATACACTTTCTTTCCAATAATTTCAAGGCATTGTGAAAACATGCAGTTTAAACGTGCTTGCACACACGGATCCACAGATTATAATGTCTACTTTTAACTAATCTAACAAAATAAATTAGTCTCTGGATCATTCTGATGGTGGTAGATAAGTAGTAAACAAATACATAACTTAAAATGCAGATACACACCTGTGAAGTAACCGCTAGGCGGTGACGATGTGTGGAGTAAGAGGAATTAAGGATGCTGTGGACGGGGAGGTACATGCCATCAACAGAGGCTCGGGAAACAGAACTGAAAGGAATTAAGAAACCATCTGTGCGGATGCTATAGGAAAGAGCACCCCAAGCAAAGGGCAGGACAAGGAATGAATGTTCTTGATATGGTCAAGGATGTGCGAGAAGTTTTTTGAGCAGAATAGAGACATAATCAGACTTATGAAAGAGGAGACTCTGAGTATTGTATGACCCATAGACTCTGTGGGGACAACAGGGAGAGTCTCTAGTAGGCTATTAAATAACATAATGTGAGGGGTGATGGTGACGAGGACCAGAGTGACAGAGGCAGTGGTAAGGGGATTGTTCAGGATGTTTTAAAGAGAGAGTCAAAAATATTTATTGGTAGATAGGATATGGTTTGTGAAATAAAAAAAGAAGTTAGAGATGTCTCCATGGCCTTTAGACTGAACAAAGGGACAGTTACAGTTGCCACTTACAGATGTTGTCACGAATGAGGAAAAAGCCATGGTGGTGAAGAATATGGACTTTGGTCTGGACCATTTAAATGTGAAATGCACAGTAGACATAGGGGTGGAGATGTCAAGTCAGTGATTGTCTAGAACTATCCAGAGTCCATTAGAAAGAACCAGGCTTGAGATGGAAATTCGTAAATCATAGCATTTATATGCAAAGCCAGGAGTGCACATGAGATCGACTAAAGAAAAAATACCCATGTGATGTCTGACTCTCATTTTGAGGTTTGACAGAACAGAAAGAAACAGCAAAGTCGACAAGAGATCAGAAAATTGAGTTTGAAGAAACTAAGAGAGTAGTTTCTCAGGGGTCAGGTGAAGAGTGTGTATCAAGGAGAAAGGAATGGCCACCTATGTCAAAGGCTATTGGGTGGTCAAGTATGATGAAGACTAGGAATCAGCCCATGGATTTAGATCTGTGAAGGTCACCGGTGACTTTGGCAAGAGCTACTTCAATGCAGCTGGGGTCGAGGTAAAGGAGGCAACAGAGCGTGTGGAGAAAACT
>NW_006436283.1:7861843-7893226 GCF_000325575.1 Pteropus alecto | reverse complement strand
AGAGCTGAGCCATAAAGAGGATGCAGAGGAGGAAAAACACATTTCCCTCTATCTTTCTCGGTTCCTGGCTGAGCCCCCACTGTAATAAAAGTCAGATTAGCAGGAGAAGCACAAACTGAAGTTGGATAATATGTATACCTCCTGTATACATGGGAGATAACTCCAAAAAACTGAGTAACTCTCCAAAATGTCCCAAGCTATCATCTTAAATATCATCTCTAGCTAAAGACAGAAGAAAATTATTGTGGGGTTTGGGGGAGGTCAGTTATGGGAAGTTACCAGGAAAAGCACAGTGCACAAGGGTATGGTTGTTAGGCAGATTTAAGTCTTTGCCTTCTCTATTGACAAACGTTTTTAGAAATTTAAAGTCATCCTTCTCTTCCTGGTACAGGAAGGGGAGACAGCCCTACCAATGGCGATTTCCCTTAATGTGTAATATACCCTACGAAATGAGATTTATCTCAGGAATGCAAGGTTGGTTCAACATTTAAAAAGCAATCGGTGTAATTAACCATGTTAGCAGAATAAAAATAGGATTTTTTTTAAAACCAGTTATCTCAATAGGTGTGGAAAAGCATTTGACAAGCCTAAAAAGATTCATTTATGATAAAATTTAGCAAATTAGGATTAAAAAAAAAAAAAAGACTTCCTGGATGCTTTGCCCCTAAAAGTGGGAACAAGATAAGGAAGTGCTTCCATTCTACTCCTATTCATCATTATACTGGAAGTCTTGGCCAATAAAATAACACAAGAAAAAGAAATAAAAGGAATACAGATTAAAAAGGAAGATTAAAACTCAGAGCTAATGTCGTCTATATAGAAAATTCCAAGGATTAGTTAAAATTAAGTCAGAATGAGGTATTATTACATGACTGTTAAATGGCAAGAAGCAAAAACAAACATCTGACACTGCCAAGTGCAATGAGGATACAGAGTAACTGGAATTCTTATATACTGTTGATATGGGTGAAAATGGTACAGCTACTTTGAAAAAGTTTACCAGTTTCTTATAAAATTAAACATACACTTACCACAGGCATCAGTAAATCTGCTCCTAAGTATTTATTCAAGAGAAATAAAAATGGTCATTCGAAAGGCTGTACACAGTTGGTTTTAGCAACTTTACTCATAATTGCCAAAACCCAGAAATGACCCAAATGTTCTTTGACTTGTGATTAACAAATATGGTATATCTGCAAACGGGATATTACTCAGTAATGACAAAGAATGAACTGTTGGTAAATGTGATGACATGATTGACCCTCTAATGCATATAGTCTTAAAAGACTACACACTTCAGGATTATGTTTAAACAATACTCTGTAAAAAGCGAAACTAAGCAGAGACAATATCAGTGCTTGTGTGGGTTGAGGGTGAGGAGAGAGGTTAACTCAAAAAGGGGCAGTGCCTGGGAAGTTTTTGAGATCATGGAAGCATTGCACTTGTTTTCCGTGACAGTTACATGATTTTTGCCCCTTCGTTAAGTCTTCTAGAACTAATCCCAAACCGGTACATTTTACCGTATATAAATTTAAAAGGAAAATAACACCATCCTTCTTTATTATCACATCATACCGTTAGTGCCCTTTTTTCATTAAAAATGAATACTCGCTCCATGTGTGGTTGAGATTTGTAACTAACATTCCCGCCTTTCTGTGGAGCATCAAACACGAGTCACTGAATGAGTCAAGAATTAGGGAGATGGTCTGGTTTGCAACCATCATTTTATGTTCTAAATAAACTAATTTTGTACTCCTCAAACCCTTTCCTAAGATGGATGGCTCCAGTAATTCTTCACCTCCCTCATCCCATTTCCAGTAACACTAACAAATTGGGTTTTCCTACATCCGCCCCACCCTAAGGCAAAGACAGCCTCCTGTGGGGATCAGCTTCTTGGTGAGAATAGGATGTTTCCACCCACCACTGTATATTGACACTTGCTACGCTTCTGGCTATAAATCACTTGATGACATCACATTGTTGCTATAAATCCATGAACAAATAAGCTATCCTTCCATTAGGGAACATAAAACGGTCCATTTTCAGACTCAGTCTGCATACTGTTTATGGGTTGCTTGCTGCTTTCAGGGTTTTTACAAGAGAACATCCACTGTTTCTTTCTGGCTCTACTCCAGAGAGCTGTGTTAACATTGCCCATTTTCCAAGATATTTGGTGGGAACACTGCATAACAGAGCCACATTTTCCATCAGGGACCTGCACCATATTTTAGTCTCTATTTCCCAGACAAATTAAACCCACTGTTTTATGAGCTTCTTCAAAGGGACTACACAGTAGCTCATTTTATTGAATATGGATACCGTCACTCAAAAAACTGATCATATGATAACAGAGCCCAGAGTTTACGAATTCTAGAGCACATTAATTATTACTTCAGGGTTGGATCCTAAATTACTTAACTTCCTTAGGGAAAGTTAGGCAGTGGGCCACTTGATGATATCGAAATTGAAAGTACCATGAGCTCAAATAGGTTATCTGCTTGGTGGGAATGAGGAAAAAAATAGTATGGGATCTGCAAGCACCAAGGGGGAAATACATTTTTATGTCATTCATTCCTTCATTTCTTCATCTGAACTGGAAAATGATGTTAGAGTATCAACAGCCCCAACTTTCAATTCTTTAATTTCCTTTCATGTTTTTAAAGTCAGGAGTTTAGTTTAGAATTCTAACCCAGGAGTAAGTTGGAGGGACAATGTATAAGCGGCTAAGAGTTTCCCCGATATATAGATAGATATCTACATATATGTATTTATATGCTCATATATACAACTATAATAATTACATGCATTTATGAAACAAAAATATACAAATACAGTTTTGAATCATTACTTATTAGCTCCTTCAGTTATTATTGATGTTTATGCAAACCAATCCCTGGTTTTGCTTTTTTTGTTGTTTTTACTCTTGTTATCCAAATTGAATTATTTAGGTATAACAGATTTTAGATGGTGGTTTGGTTATTTCTTGCTCAAATAGGTTATCTTGAATAGGTAGTTCTTGCTTTCAACTTTTGTTTATTAAAATTAAAATAATACTAAAAATATGCTAAGTCCATATATGATATGACAGGTATTGCAGTAAGAGTGTTATATAAGCTTTCTCACTTTAAAAATATGACTCTGTAGGAGTGTGCACTATTATTACTCCTATTTCATAGATTAGGAAAATGAGCCTCAGAAAATTGAGCACCTACCTAAAATAGTTCAGCTTGCAAGGGAGGATCCTGAATTTGAATGCATGTCTAACTGACTCCAGAGAACGTTCTTTTAAAAACAATCCAGTACTGATCCAGTTGCTAGTAACGTAAATAACAGAAGTGGGTATGTTGCTATTGAGTAAATAAAGAAATGTACTCGTTTGAAAAAAATTGTGGGCAACTGCATCTTAGATGAAGATTCTATTGCTGTTTTCAATAAAGGATCAATAATCTATTTTTCTTGGTACTTGAAAAGTCAAATCACAGAGCCGAAGATAAAGGCACTGATTCATTGATGAGCCTCAGAAGAATTAATTCTTTGATCCTTGGTGGAAATTTTATTCATTACTCAAATGATAGAATTATTTGGGTTTGAAAATTACTATGCCACCATGCTGTAAAAATATCACCTTGGACAAACCTGTGTGAGGGATGATTAGGTAAAGGATGATTAGGTGCTTTACTGGCACCGTGATTACTGGTCCTGGGATATTTCAAGAATTTCTGGGCTGTAAATTACCTAGGAGGCTATAGGTGTTTGTTATTAAGGAAATTACTTTAGCGAACAGCCTCAAAAGGAACAAGACACCAGGCACTGGCCTGAATCTCAGAGGCAACACATGTCCACTGATTCCAGAAAAAGAATATGTTTGCCAGCAAGGCTTCAAGACTGATGGAATCATGAGCCCGTGCTCAACTGAAACTACATCCGGGGAAGCTGAGTTTATCCCAAGGTTAAAAGAAAGAGCTGATTAATAAATGCGCTATTAGGTCAACCAAGATCATAGAGGAATAGGTCAAGAGTGACTGTGAGATTTGGGGGACTAGAGTTCCCAGGTCTCTAAGAGGGGTGAAGGCAATGATTAAAACATTATTTCAATCCTGTAGAATTTGAAGCCTAAGCGGGGTGGGGAGCAGATCAGATTAAATGGTTCCATTCACATTTATAAATCTAGATCCAATACCGAGCCTCCAAAGACATGGTATATATTTTGACGTATCACTGTGATCTGAGATCAGAGGAAATTTGGAGTCTTTATGCAAAGAAAAGGATCAAAAGCAGTTACTGTAAGACTCAAGAATCCTCCTTGTTCTGGAGACAGTGTAACTCTAAAGCTCTAGGACAGAAGCGGATCTTTGTATAGCATCTAAACCTCAAAGCTTTTAAAAATATACATCTACATAGGTGATAGACAGATGATAGGTAGATATTAGATAGATAGATAGATAGATAGATAGATAGATAGATAGATAGATAGATAGATGATAGATGATAGATAACATGAACAAAAAAGCATCAATGGCATCATTACATTTATATATTTTATATAGAAGAATATTCAGGCTTTTTGCTAATAACATATATAGATATATAGATAAATACCTATCAAGAATTCTTAGAGAATCTAATAAAACCTACTGACCTTCTCCCCAGAAGAGGTGTCCACAAACATCCTCAAAATCTTTTTCATTATTCTGTCCACTGATTGAGATGTTCAGGAAGAATCCTGACAACAGGGCAATTTAAAATCTGTATTTGTCTATTTCCTTTCTTGTAAATTATCACTCTGTATTAGTCAGGGTTCTTCAGAGAAACAGAAACAAAAAATATACCAGTATTCATTTATTTGTTACGGGGAACTGGCTCACACGCTCATATAACCAGAGAAGTCCCATGACCTGCCGTGGGCAGCTTGATGCCCAGGAAGGCCAGGGGCACAGTCCCAGTCTGAGTTTGGAAGATTGCTGCTGTCCCAGCTCAACAACAGGCAGGAAGAGAAGGGAGTTAATTCCCCTCTACCTTTTAAACTGGCTCCCAACGATTGGATGATGCTTAATTATACTCGAGGGCCATCTGCTTACAGGGTCCACTGATTGAAATGCTTATGTTACCCGCAGACGCCCTCACAGATACCTGAGAAGTAATTTTTAACCAGATACCTGGGCATCCCCTGATCCAGTCAAGCTCACAAATAAAGTTAGCTAACTCACCGCCTCTGTCTCAAATGATTTTGTGTTTCTGTGGATTTTATCTGTTTACGGTAGTAAAACTGCCTTTCAAAGCATCAAGGCCATTGTGGATTATGAGGAAAAGTAGAAAGTGGGCAATACATATTACAGTTAAAAGTCCAGGCTTCATTGTCAGATAAACCTATGTGTTAACCCATCTCTCTCACCTTCTAGCTGTGGGAATGTGAGTAAATTATTTAAATTTCTGAGTGTCATTTTCATCATCTATAAGAGAGTATTAACTCTCTCATGAGTTTTTAGTTAGGTCTAAATAAGAGACGTTTGATAACTAGGTACATACAAAATGCTGGGGACATACTAGGTACTCAAACACGGAGTCCAAACTTCAGTGTGTGGGGGGTGTGTGGGGGGAAGGGGAACTCTATTTTCTCTCACGAGGATATTAAAAAGAATTATATAAAACACCATGAAATGCAATCTCTTTGCGAATTTGCACCAGAGAAACTTTGAGGAATTTTATTGCCCCTTGGGCAGTGACGATGGTGGTGGTGACATGTGTTTGAGGAGATATTCGCCCTTCCAAGTGACTGAGGTAAAAAGTCATTGTTTGTTCTACAAAAACAAACAAACAAACAAATAAATAAAATAAACAAAACAAAACTCAACCAAAGAAAAAACCCTAGGTAATTAAGAGGGATCCTAAATATCAGAATAGTAACACATGATGGCTCAGACTTGCAAGTACATATATATTCTTCAAAATTAAAATGTAATAAAAGAAAAAGTAGGCAAAAGAAACATTTGAGAAGCAACAAAATCGTCTTATTTTAAATATCAAATAATTCATTAAATTAGCAAAAATGATGCACAGAGAGGGGTAACGGACAGAGGGCTTCCAGCTGTGATGTCCATAGCACATGGAGAAGACAGGAGACTTATTGGTGACAGCATTGAACAGGAATCCTGGTAGATACAGTGATAACCTGGTGATGACAGGATTTCCCCGCCCCCCACCCCGGGCTCCCTGTCACAGAATTGCCAATTCAAACAGATGCAGAAAACATCATAATGACCACGTTTTTCTTTTGTGATCTCCGAGTGGATAGGATTCTAGAATCTCACCACGAGAAATCTCCTATGGGCAAGGACTACTCGCTAGTCTGTTAGCAAACTGATCTGTAAGCAGCTAAACTTCCGGTGCCCAGAATAACTGACTGTCTTGAACTCAGCTTTAAGTTAAGCTTGAACTGTGATAGGTAACTTCCATCAGGTGTCCATCTTTAAAAGAAGATTGAAGTCGGCGCCTCAGGAGGGTTGTTTTCAGTATTTGGGGACAAAAGTGACTGGTCGGAGTATTAGAAAAACTAGAATAGCTGTTCGGTAGTTCATCACACAGCTGCCAGGCTAAATATACCCCAATAGTGTTTTCTTACTGAGGCTTCATTTTGGCCTAAATCTCATTCTAAAACCCCAGTCTTTTGACAGGAAAGCTCTATATGCCAAACATCAGCCAGGAAACATAATTATTACCAAAATTGAAGCAGGTACTATTAAATCTTTTCATTTCAATTTGGAAATATAAGATGAAGAGTTTAATATTAACTCAATCAGTCAGTTTCAATTAGGTCACTGTGTATTAGGGTTTATAGCACTAAGATCACTAATGCAGCTCCTTGAAAAACAAGCAAAGTATTATAGTTGGTCCAAGTAGACATATTCTACAACGATTTGATTATATTTATATGTTTTCTTGCAAACTCTAGTGGTATTTCTCAAGATTTTTTAGGTGTCAACATATGGTTTCAATTTCTCTGAAATATATAGCTTAGCTTGTTCTCAGAGAAAACGCTGCCAAACAGGACTTGTAAATGTATCTTGAGGTAAAACTTAACATCTCGTCCTTTCCTATAAGGCTCCTTGGCTAATGCCTGCGTAACCACCTCAGATGGAAAATCACACCATTACCCAGATGAAGTTTTTTCAACTGAAAAGAGAAACAGGTTTCTCTTTCATATACACACCAAGCTATGCTGTAACAGAGTTTTCGCCCATCAAGAAGATAAAAATGTAGACGTGTTTAGCTACTTTAAATAATTGCCATTATGATCAATTTCATACAGTTCAAACTAAAGGAGTCAGTCTACCAAATAAAATAGAATTAATAAAACAGAATATTTTCACTAGAAGAGATTTGTTTTCATCATTCTAAAACTTCCCTGTTTGCATCATTCTAAAACAGAAACAGGAGAGAAAAGGTTGCAGTTGATTTCTCATAAAACTACGGCTAGAAATTGTGATAATGTCATTCTTGATGTAGTAAATGTTTGCACAGAATTGTTTATCTCGAAGGTACATTTCACATTCTCTATTTGTGCATTTATTTAATACACATTCAAAAGCTTTCTGTTTAGTATGTATGTGTGTATACATGTGTATATACATATATACATCACATGTGTGTATTTATCTGGCTTTAAAAAAATTCTGGAATGTAAATTTTAAAACTCAGTTCGACATTTGGATTTGTATGTTTTATCTTTATTATAACCCAAACCCAAGCAATGTATAGATCCATTTTATAATGAATAGCTTGCTGTAGACATTTCCCTAAGTTGTAAATTCTCAGGGTACATGGAACTGCTGTTGAAATAGGTTAGGTTGTTTTGTACCCCTTTGTATAATGTGCATACCCACTGCTGATAAAGAAATAACTTGGTTCCTATAGGGAAAAAGGTTTTTTTAATTTTTAGTTTTGTCTTGATGTAAACAAGAAGACAAAATTGGTGAGAAAAGGAGGGATTTTGTCTATGAAGTTTTCCCTGAAGTTCCAAATGACTATCTTGAAGTCATAAACAACCCAGCAGTCCATTAAACCGTATCCCTAAATTACTCAAGAGTTACATGCTTGGCCACCTTCGCACTATTATTATTTTGTCTCCTGCCAATGGTGTTTATAAAAGGTGAGTATAGAAACAGACTAAATAGAATAGAACTGGATGATGCCTTGCTTCGGTGAGAATGGAGCATGGTCGGTGTGTTTTCCTCACTAGTATTAAGAATATGTCCTGGGAAGACTAAAACTCCGGGTACTTTTATTTGCTTAGTGTTTTCTTTCTTCTAATTGTAAAAATAAAAGTGATTATATGCAAAAAACAAAACAAAACAAAACACTTTAAAGCACAGATAAGCAGAGATAATGACATTAAAACTTATGAAATTCACCACATGGAGATGAGAGACTATCCATATGTGTTTCTACCTCTTCTAAATAAATTAGGCTCATAATCTATATATTTTTATTGAAATAGGAAGATGGATCAGGAGCATCTTTCCTTTCCAGTAAATACTCTTCAGTTTTTTGCTTTTTTTTCCCCCTATAGCATTAAATTAAACTAATTATGGCGATTATGTTACTGGATCCCACCATATTGCATTTACATAAACCGTTGGATTTTTAAGTTATTTCTGGTCCTGCATTATTTTTCTTATTTTTAAACACTCACAATAGAAAAGACTACTATTTACTGAATGTTTGCCATGTGTCTAACGTGTTGCTTAGTGTCTTGCATGGATAACCTAGTCCAGAAGATGGCAAACTGCCTACTGCAACCCACGGAGGACCCCTTGCCTGCTTTTGTAAATCAGCTATTGAGACACAACCACACTCATTTGTTTACATATCGTTTATGGTCACTTTCCCACTACAATGATAGCTGAATAGTTCCAACAAACACCAGATGATCTACAAAAACTGAAGTATTTTCTCAATAGCCTCTGACACAAGTCTGGTTGGGTCTTCTGTATTGCTGGAAATGTTTTTCGTCTGCCCTTCCTAATGTAGAAGCCATCGCCATATGAGACGACTGAGCCCTTGAAATACGGTGAGTGCGACTGAAGAACTGAATTTCTAATCTTACTTAATTTTGAGTAACTTAAATTTAAACAGCCATATGTGACTAATTGCATCTATACTGGATAGGACAAATCTGGAAGTCCTGATCCATCACATCTTAAAGTCTAATGTGTGATTTCTGAGAATTTCTGGAAGGCTAAAGATCTAGTAGCTCAAAATTTAGTAGCTATATCTTTTTCAGTTATCATTATTTTTGTATTCATATTTTGTTAATTTACCAATATGTGGCAAATTATCAAAGTTGTTTTTATTTAACAATGAAAGTTACTTAATCACATGACATGTGAAACAAAAATGAACACTTTCTTTCCCTGAAGAAAATCAAAAAGTTATATTTTCAACATGCTAATAAAATGTTATCTCTGTTGCTATTGTTATCTCTGTTTGGTTATTTAATATAATATTTGGGGCACAGAGAGAAAAATAAAATTTCTGAGTTTCTTGTGAAATAACAGACTAGAGAGTTGTGAGAATCCATATCCATTCTCTTTATAAAATCATGGAGATCATGTTATAAGAAAAAGATTATTGTATTTTTAGATTCAATTATTAATATGACCAGAAAGGTTTTTGCTTTATGTTTTCTTTTTTTCCCCTCTGAGCTTCAGTTACTTGATGGGAGAAATGAAAAGCATGGAAGTGAATAATTACTTTCTTCCATCAGTAACCAAGGCCATCTCGAGACTTCTAACACCTTGGGCCTTTTTGCCTTCCTGAGACTCCTTTCTTCCATTAAATAAAGAAAAAAAGAAAGAAAAGAAGGCATTTTTTTCTTTTTTTTTTCTTTTAAAATAATTTGAAACACTTTTGTGAGCCCCTAAAATGATGATGGGTCCTGGTACCTTGTTTCCTATGCTTCCCATGAGCGATTGGTCACATTAAATATGAACTACCTTTATGTGGCTAGATTTTAGGAGCAACACAACCAAGTTGCCCTGACCTTCCAAAACATTTTTTTGTTCTTAGTAATTGATTCCTCTGGGAAAAACTTCAATTGATCCTTTAAGCTGAAAATATTTCCAAAAGTTAGAAAAATCAATGGAAATTAATTAATTATGATTAATGATGATGCGTAATTTTATGGAGTCATTTCCAGAGAATGACAGAGATGGTGATAATGGTATGGAATGGAGGTTGGGGTGGAGTAGATTAGGGTTGAAAATATTAGGTGATTAAGAACAAACCTATTGTGTGCATGTTCTTCCTTTCGCAGCCAGAACAACACATTTATAGATCTTCTCTCTTTCAACACTTAAGAAGTAACTGCCACTTGCTAAGGAGGCTGTGTGGTGCAGTGGTCAGCTGCCCAGATGTCAGAGCTCAGCTTGCATTCAGGTTTGCATTCTGGTTCTCTCGCTTCACAGCTGCGTGCCTAGAGCAGATTAAGCAAAGCCAAGGACCTGTGTTTTCATCTGTGAAATAGGGAGTATTGTCTCTAGTCATAATAGGTTGTCGTGAGGCATCCATGAGATAATAAATGACAACTCTTCGAAAAGTGCCTAGTAAGTATGGCCTAAGTGTCACTTCCTGTTTGTTGATGACATTCTACCTAGAGGCTGAAGGATAAATGCAAGGAAGCCTAGCCCCTAAGCATCTCATGTCCAATGCATGGACGCGATCTGTCTCACGCATTGACTTCAACAGGTGGTAGTAGCTGCTTGGGCTTCTTGTTGAGAATTCTGAGGTTTTTATTCAAGTTCAGAGAAAAAAGTGTGTCCTGAATGTAGAAGGGGGTATTGTCATATGCATTATGCATTTTCATCCTAGATCTAATAATTTGGAAAGAAAAAAAATCAAGATTTTAATGACTTATTTTTACAAGGTAATAATGTCCCTTAAAACATGGATGCATGGCCTAATGTAACTTAATGTGCTTTCATTTGTAGGATTTAGCTATTTGAATTATTCACAGTGAGCTTTCAGACAATAATTTGCTTTATTTTTGACTTATTTTCATTCCAACCAAAACACTATGTTCTTTAATTTCACACAAAAGAATTGAGAAATTGTAAAGACATAAAAGAACAATAATTGAGAAATGATGATTGTATTTTGGAAGAAAGACCAGCTTTTGTTACAGACGTCTATTTCTTACTTGCATCTCTAAAGTTCTGTTCATCGTGCATTTTGTTGCAAAAAATATCTGGCTTTAGAATGACTGGAAAGCCTGTTTCTGTTTGCTTCAATCTGCCCCAAGCAAATGGAGGCAAACAAACGCTTTGTAAATGAGAAATGACCAAAACGGCCTAATACATCAGCCTAGCCAAAAACAAATGTCCTCTCTAGATAGCCATTTACAAAATTACTGACAGTGCAAATCTTGATCAGAAAAACCAATCTATAAGATACATTTCTTTTAACTTCAATTAATCCTACATAAATCTGTAGTTACCTGGCCTTGAATATATGCACATCTTTATCAAATCTGTAAGCCATGTCTCCATATTTCATTTCAATAACATGTAAACATCTGCTGGAACTATATCGTTCTTAGTTTACTTGAAATATAGCACAGAGCTTGACTGTCGGTATTATTTTATCATTTTTCACTTGAAAAAACATTAAAAATGGAAAATTCTTACCACAAAATTAATATTTCTATAAATGGATTTTCTCCACATAAAACTAGACAGTCAAATACATCATTTGAAACTTAAAATGTATTCTTTAACTCCGACAACTACTTTTCACACTTTAAATTTATACTTTATAACTAATTCATGAACATTATTTTTCCCAGTCTGGCAAAATAACAGTAACCTAACCATATCTGTTTTACTTGTGAGATATGGAGATACTGGATTAGGTTATCATTTGATTTTTTATTAAATGCTTTTTAAAAATGGAAGAGTTCTTTTGGTAAAAATTTGTTTACATGGATTTTTAGAGGTCAAGTTAACAAGATGTGGTCTTTGGAAACTTAATTAGCAGAACATAGTTATAAAATATGAGTCTTGTTTAACATACCTGAACCAAAGTGTAAAACAATTGAATAGAAGGTCATACAAATCAATTTCATTTAAAAGCTTTTTTTAAAATTAACTTTCTTCTGATTTTCTAGTTTATAGACACATCCCAAGAAAGCAGGGTGGGGAGTCAGATTGTGTGTAATTTCAACCTAAAGTCAAGTACTGTTAATATTTAAGCATATTTCTTTTTAAATAAGATATTCATTTTGATTTTGCATAATCATTATTACATTGTATATAATTTCCCATGGTGCCTTGATTTCCTTAACTGTATAATACAAGCAGTTTCTTTTGTTATCAAAACAAAATAACAGATGAAAATTAACTTGGTAAATAGAACTCGAATAGTTTATGTATAATTCCATTGGCCTGTAGTAGGAGTTGGCCAACTTCTTCCGTAACAGGCTACGTAGTTAATATGTTCTGCATTGGGACCTTATGATCTCTTTCCCAACCACGTAGTTCTGCTTTTGTAGGGCAAAAGCAGATGGAATCCAAAAAAACAAATAGACATGGTCGTGTTCTAACAAACCTTTGTGGACAGTAAGTTTTGAATTTTATATAATACTCACATGTCACAAAACATGATTTTTTAAATATGTTTTCTAACTATTTAAAAATGTAATTTGCCATTGTCCCTCAAATGGTCATTTTTCATATAATGAGAGATGATAGAGAATAAGATATCTGCCCTATGTGGAGGGTATATCTTAAACTTAGGAAAAAAAGGAAACATGCAGACTGCTGTGGAAGGAAATCAACAAGGGAACCATGAGCATTGGTCTGTACTTCGAAATATCTGAGAGAGCTCTGAAGGAATGTTCTAGCTTGGGCCTCAGCAGGTGGTCAAGGCTGGTTCTTCAAAGATGGAGGAATTATTCCTGTGAATCAGCAGCCACTGTTTGGACAATTTGGATTTTATCAGGAAGAGCGAGGAGGAAGAGTGAGAGCTATAGCCATGTGCAAGAGGGCGTGTGGAAGAATGACTGTGATGGACATACACGAAGGCCGTGATGGCAATTCACTGTCACAGTACGTACTAGTAGCCTATCATGGGGTATTTAAATGATAAAAATACCTTTATAATAAGCCATTTACTAAGTCTGTGTCATTTTTTTTTTCTATTGCAGCTAAGGTAAAAAGAGAAGATGTTGGCTTAAATATGATAGGAAAAGTTAGTATTAAATTATCTCTCGACATATAGAACGAATTAATGGAGTGAATTCAGCTACAATTGATCAGATCCATGATGCGGAAATGTGTCATTAAGAATTCCCAAATACTGCATAGGATGTAAAATAGTAAATCAATTACTTATTTTCCCAAAACAATGAAATAACAGTAACAATAATAGCCTTCTTAAAATAAATGATGGCCATGTGACAGGAATATTATCTCGTGCTAGACTTGTAACAGTACCATGACCTAGGTAATCTCGAGATTAGAGATGAGGAAACTGAAACTTAGAGATTTTAAGTCATCTAGATCATATAGTCAATGGAAAAGAATATTTGAAATAGGGCCCTTCACAGATATAAGACTCGCTCATTCACCACAGCGACTTAAAAATACTTAAAAATTGTATCTGTAGAATTCACTTTCTGAAAAAATTTCATCTCTAGCAAAATAATCGGCAAACATATAAGCAATAGTGACAGTTTTTCATCTGTAAATATTCTCGAGTGATTTTATCATGTAACTTTTTATGTCCCTGCCATATTCCCAAGCGGTAACATGCGATGTTGCTGGAAAATCTGTCCTTAAAAGAAGATTCATAGGGAGAACCTGCATCCCCTGTTCTTTTTCCCTCCGGTATTAAAAGCCAAACTCTAACATGTTTTTTTAGATTTCCTTAGAGGAAGAGGAAAAAAAAATCTACCCATGAGAGTACACTGAGACAACGTAATTTGCATATCTTTACAGCCTCCCATGGTGCCCTGCAAACGGAGAACAGTTGAAGGATATAGAGTTCCTTTTACACAGGATAACCAGCGGAAATGACCACTGATGTTAATTTGAAACAGAATGAGATAGCTACACTGAGGTGCCTTGAGGAAGTATACAAAGAGAGCCTTCTCTTGTTCAGGAGGTGCTGACAGCGTGGGTGAGAGTCTATCCTGTGCAGCTGATGTAAGGAATGGCACATCCTTAAATCTCAACACCTGGACAGAGCTTGGGCGATTTTGAAAGAAAGCTAGACAGACGGTTTCTCATAATGACACTGCAAAAATCCCAAAAGGCATCTGCAGCTGGCTCACTTAGGAACCGAGTTAAAAAAAAAAAACAACAAAAAAACACACACAAAAAAATGCTCATTTATCAGTGCAAAGTTAAGCGATTTGATAAGCCCTTTCTAAATTCTTATTTGGGGTAGACATATTTGTGCATTATGGCTATTTCTGGGGGCTTGGACGTTATCGCTTGTCATCGACTTGCTTTAATCCTAAAATTAGTCTGAGAACAGAGAAGCATCAGTTTGTATTTAAATCAGTTGACAACTCCTTGCAGAATTGTGTTTTCTATTTGTTTTCCCCATTAAAAATGTCGTCTTCTTTTAATCCATATGTAATCCAAAATGGAATCGATTGGTAATTTTATGGATGAGCATTTAAAACACGTGACCTATCTATCTTTCTGTGACCATGACCCCACCACCAATCTGTTTGCCTTTCAAAATAATCGGATTCAGTGTATCCATTACACTGGCAATCAATGTCTCAAATATGTGTGATGGATGTACTTGCCCAGAGAAACAGAAAACGGATATGAGGCATACTGGGGAGGCGGTACAGGAAAGAAAACTTACTACTGCAGAGCTGGCTTTCTCTAACCTATAGAGCAACGAGGTCCAGGCTCTTCGGGCATATAATTAGCATGAGGTTAAACAGAATGAAAATGATACTAAGGCATGGTACAAGTATACAGTGCAAAGCCTTTCGTCACAGAACCGTTTATTACACAGGTTCGGAGACACTGCCTTGGAAGCCAGCTTAAAATCTTTTTAAAGCAAAGTGAGTTAAGGATAAATAATGAACAGAAAATAGTTCTCTCTGGTTTTATCGTGAGTTGCTAGTCTACATAATTTATGTACATTAGAAGAATAAATTAAAAAAGAAGAAGAAGAAGAAAAAGAAAAAAAAGAAAGAAAACTTGGAGCTCCCTAGACCCTGGAAGCACTTATAACTTGTTTTAGGGTTAAGTGATATGCTTTTGGAATGAACCAACAGTCATACACAAAAGAGCATCGTTATTAGAAAATGTGATGTCGACTTGAGGGTCGCTACAGGACCAACCCTTCCTGGAAGACCAATCCTGGCCTTAAAGATGGAAGGAACGTGGATTGACAGGGAGAATTTGGAAAGTCCAGAACAGAAATCTTTACAAGATAAGACCTCAAAATGAAAAGGAATAAACATACGCGTTTGAGTCTGGCTATTGCTGGAGACGGAAGGAAGATAAAAATGTAGTTCTTTGAGTAAGGAACAGAAGTTCTATGTTAAGAATGGAGGGAATAAATTGTAAAGCTTTTGTTGTCAGTGTGTGTGTATATGTCTCCCTAAGCAACCAGCTTCAGCAAGTATTTAATATAAGGCTGATGCATGGAGAAGAAAGACAGACCTCCCATGCCACTTAATCCTCACCACTACCCCATGTGGAAGGCATTTTAATCTCCATCTCACACATACTGAGAGAGAGTGACCTTTCACAAGGATGGAGCTCCAAGTGGCACATCTAGAAAATGACATAACTCCCAGTACTTGACTAATTTCAGAAAGATTTTATTCTGCATTTGTCCTCAAACATTGAATGATTCTGAGATGTGGAGAACAATGGAAAATAAGTTTAGAGAACTAAGGAGGATGCGGTTTCCTGATGGAATTATGACAGATCCGGTACCATTTCATGAACATGCAACATCTCCTCCCCGCCCCCCGCTCCAAATATCTAGGAAACATGCATAAATGTTGCTGAAAGGTTATGTTTGTTTGCTTTTTAGTTACGTAGTTCTATCATGTGTGTTTAGATTTATTTGAAAAGATGTCTTTTTCCTGTGTTAGAGCAATGTTTTTTTTTCTGTGGAAGGAAGCTGGAGTGGGTACATAAATCAATAGTACATCTATAAGCTACCTATCGCCTGGTACTTGCTAGGCTTCTAAGGGGAAAAAAATTGCAGTATGAGACTTGACTCTTGCCCACCAAAACATTTTAATCTCTTGAAAGATGAAAGTCAATCTATATAAGAAAATAAGAGGCATATTTCATGACAGACAGCTAAGTGTGATTTCTTAATTTTAATTACAATGACATTATTATTATTGAGGGTTCTATGGAGAGGAGTCATGAAAAATTTTGAATAAATAGGAGAAACACGATAAAATTTTAGTATTATTTCATGTTTCTAATATATAAAAAATCTGGTTAATGAAGAAGTAATTGGGAAAATGATTCAGGCCAAGAAGCAAGATAAACAAGATACGAAGGCAGAATAATACGAGAGGACTATAGATCTGGTGGGAAGGAATGTTTATTTTGTTCAGCTTTGTTCTGTCCAGGTGACAGTAGGCTCTGATGTCTAAGCTAAGGGACCAAAAATGAAGGTAGCCACTTCCATTCTCTTAATGCTTTTCAAGAGCCCTTCCAATTCCAAGACCCTATGATCCTAGATATTTTCCAAATCGCAAGTTAAAATAATTTTCTCTTATAACCTCTTTTAAGGGGTAAGCACACAACATTTAATTCTAAAAAAAATCTGGTGCATAATAATGCTCTACCTGCGTGAGATAAAAATAGGAATTACATGTTTACGGTTGATTTTGTTTTGTTTTGTTTAGTTTCTACTGAAAGCCACTCCTTCCCTCTTCCTCAGCTTTATTGAGATATCATTGACATATATCATTCTGTAAGTTGAATGTGTATGGCATGTTGATCTGATACACATTGGGAGATGATTACACCTATCGTTAGATAATACCTCCATCAGCTCACATAATTACCATTTCTTTTTTTGTGGTAAGAACATTTAAGATCTACTCTGAAAAGACTACTCATAATATTTGATGTGTATGAACAAATTTTAAAACTTAGTGAAAATGCAGCATATTCAAATGTAGTGAAAGGGAATATCATCTCAACTACGAGATTCAGGCACGGAGTAAAGCTTTGAACTTGGCTGCCCATCATGTACCACCTGGTTCATGGGAAACTGTACCAGATCTTTAAAATGTCCTGAATTCTTGGGGATGCTGTAGTAGTCCCTTCCACTTGTGGCCCTGAAATACCTCCGTGGAACTCAGCCAGTGGCTGTTGAGAAAACCAGGTCACAACACATATGAGGGTAACCAAATTACATGGAGAATTCCTAGGACCTTTGTAAAACCTAATTGTTTAAATCTGTCAATTATGACAAAACAGTTTCGGGGGGGGGAGGCGCTAAAACTGAAAAAAAAATAATTAAAAAGGAAAAGTGTTACTAGACTGCGTATTGTACGAAATTATGCTGCCACATCTGTCCAGCTGAAATCTCCACTAGAATTACTGTTGTGTATAAAATGAAGACATTAACATTTAATTACTTGGCTAAAGGAAAATGCCATAGCATGGGAAAATAAAACTTTACAAAATGAGGATTAGATTAAAACTGTAGGCTATCACCCACTGCTTCAGCGGCTCCTGTGAGCTCCGACAGCTTTAAAATTGCTTAAATAGTTAGTAAGGTGACTGTAACATTGACCAGCAAATGACATAAATCCAGAATTAATTATAAAGACTTAAATAAGCAAAAAGAAAGGGGTTCAGTAGATCCAAGTTTATTGTGAGATGTCGGCATAATGAAAAATCAATCAGTTTGTTTATTTAAGGAAGAATTAATTGCATATCATATTGCAGAAAATATAGTACTAGAGTAAAGTTATCCGACTTCAGAATATTATTTAAGTGGATCACTTGTATCTCGATTTTCTTAGACAATTTATATTGTTTTCGGGTTTTATCAGGCCTGTGTTCAGCTTGTCACATTGACTAAAATTAAGCAATATTTATGAGATCGCTCAAGGGGGCTCTTTTATTTTTTAGGGAGCCACCCGTCTTTTCTATCTCCACATCTTCTGAAATGTTATTCTCCCCTCTAATTTGGAGTAAGTTGTTATTTATAGATTACTTTTAATTTATGGAGTGATGAGGGGTGTCATAGTTAGCTAGATGCCCCTGAGAAGTTCCCCAGATCAGTGGTGAAGCCATCCATTTACCAATTGACTTTTAACCCTCTCTAGCTGACAAAACATGATTTATTTTCATGCAAAGAAAATGAGCTCAACCTTTGAATACAGACAAGTTTTTACGTGCAACCTGAGTGCACTGCACCTGAAAAGCAACCATTTCCTAGGAATACAGCATAGATCAAAGTGAGAGCTTGCCATAAAAGAAACCGTCAGAGCACTGACGTTCAAAGTAGAATACCTATCTTTACTGCACTTCATGCGGGTAATTTCCAAATCAGTTTCTATCTGTGGGAGAGTTGTCTGTATACGCATGATAGCTTATAATAGTACTAAGATATTTCTTTGCTACCCAAATTTATTGATTCCCATCTGGGGTGTAGCCTGGAATTTAGAGTAAGTCACAATAAAATGGAAACTAGATAGGAGTCTTGCTTCGTGAGAACAGAGTTCTATATATGACATTGGTAATTATGTAAATTATTATTTGAGCAAAGATGTATTGAAATCTCCAAATCTGCCTACCATTTTACCAGGTAGTACTTTGTCAAGAGTCCAAGGCTGCACAGTATTAGCATATTTTATTGAGTACTTAAAGATGCCAGGCAATGTCCTAAGTGCTTTGTATGGATTACTTCCTAGTTAGTCCTCTGGGAAACTTTATGAGTTAGGTGTTATTATTATTCAAATTACAAGGAAGGGAAAAACTGAGTCTTAAAGAGTTAAATAACATTCTGGTGCTACAACCACTAGGAAGTAGTATATTCTATTAATCATTTTAAAAAAATTTACTATATCTGATGATGCTTTGATATCTCAGGGCTTTGTAAACCCTAGAAGGGAAGAGACTGGCCCTCTCAGAGTTAGTGAATTCTTAGAGACAGCAAGCAATCTGCCTGTGAGCGTGCTTTTGTTATGCAAACCAGCCAATCCAGAATACAATTCCCCATCCACCTCCTCGATCAAATTCTCACACACCAAGCCAAGCCATTATTCTCCCCGCTTTAAATTACCCCCAGGCCAGGTACTGAATAATTTAGGACCACCCCTATGGGCCAGAGCTTGCCAAAATTCTTCAGACTTTCCAATCCTAAACCTGTTTAGCTGCTTACTCCATCCCAACCTTTTCTTCCTGCTAAAACCACAGGAAAGGTTCCTGTCCCTGGTGTCTTCATACTCCACCTGCCTCTGGACTGCCCCTGGTGCTCTTCCATGTGGCCCATCCCATATAGCTCCTGTTCCCTCTTCCTAGGAACTGTAACAAGCCGTGTTTTCCATGAACGTCATCTCCCGATCTGCTGGACTCACCATACCCGAATACAAATAGACTCCTAGGTAGGTTAAAAAAGGCAAGCCCAGGGGCGAGCCAGAGTCTTTTGATTGCACAAAGGCCCACTACTCCTCTTGTAAGCTCCAGGGTGGTTTTCTTCTTCTCTTTTCTCTTTTAATTTTGAAATAATTAAGGCTTCACAGGAAGTCACTCTGCACGCTTTGCAGAGTGGACTCAGGCACCCTTCACTCAGCTTCTTCCAATGTCTACACCTTGCATGACGAAGGGGTTCAGGATAGGCCTCCCCAAAATTTGCTACTGTGGCATGTGGATTCTTTTGAGCTGAAGGCAGTCGAGATCCTTCAGGTTAATGAGAAACTTTTACCTCTCTCTTAAAGAATATAAAGTAGGACCCTTGTCCATATAAGAGTTATCACCAAAAGTGACTTTCTATGATCTATGTATAGGGCAGGGTAAACTTCTGATTGCTGAAAATCTGTTCTTGTTATCACACAGCTAATGACCTTCAACCCCTCTGAAGCCCCAAAGTGCCTTACCTCATCCTTAGCTCAGAAGATCATATATACCTCAGTTTCTCTTTCTGTCTTAGAATCTCTCATGTGTGTGGGGTTCCCATTAGTATGTATGTATTAAATTTGGTTATTTTCTCTTGTTAATCTGCCTCCTGTATATTTAATTATTAGACCAGTCGAAAGAAACTAGGAGGGTACAGGAAAGTATCTTCCCCTCCAAATAACTAAAATTCACTAGGAAATTGACATTGATATACTCCACAGAATTTAGACTTTGCCAGGTATGCATTTCCCTGTGCGTGTGCATGTGTGTGTATGCGTGTGTAGCTCTGAAAATTGATCACATGTGTAACTTCTCTCATCATCATCACAATATGGATACTTAACTACAGCATTGCCACAGACTCTTTCCAATGACTCATTTATAGCCACACCTATCCCAAACCATCCTGAACCCCAGGCAGCAACTAATCCATTCTTCATATCTATAGAATGTTATTTCACAAATGTCATACAAATGGAATCATGCAGTATCCTTTTAAGATTAGCTTTTTTCACTAAGTATTATTTCTTTAAGGTTAATCCAAGTTCTTGTACCCATTCCTCATCATTCCTCTTTATTGCTGAGTAGTATTCAATAGCATGGAAGTACCAGTTTTTTTATTCATCTACTGAAGATGTCTGCACAGTTTCAGAGTAGGGCCGTTATGGATAAAATTTGTGTACAAGCGTCTGTGTTATACATGGTGACTCCCAGTGGAACACACCTGATGGTGACTCCCAGTGGAACACACCTGATGGCCACACCTTTGTGTTGTCCCTTACTTACCCTTAAGTATGGATTGGTTCCATGAATCATATTAACCAACAGAAGTCAACAAAAGTGACACTGTGCCAGTTCTGACCCGAAGCCGTAGGAATCTTCTGCTCTGACTCTTTTGGAAGTCAACTACCCTGCAAGCCCAATGCTATAAGGAAACCCCAGCTTCCTTATAGCCACACAGAGAAGCTTGAGGGGCAAGAACCAAGAAACCAGAAGTGTGAACTGAGGCTACTGGACGACGACATACCGGTTCCAGCAAACAATCAACGTCAGCTTGCCACACATGCGATTAGCTGCCTGAAAGTGTGTACCTAAGTCACCCCAGCTGAGCCCTCTGAAGCAGATGACCTATGCTTGCAAAGTACTGACCAAATAGCAAAATCATGAGCAAAAAAATAAAATGCTTATTGTTTTAAGCCATTAATATTTGGTAGGTTTGTCCTACTAAAAATGATACGTAGCAATACATATTTGGAACAGAAATACACATCCATGTATAAGTAGGTCCTGGATGCATGCATGTTAGTTTTCCATGATTGCTAAAATTCCAGGCTATGTTTTTCAAAAATAAATACAATTAACAACTATATACATTTGAATAGGTAAGGTACAAAAACATTTATTTTATATAAACATATAATGGATTTAGATATTCTAGAAATGAGCTAGATCTGGAATCACAGATCCAAAATCGATCTGCTCTCTATCACTAATATTGTTTGAAACATCACACATCAGGGACAATTGCTAGGATCAAATGAAACAACTGATACAAAACATTTTGTATGCTGTAAACTATTAAATGACTATAAGGTATTTTGTGGTTGCTCACGCATCAGCTTAGTTGTTGATTGATAAGTAGGTAAAAAGAAAACGTAGGCGTTTTAAGGAACACTGAATTTATCCTGTCATCACTTCTATTAAACTCTCACAGTATGTTCAGATGATACTTTTTATTATAAGAAGTATTATTATTATTTTATTACTTTGTATAGAAATTCATGAGTTTTAATACATTGAACATAAATAAACTTTACATGAAAACACAAGTGACTAGTAATAATGTAGCTAATTTGAATTTAGCAAAGACTCACAAAAGATAATTTCATTTTGTTTTATAATTTTTTAGTTTAATAATATGTAACCCCATACTAAAGAAAAAATAATAATTAAGCTTGATTGCCTCAATACTCCTAGCAATGAATTTAAATCATCTTCATTTTTCTTTTTCCTGCCAACAAAGGAAAAATTGTGACATGACAACCTCTGATGTAGAGACAGACATACACTTTCCAAATTTGTTTGTTTCTGGGTTATTTTTGGCTTGCTTTCGTCATTTAGTCTAAATTAAGTGTTGGTTAATGTGGTTACATTTTACTGGAGCTACTAACATAAGGTTACATAAAGCAGAAAATGGAAATAAAAGTTTACAACAAGCTTCATTCTGCTTTCTTTCTTTGAAGCTCAGTGGAAAGTATGATAGCATTGCACATTCAAGTCTTTGCATATTATTAAACTGAAAAAAATTATAAAGAACATGACAAGCTGAAAGGAAAAAGGAGCACAAGCCAGAACAAATTCTAGCTGTTGATTATTTCCCAGAGATATTCCCCTTCATGGTCCGTGGTGAAAAGCATCACACATTTCGTCCAAAATCATATTTATCTAATGTCCAAAAACTGAAAAATTCAAAGCGCGAGTTTCTTTGGGTTTATGCTACACTAGATAATCAATCTGTGGCCAATTTTTCTCCTCACCTAATTTTCCAGTTGTTTTGATATTCATAACATGTGTTTTCTAGTCTTCAAAGTAGATTAAAAGTAATTCAACGATGAAACGCAAATGGAAACATTTGGTCCCATTTAGTGTGAAATTTATTTCAGAAAAACATGGTCACAAAAAATAGGTAAGTGAAGAAAATTAAAAAGCTGCCACGTCACAATTATTTGGGGCAATTCTGCACTCTTAGAATTCCATGGCTAGGACCATTTTACTTCAATGTAGTAACTACACATTTTACTACGCATTCTTCTGACAAACTACACATTTTAAAGTGTTTTTTGTTTGTTTGCTTAGATCTTAGCCTTCAACATAAAGTGTCTCTGAAAATATTTAAAGTTAAAATTTATTTTTTCCGATTTATGATGACTGTAAATATAAGATTGTATTAGAGAAGAGGTTAAAAATTATTTGAATATGAATTAAAATAAATTTCAAATTCATTGCTCAATTAAGAGCTTTTTGAAAATGGTTTGATTATGAAAATTCTTCCTAAAAATCTACCTATGCTATCCTATTTTGATCAGGCCACCTTCTGAACATAGAAATTGAATCAAATTATAAAAACTAAATAGAGAAATAATTCAATATGTTTATAGATCAACAGTTTTAAGTTGTACATGACTAGGTATGGAGGCTAAAAGGTGGTGGTCATACTATTTGCCTAATTACATAAGTCTTTTATTTTATTTACTTTTGCACATGTGGACATCACTACTAAATCACAGTTTCTCAAACTCTGACAAAAAAAAGAAAAGATATGTCTCAAATGACCACATTAAAAAAAAATAGCTAAGAAGAGAAAACTTTTACTCTCCAATACTCCATTTGTAGAACTAAAACCCTAATAGCTTAAGAGTACAAATTCGACTTTGATCATTAAAAAGTTTGTCTAGATTTTAGATATATATTTAAGAGTAGTCTAGATGTCCCTTTGATCAAATGCTCCTCAGTTACTAAGTGCCGTACACACAAGGTTCCATACAGAATGTTAGTACAGAGAGTGGGTATGAGTACTTGGCAACTAAGTAGTCAAAATTCAGATATGTTTATTTAATTTAATAAGACTGTTTAGTTAGAGAAAGGAGCAACTTTTTGAAGAGCAAAACCTATTTTGGATTAACTTAAAAACACTTCGTAAATTAGTTGTGATGTTTTTATACACGGTTTTTAGTCTAAAACACCATAGTTAAAAGGTCTGGTCTATCTCTAGGATTGTTTAAAAAAAAATGAAAACTAAAACAATCAAACAAAAAACTACTCACCTGTATTTTCTCCTAATCCTTTAGCATCTTTATTTTTTACGGTTTAAAGTAGTATTTTATCTGGAAATTTATGAAATTTTAGTTCATTCATATTTTAACCAGTTTTCGTAATTCTATAATCAAATAAAACACCATTTTCCCAGTGATTTTGAAATGGCACTTATAAGTGACTTCACTGTATCTCATACAGTCCCTTGCCTCAGACATCTTTCCAGCCCATTTTATACTTCAGTCATTGTCGTAGCCATGAGCGGACAGTAATCTTGCCTGCACCAAAAGCAGAAATCTCTCCTTTCCAGCCCCTGGACTTTTTCTGCGACCACTGCACAGGATGCTCGGTGAAACCGTCACCCACGATGACACGTGCACAAACTTGAAAGTGCAAGTGAACAGCACCCTTGACCGAGGGCAACCCCTGACCATTGTGTGGTACTGGGGACTGCTCTTCTGTGCCTCGATGAAGGAGGTGCATTCTAAGTGGCTACTCAGTGTCCCCAGTGAGACCAAGGCCCAGCTGCCCAATTGATTTATCAGCCGAATAGCACATCCCCAGATCGGCTCTGCCTCCTTCATTGTCCCAGTCTTCAAGGTTCCCAGCTCCCAACTCTCGAGGTGATTTCCTGCATGCAATAAGGTGTCTGGATGCAAGAGTGTGTCTTCGACTCTGGTTTTAAAGCAATTACTATCACTCTGTCCATCCATAGCTTTATAATATACATTTGATACCTGGTAAGACAACTGTACATATGCTATTCTTTGTTTGAAAACTACCCTTGGCTGCTCTCATGGAATAATCTTTTCCAGATTAATGCTGAAACATTTAGGCAACTTGAAAATCCTATTAGTTTTTCAAATTAGAAATATATCATATATTTTTATACGATTTCACTTTCCTTCAGTTACCAGCTGTGTAAAAGTGTTTTTTTTTCTTTTTTAACCTCCCAATATCCTCTTTTATAAATTGAGCAAAATAATTCCTTCTTCGCTGGGTTGATATGAATAGCAATTGATACAAATGCACACGTTAATCATTATACAGTGTTTAACACATAGTATACCTTACATATTCAATCGATGGATTGTATACATGCTGATAACACTTTAATATTGATTTTCCTAATCTATAAATCTAGCATATTCTTACTGAAAATACATCTTGAAGTCCATAGTAAAATCTAGTATTTTTCCCTGAAATTTTTCTAATAATTTTTTTTTGTGTTTCAATGGCAATTTTGGAAAAGATCACTTTAATTTTATTTTCAAAATAATGAAAACTAATCAGTTATCTTTATTAGACATTTCTATAGGAGGCATGATGCTGAATGCTTTATATATGCTGCATCGATTATTACAATAATTGTTGAGATGGCAAATATCATTGGCTCCATTTTACAAATAAAAAAATAGACACAGAAAAGTTAAGGATATTTCCCCAGCCAGTAAATGACTAATCCTAAATTTAATTCAAGGCTAATGTTGATTTTTAAGAAAGCACTTCATCACTCCATATGTTTTTTATAGCTAGCCACCAACAACTCATACTTGTTACTTATAATTATTTTTGTTAATTCTCTTGTTTTTGTAGACAATCATATTATTTTCAACAATTAATAACCTTGCTTCTACCTTTCTAATATTTATCTTACTAATTTTTTTTTTTAACAAATAGAGCTTGGATGAATTAAAAGCAACATTTTTTTTTTAACTCATAATTTATATCGTGAACAGAAATAAAAGACAAGTGTCCTGGGGAAAAAGTGTTCTCCACATTTCTAAATCTAAAATACTTTGCTAAATATGTTTGCCAAATCCTGAACACCTAGGGGTCCCCTATCTTTAAAAAAAAAAAACAATAGGATACTGCTACCACCACATAACTGTCTCAATCTCATGTTGTAGACATGTTCTGACGCTTGGCTTGTAAGTATCTAAGATACTTAGCAGCACATGGCAGCGACAGGTGTTTGAGATTCAGGTGAAGCAACTTTCACACCCAGGACACCACATTTGGCTCACGGTTCCCTCTGGATGCCTGACACAAACCAAAGCCGGTAGTCTGGAGTCTGAATTCTGAATGAGCAACTTAAGTTTTAAGGGGCACATGACTAAGAGGTGACTTAAATTTCCCAATAAGTCCTTCAGCTTCTTTTGCTTCAAATTCAGAGATTGAGGAATTGACATTGAGTCCCTGCATTGCGGTAGCTCCTTAAATGACACTCGACCCAAGACATCGAGCTACAGGTCTAGTCTCAGTCACCACTTTACCTCCTATGAGCTAGTGAGAGCGAAGAACAGCACACAAATGTCAAGAAGAGCAGATCTGCCCTCAAAGCTAAACCAGATGAAAGAGAGAAATGACATCAGCAAGAGAAGAGTCCAACAAATCTTCAAGGTTATTCTATGGTTGCTCTAGTGAACGGCTTCCCCAGAGGATCGCATTCGTGTTGAATAATTAGACTGAGATACCAGAATCTTTGTGACACACTCTCAAGGTGTTCTAGCATAGTTCCTTAAAGATTTTTTCAAACATGTGTGATAAGTGTTTCTGTAATAGTGAGGTTTAATCAATTTATGTAAGTTTTTGAATTAGAAAACACTGGTGTTTTTGTTTGTTTGTTTGTTTTTTAAACACTGTGAAGAGACACAGAAAAGAATAGTATTGAGGAAACCTCTTCCTGTTAATTATATACACATATATGTACATATACATACATACATGTGTATATGTATTGCCCACTTTGTATTGAGCACTACTAGGAATATGTATTATTTCTAATATTTACAACACTCTACTAACCCAATTAAAAAAAAATCTCCCTCTTATAGATGATGAAACGGAGGCACAGTAAAGTTCATGAATATATATTATATAATACATATGCGTTATATATTATATATAATTAATATATGTATATTATATAGAACATATATAATATATAGCCTTCTGGTAAAGGAAAGTACCGTAATACCGTAAGAGCCAGTCTATCATTTATTAGTCTCATAATAAACAATGTATAAAATTGGCCCATATATCCACGATCACCCTATGATAGGAGAATCTATGATTTGTTAACAAATGTATGTAACAATGGAGCATTTTCAATATATATAACAAAAGAGCAATAGTGGAATGACTCAGTTCTTTCACTGAAAACTCCAAGACTGGGAACTGTATTTATTTAAGTAAGTAGATTATCTGACCAGGAAATTCAGTGAGAAATTCATTCTTTCTCTGAAATATAGTGATCGGAACTGTTTTTGGAAAAGATAAAGGTATTTTGAAAGATCAATAAAGACGGAATGATAGCTTCAGAAAAAAAAAAACAAAACAAACCCCAGGAAGACAGGGGAAAAAAACAATCAGCTACAAGGAGCAGAGAGGTTCTGTGAAGTGTTTAAGAGTTTAAGTGTACATACAGGAAAGAGATGAAATACACGCAGCCATGCGATTTTATAAGGGAAGTTATTTTCGAAGATATAAAATATAGAAGTGGCTAGTCTTGGTTTAAGGAATAACAGAAGGCCCAAATTAAATGGCATTTCATTAGCTCTTTAAGTGTAGTGACTCAATAAATGACTTGTTTTAAAAACATAGACATCCAATTAACCCGACTACTGAGACTGACAGTTAAAGAACCACTAGTCTTAGAAGGGCTATTTCCCACAGGCCTCTGGAGTGGGTCCTGAGTCGTTAGCGCGAGGACACACGTACGTTTCCGCGCGCTGTGTGTATTCACATACGTGCTTAGACACACGCCTAGAAAATTAAATTGACCTGCCGGACTCCCCAAGGGGAAGCGGATGAAAGTGAATTCGTTGCTAAGAACGAGGCCCCGGGAGGGGATAAGAGATGCCAAGTGTCCGCCCTGCGCCCCTCCTGCCCCCCTGCATCTGCGGTTTCTGTCTCCCTGGACCTCCCCCGCAGAGCCGCAGTTACCTGCGGAAATAGCCAGGCTGGGCTCGGAGCACCGGGCCGTCTCCCAGAGTCCCCGTGTAGCCGAGTGGAGCCGGAGGCTTGATCCCCGAGTCCCCATACACAGCCTCCCTTTCACCACCTTTCGATTATACAAAGACTGGCTTATCCCATTTTTTTCCCCCCTGTTGCCTTTGCAATGAAAAGCTCTCCACGCGCAGCCTAATAAAGTTCTCCGCCTCCCCCACCCCCCATCTCCAAAATCCCTGCCAAAAAAAAGAGAGGGGAGACTTAAACCTGGAACTCATTTAGCTAAAGGGACTTTAGTTAACAAGAAAGTTACCCATCATGAACTGCAGGTAACACCTCCCGTGATCCTAAATCCATTACCTGGAGACTTAGCCCAGGCTGAGTTTGATTTTATGAACTGTGAGGTTGCAATGTTGAAAGTCTGCAAATTGGACATAAATTGGACGCAAAAGACTGGGGGAACCGAGTGATTTTCTTACTAATGGTGTAGCAGGTTTTGGCTCTGAGGAGTGATTCCTGTAACCTAGGGCAGAGACAAGGATGAGTGCCCGTCTGTACCTCTCAGGCCCTGGTTTCCCTCCTTCCCCAAAAAGGCTGGGCTCTGACACAAGCGGCTCTATCCAGAACAGCCCCGGATCTTACCACGTGAATTGCTCATCATCAAGACGAAGTATTTGACCAATGAGCGTGTGAGCGTGCGCATGCGCGCACACACCCTATTCTGAGATTATTACTAGAAAAGGAATTTTTTACTGTTCCCTTACAGTCAACAATGTCCTATAATTTTTTTTTGATTGGATTACTTTTCTCTTCTAAAGAGGGCGGCTGACGTCATGGATAATGCAGCCACTGGCTTATGGGTTTTAAGGAACTCCAAGACTGATATTAGTAGTATCTGCTCTCAATTTAAATAGGCATTGCTTGATTTTTACTTTGTTCATTTTTGGATTCATTTATGTTTACTTTATGACAAGGTCCCAGGGTGATCAAAATCTGGGGAGGCACAAATGTGTCATACCCACAGCGTAAGGCCACGTATAACAAATTCTGTAATAGAGACGACGTATGAAAACACAGAGCAGGGAAGACTCATGTCAACTGGGGTTGACAAAACAGTGTGAAAATCTGGGCTTCGACAATTGAGTCGTGATTCACCAAACACCCAGAGAGTGGTGTTGGTCTGCAGTGGGAGAGAAGCAGGCATGGCAGACAGAAAGAAGGATTTCAGAAAAAAACAAACAAACAAAAAAAAACAACGAAAAAAAAAACAGCAAGAGGAGTTTGTGGAACGGCCATTTGAGTGGCACAGGCATGTTCTGTAGGAGGGAAGACACAGATAAAAGCCTGAACGGGGGGCAGTGTGGCCACATCCAAATGCCAGGCTGAGTGACTTGGGTTCTACTCCGTATATAACGGTAAAAGATTCTGGACTTTTTTGAACATGGGAAGTGTACCATGAACTTGTGAGTAAAAATTTGCTCAAATCAACAACAATAGTATACATTTCAGTATCTCAAGTGTATAAATTCATTACAGTTCATTCGAAGGATGGCATTCTATACAGTGTTTTAAACAAAAGAACTAGATCAAGTTTTTTTTACAAAATGAATGTAAAACAGTATTGAAAATTATGTATAGTGTGCTATAATTAAAATTCAAAAACAAACAAAAGCATCAATTATTTTTTATGGATTTATATATATCAATCAACTCCTTGAAGGTAACCTCCTTATGGGAAAATAGAAAGGAAAAGATATTTATTTATTTATTTATTTTCTGAAACAGAAAAAGCATAAAATTGAAATCCCAAGCAAATATGGCAAAATTTTAACATCTCTTTCATCTGGGTGACAACCAAGGTACTTAAATGTTAGCATTTTCTGAATTTTCCATAGGATTTAAATATTTTCTGTTTGTGCTTTTTTTTAAGGTGTAACCCCGCCCCCCATCTCTTTCTTTCCACACACGCTTTCAATATTTCCATTCCATCTAAAGCTTCTTCGAGTATTTCTCAGAATCTTGGGGAGCATCTCGCGCATGCTCATAAATAAATGTGCTCAGTCCCCCGAGGGTGTCCCTCTGTGGTGTGAGCCCTACAGAAGGGACCCGGGCTTCTTTCCTGAGTTGCTCTGCATGTCGCCGAATTCCGGCACAGCTCACGCGTGTCTCCTGCTTAGCTCTGCCCGCACTGCTTTGGAGCAGCTATCCAGCCCTGCTCTGAGCCCAGAGGTGTTCCCAACTATACACCGAAACATATTTGGTCCCAAAGTCTGCCACAGACCCCAGAGAAATGAGGGCAAGTAAACTTTACTCCTTGTGTGTTTCCCACAATTTTCAGGATACCAAGTAAGGATTATTTTGCTCTTAGGGTATTTGAGTTTTTAGTTAACATATTTCTTCTAGCTCCAGCCCCACAGTCAACCTCTGGATGAAGACTTTAACTCAGGTAGAATAATCCTAGGCTCCTGGCTGAACTCAGAATCATCTCTCACCTCTGACAACTCAGGTTTTATTACTTGATCAAGCTTTATTTCTTCTTAATTCTCTTGTTCCCTCAAGATGAGTTTCTCCCAAAAGACTTCCCGAGCCCAACTACAGATAAATGTCTTGTCATAACTGTCCATCAGTCTAAACGACATGCCCAGACATAGTTTAGGCTCAAGTTGGGTTCTCCACGCCACTAGAAAGTTTATTCTGGCAGGAGAATGTGGGACAGGCTGGAAACAGGAAGAGGCTGGAGTCAGGGAGACCAGTAAGAAGGAAGCTACACCAGGCATACAGGCACACTTATTTTCACATTTAATCATTTACAGCAGTCTTTTTTCATGATGTATTATGGATGCTTTACAGGATATATACACACATATATATATATATTCTGAGCTGCAGTCTCCCTGCAATATACATTGCAATGGTATTTTCTCTAGTTCTTTAAGTCTTAAAACGAAGGTATTAAAAAACTGAGTCTATATAAATATCTCATTAGGTTACCCGACTCTTCCTAATATGCAGACGCGGACCTAAAACAAAACTCTCAGGGACATAAGAGAGGGATGAGAAGAGAGGAAGAATCAGATAATTAGTTTTGCAAACGTTCGATGAGTATTGCCTTTAAATTCGACTTTATTTATTTAACCCACTTACATCTTTATTCCACTCCAAGCCGCTACTTATAAAACCAGCTGAGCAAATACAAACAAACAAACAAACAAACAAAAACAGCCATGGAACATGCTTAGGATCTGTTCAGGCTACCATCTCTCATCATTATTAAAACTTCCAGTTCTAAAATCAAAATGCTTACAGAACTCATGGATGGAGATGGTCTTAAATGGTTATTGGCATGAGACAATGCTGAATAAAACAAGATAAGGAATCAGCAGTTTTTCAATATTACCTTGTGGTAAATAAATAACTTCCTATGATTAATTCCCATTATTACAAAAGCTAATGTTTTAGGCTAATGCTAACCTCACCACCATCCATC
>NW_006436283.1:7823104-7861802 GCF_000325575.1 Pteropus alecto | reverse complement strand
ATGGATGTGTTAGGTTTTTATAGCTTTGGATGTTCACAGAATTTGCCTGCAAATTTTGATAGCCAGAGTATAACAGGAGGAAAAATAAATTAGCCACCGAACTGAGTGCTGCATACAATTGAAAATACTCTGCATTTTGTTAAGTGAGGGGTGAAAACTCAGTCTTGGCTGGATGGGGCAACAAGAACAAACTTTTATCCAGAGTATAACTTTTCAGAGAAAAGGATGGATTCGACGAGAGCATGTGGTTGTTTCCAGTATTAGGCATATTTACGTGGATAACACAAGCCAAATAACTCTATGCCCTAATTCAGCTAATTGCTATAAAGAGCAGAATATCAAAGAAGACATTTTCTAATGTATTCAATTAGTGCCATTACGACTGCTACAAAAACAGCTAAAGAACATTTCAAAATGGTGCCCCCATGTCTTATGCTGCCATGATATCATTTTGGCCCAGGTTCTAACAAGTCTGTTTTCTTTTTAAACTTCAGGAAAATGGAAGATCTTCATCCACATGGAATGGGAAAAACCCTCCTTCGCTTGTCCCTTTAATTCTGACATAGCTAATTAGCGAAGGTGAATTATTGCTGACACTTTCACTGACAGGAAAGAGAAATCAACTCTGACAGTGTTGCTATTCATTTGACTCTCTTTGCGTCCCAAATGCAGTGGGGAGCAAAAGCATCCCTGGGATCACACGATTCTATGGTTAATTTATAACTTTACTATTCTGCTCACTTCTCTCCTCTCTCTCTCTCACGAATCAAAATAGTGTTCCATTCTTATGTAAGAGAATTTTAAGGAATTAGATACTGTGGGAGGTCAACATGATAAATAATTTAATTAGGCTTCTTAATAAGAACTGGATAATTGTCTAAGCAACTGCCAGCTAAAATAATGATGGAAGTGAAATTGAGTTGTCTGCTGCAGGGTGTAAGCTGAGTAGCAGTGGGGGCAGGGAAAGGCATTTCTCTCTGCTTATTTATTTATTGTATTTATTGGCCCTCCTATTGCAGGAAAAGCCTGAGGGCACAGTTAGGAATGGCTCAATGTGGTTGCATGGAAGGCACCTTTTAATCTATCGATCTATTTTTCTTTCTGCATCTTATAAGAACATGTAAATACAGGAAAAAGCTACCGATCAGCAGTAGTTTTATTGCTTGAGTTGCATTATGGGATGTTGATGTGTGTATATGTGGATTTTTCATGGCCCTAAAAACACCAGGGACCAACTTTAATGAACACAAGGTGTATCTGATTGAGATGTTATCAGACTTTTATTGTCACAATATATGCTGTACTTCTGGCTGAATTAAGAGAGCTTAAAAAGTAAAACATGAAAAAAATGTAATATGTAAAAAAGAAAAAAAAATGATTTTCATGACTCCATCCTCTGTTTTCCACCCATGTATTTTGATCACTGTAGATGATATGTAGCTGGTGTGTAATTTTTACAGGTGTTGAATAGAGATATGAAGCTGTAATACTCACAGTGAGATAGTACGGTACTGACGACACACTCCATGACCTCACAGGAGTGGGACACAATACATTTGAATGAAGAAGAGCTTTCTTTGAGATTAGACAGTTTCACAAGCAGGATTTATTATAGTCACCGAACCTTCCTAATGTGGGAAAGGCTTGCTGCCGGGGCAGCTGCCAGCTGCGTGTTCAGGCTTAGTGGGACAGGTAGTCTAGTGGCTACTCGGAACTTGATGCAGAGTTTGAAAGGGAGGCCCAAGGGAAGAGCCTTAAGAGCGCAGTCCAAAATGTTTGAATTTATTAGGAAAAAGAAGTCAGTCACAGAAGCTGCCAGGGCACCGGAGTAGTGGAGGTCTTGTTGAGTGTTCTGATGGCCACTAAGCTTTGGAACATTGTCACCTAGCTGTGGTCACCTGAGCTCAGGTGCCCAAATCTAAGACAAGTCATTCTAATTCTTCTTTATGAATTTTTACTGCCCAACCTGATTCTCCTGTCTGTGGGGACTCACTCAATGTGACAACCACTCCCAATAGAGCACTTACGATTTTTTTCTGATTAAGATAATTTTTGGAAAAATTACCTAAAATAATGTTTTCAAAGATCTGTGCTAACAGCAGGTTGGAGACATGGATATGCAAATGAGTCTCATTGTGACTACTTTCTAGTCCTTAAAAATGGATCATACTCTATAATCTGTCAAAGTATCTTTCAAATTAATTCTGTTATGAGCATTTCCCATATCATAAAAAGATTTAATATGGATATTATTTAATTTAATTAACCAGCTATACATTTTCATATTTCAAAATTTTGGTTAGCATGATTTGTAGCTTTTCTAATCATGCCTGTTTGTATTAGTGCTGTTATTTCCTGAAAATATGTAATCCAGAATTGTGCATTACAGAATCAAGGGACTCTTTGAAGGACTTTGATGAATGAACCTCAAAATGCCTTCTAGAAATATTTTGCTCATTTTACCCCCACAACTGGATCCCCTTCTTTATAACATTCTGGTGCTGATTTTTCTTTAAAGCAACATTGACAATTTCAGGTATAAAATTATAAAGCATCAATATGTGAAAAGATACAGGTGTATCCATCTCCAGTTTTTTTCCTGGCTGGTCTTTAATTGATAGGTGGGAATAGCATCCTTGTATCCAGCTCCTCAAGGACCATGCTAGTCATTTATTTTCACTAGGTCTCGATTTTCCAATTTCTAAAACCCAGAAATAAGCTTAACCATATGTACTCTCATTGTGGCAGGACGCTGATGGACTCACAGTCACGTGGTGTGAGGGATCACTGCAAAGAGAATGTTATTGTGATGGGAAGGACATGGATCGAAATGAGGGGAAGACTTCCAGAAGGATTTTGAGGATCCCAGACAGAAGACAGAGCACGATCTATGAATATCTCTGTGTCTACAGTTGGATTGACATTTGGGATTCAGGGACTTGAGGGGAACTGGCTAGAAAAGAATAATGAACTCGTCTCTGCTGACAAACTGTCACTTTCTTATTATAGATGGTGAACTGCCATTTTTGTCACATATAGATTAAATTGCGTAAGTTGCAAATATCATTTAAATAGTAATGATAATAGTGATAAAACCATCGAAGCTGGAATTCTGGTTACCTAAGATAATCAAAATCAAAAGCTTCATACTAAAGACCATTTCAAATGAATGCGGTGGAATTCTAGGCATTCTTAGTCAAGTAATTAGAGAAAGTGGTGTAGACATGATGGTACAACATAAAGGACAATGGCCAGCTGTTGGAGGTGGACAGGCCTGGATTTAAACCCCTGCTGTGTGAGACTGCGAGCATTTCTCAACCTCTCTGAGCTTCAGTTTCCTTATGTATTAAATGTATTTATGTTTCCCTTTGTATTTTTTCTTTAATTTTTAAGTATTCAGGGAGATAAAGTGTAAAATTAGCTGAATGTAGAATAAAATATTCAATAGATGGTAATTATTATTATTAAAATTAAGGGTAAAACTCTATAGAAATGCTAATATTATTTGAGTTTCTTCACAGCTTTTCAGTCCACTGGCAAATCCCCAAATTTAAAAGTGTGCCCGGAGTCATCACGTAGCCCACTAAGTAATTCATTTAGTTTAATCCAAATCTCCAGTGACTTGAGAGAGACACTGTACTGGGTTAGGCCCTAGGTTCATAGAGATAAGTAAGTCACAATTTCTCTCTATGAGGCATTCTTTACTAAGAGAACCAATAGTTAGTTTCCACCTAATAACTAACTGTCCAAATAGAGAGAAGAGTTCTCATCTCCACCCATTCATATACCATTTTTGAGTTCATAATTGATTACTATTTCCCAGTCTCCTGCTTTCTAGACTAAATACATCTAATTATTTGTCTTTCCTCACATGAAAACTACTCGATTTCTTTCCTTTATTTTTCCGGACGTTCCCCAGACTTTGCCAGCATCGTTATGACTTTTGTTTTGAAGACTAGAATGTACAAGGTACACAACCCGATCCCTTAATAAGAATTATGAAGGAATTCTTAATTATTTGGAAATGAATTATTAGAATTAAAGATTATCCGTGAACATTTCATTTTTAGATTCATAGTAACGTTTTCATTGGTTCAGCTAATTACGCCCTTTGTGGAAACAAATGGGATATTTACTTAAGGTTAGACTAGTGAGTAGAAAAATTTTCAAAAGCCAAAATAAGTATCTCTTGCTCTAGGGAAAGTGTAAAGGAGCAAGATTTGCAAAGGGCTGTTTTTCTTCAGGTCGGTGGTTTGGAACAATCAGTCTCAGAAGTGATATAAATAATTCCTTCTATGGAAATAAGGAGAGAAACGCTAAGCACGAAGGCAAAATGAGAAAGTGACTTTCCTCATTAAATCTCGTTATATGAATCATTCGATTATTTTAAGAACTGAAAAATTCTGCATGTTATGTCATCGTCCTCATGTTAAAATAAAACCCTCCAAAGACCAAATGGAAACAAGTTGAGGATTATTCTGTCTCTAGAGTTCACTGTGGCGTCTTCTGTCTCCATCATTTTTTCCTACCTATTAGGTTCAATAACCGATATTTGGCTGTGTGAAATGCCAGGTGGCGTCTGGTTCAGTGAGTGTTCACAAGGTGCAATGAATGGAGACAAAGAAGACAAGACATTTGTACCCTCCACGTTGTGATTCTGTGATGGAAGGTACCTGGGATAAAGGAGCAGACGGTAACATTTGAATTCTCTTCTTGTGAGTGGGATCCAGGTAGGCAGACTTCTTTCCTTTTCCCCTCAAAGACTAGCTCAATTCTCTGAATACTAGAGCGTTATTTGCCGATTAATTTATTTTGTAGATGTTTGAATCCAGCTTGTTTACTTTTTGCAGTGTTTCTTTAGGAGAGATTGAACAGAGAAAGGAACGAAAAAGGAAAGAAAAAGAAATACGCATTTGAGAGAGTACCAGAATTCACACACACTGGATTCTTTGATAGGTGGGAGCGAGTGTTTTTTCAGAGCCAAGTCTCCTCAAATTTTGAAAAGAAGAAGAGAAAATGAAGGCATTTCCGGTTAACTTTTGGTAGCACGTTAATTTTTGATTTATAATGAATTTAGGATCATTAACATTATATGGAGAAAAATAACAAAATTACCCTACAGCATCTCAATTCTCCCATGGAAGCATATCCAAAATAAATCCTGTCCCTTGATACTGTACCATGAAATACATTTCTAAGAAACCTTTGGCGCCTTTTCCCTGAATTTCCAATGTCGTCTGCTAAAGAAACTCTTCAATGAAACCACACAGGTACCGCCTCAGAAAAAACCCAAGGCCCCAGAGAGCTTTTTCCAGCCAGTTAGCTGGTTGTATTCACATTTTTCATAGTAGCCAAAAGATGTTTGGGATAGCTTCCATAGCATAGGGGTTTCTTCTAATATTTTAGGCATATTTTTCTCATGACACTGCATCCTCATCTTTGTCAGTCTTTGTCTATGTCTTTCTGTACACGTCTCTTTGTCTTTCTCTCTGTCAGTCTCTCGGTCATTTATATCAGTGTCTTTTACTTTTTACAACTTGGAAGAGAGACATTCCTATAAACCAAGCAACAGACTCACACACGTTTCAGGATCATAGAGCATTGACGTTGGTGCTGCTTTATGATATCATTCACATAAACTATTTAACAGCACTCCGTCCGCTGTTATTTATTTTTATGTAGATGTGAATCAGGAAAGCATATCATCTACAATAGAAGCAATTATGCAGGGAAAGGGTCTACGGCATATATTAAGAGTATAGATATTTTCCTCCATCTGAAGGTAAAACACACAGATGTTCCTTAGTGAGAAAATTATTTCTCAGGCATATTTACTTTGGTCAGCCAGAAGAAAACAAAACAAAACAAAAAAACAAAACAAAACAGGACGAAAGTCACAAGCATGCAAGTAATTATATTTTTAAATTTACAAATCATGTACCATTTTTTATAAAAACGAATCACTAAAGAAAAAATACGGGCAACACTATATTATGATCTCCTTTCACTTACAGTCAGTACCACCTTATGGTAGAAAGCTGAAGACCCCGCCCCGGGCCCTGAGCTTTAGCTCTCCCTGTTTTGCAATGGTTTTAAAGTGTCATCCAGGTGTCATTCCTGAGACCCACCACTGCCTGCTTTCCCCCTTTGAGGCATTTTCTACTCCTTTATTCAAATGTGGGTTTGAACAGATGCCTAATGGAATCAGCCCAGGCCTTGGGTGTGGGGACCACTGAAGGCAGGAGAATAGCCTGGCCAGTGGGTCTCCGGCCCCTGGGCTACTGTCTGCCACCTCTGTCTCTGTTACCATTCTTCGCAACTTGGATATCCATTCAGAGGGGTCACCCAATGGTCTATCAGTTCTTTCATTTCTCGAGATTCTACAGTGCTTCTTCACTCGTCTAACTTATATGATTGTTCGCTTCAGTGGCATATCCAAGACTCTGTAGTCACTAATAACTACACCAATTCTAAAATCTTCATTTCAAACATTGCTGACTTTTACCATGTATCAACTGCTAACTTTTCGGTTCACTTACTCTGGTTCCCCCACTCCAGCACTGACTTATCAATACCTCCCATCCATCTATAGCATTACATTTTCATCACTCATCAAAATCTCTTTTCGGCTGAGTCTTTATTTCTATTCTTAACCAATTCATAACCAACCCCCTGAATATGTTCTTACACACACCCAGCAATACTTAACCCTAGTTAACCTGATCGACCACTTATTTAATACCTGGATCTAAGGATCTGAGCACTCCCTGAAGTAACAGGTGAGAAATTCATGCTCACCAATAAGCGCCAACCTAGAAATACACTATTTAAATATTTTATAGCATTTTTCTTGTTAGAGATGACATTTCTCCACTGTCTCTCTCTTGAAATCTTCAACACCTTTACTCCTCATTCTCAGATGAAGACTTGATTCGTACTTCATAAAGAAAATTGATCCAATCCCGTAAGAATTATTTTATCTTACTACAACCACGTCTGCCAATCTACGTGCATCTGTACCACATGCTGTGACTTCTCTCCCTTTAAAATATATGAACTTTCTCTGCTCTTATTTAAGGCCATGTATATGCTCCGAGTGTATTTCCCCACACTTTGTTAGGATTCACTCCTGGAATGCCCCGCTCTCTCATGCTTCAACTACTTCTATCATTCCCATGGTTCGTTCTCATTAGTACTCCAATATCACTTACTATTACCCATCTTTGAAAGGAATTCCTGGACCCCATATACACAGTCAGTAACTGTTTAATTTCCCCATTCCCTTTGCTAGCGACAGTCATCAGAAGACTTCTCTATAGTCTGCTCCTACTTCCTCAGCTGCTAGATGATTGCAATTGAATTTTCATCCCCATTACTCCGCAGACAATTCTCATATTTATGTTACTAATGACACTCATCTTTTCAAAGATGCTCAATTCTGAGTTTTCATTTTAAACCGTCTTTTAGCATCAGTTGACTTCCTCCTTCTTGAAACCCTTCGTTTTCTCGTTTTTTTTGTTTGTTTGTTTTTTGTTTTTTTTCCCCCCGGCACTAGCACCCATCTGGTTTTATTTTCTACCTTGTTGTCTTTTCACCCTTATTTTTTTTACCTCTTTTACTTGCTCTTTCTCCCTTCCTGGACCTCAAACGTTAGAATGCCCTGGAGCTCCATCCTCAAGTATCCTCTCTTTCTCAATTTGAGCTAATTCTCAGGAGATTGCATTGATTCCCATGGTTTAAAACATCATTTCTACTCTAAAGAGTCTCTAGTTTTCATCTCCAGACCTGGCTGTCTCTCAGCTCAAGAATTATATATCAGACCGCCTATCGAGAGCTCCACTAGAATATTAAATTGCCATCTCAATAAAACACGGCCAAAAAACACAGAAGTATCGATGTCCCTCTACAAACTTATTCCAAAGTTTTAGACATTTTAGTAAACAATGTCACCATTGCCTTGTCATTTAGAAATAGAATCTAAAAATTTCCCTTGATTCTGCTTTCTTTTTTTATGCAAAAAAGAAACTACTCCATGAGTAAGTCATGTCAGCTCTGCCTCCAAAATATTTTACCAATCAAAACACTACTTATTGTAATTCTATTAAAATTGTACTGCAAGGGCAAAGTCATCTCTTGCCTGGATAATTCTGATAGCTTTCTAACTGGTCTCTCCACTCCTAGTCTTAAGCTCCCATCCAATGCTGCCTACTTCACCATTCTCTCCATATAGCAACAAGAATGTTTTCCAAATTGTGACTCTTCCCACACCCTTCCCCTGCTAAAACTTTCAAATTGTTTGCAACCAGACAGATAAAATCTTCAGTGTAAATGACAAGTCTCTATATGAATTTAAAATTGCCTACCTATCTGATTTCTACTATATCAATTATTCCCGTGCTCTTTTTGCTTATGCTATAGTACTTCCCTTCTGTCTCTATAATTTGACATGCTTATTACTATCTCAGGATTTCACATGTGCTAATCCTCTGCTTAGAGCACTCTACACCCTGAATTTCCTTGGCTGCTTGCTTCTCATCACTGAGGTCCCAAATCATAAGTAACCTCCTTAGGATGCTTTTCCTGACCACCTTAACTAAGATGGACACCTAATCTCTATCACATTGCCCTGTTTTTGTTTGCTTGTTTTCTGTATCGTACTTATCAATAGCTGGAAATACCTTAGTCATTTTGTAGTCCTTTTTTAGTATCTCTTCTTAAACCCCACTAAAATTCAAGCTGTTAGAATGCTTCGTTCACTGTCATATCACAAAAACATAGGAAGGGCTTTGCTATTTTGATTTTTTTAAAGACTCATATTTGTTCACTGGACTAGATATACCCACCTCCACTGAGATAAAAACTGCTAAGCATATTTAACAAATTACAGCAGATCTGAATACATTCTCATCAGATGATTATAGACAAACAATGAATAATCAAGTGACTCAGTGTCTCAGACCATTAATACAGGACATCTGTACATCACAGACTGTGCCAGGGCAGACATTAGGAGAGTCTGGTCAAGTCAAACCAAGTCACCTAGATTTTCTTCATTCGCCATGTAGCAATGATGATAATGTATATCAACAGAGGACCTCGCTTGGCGACTTTGGGGACTTTGGAAAGCCACTGGGTCATATGAAAGACTCTTCTATCCCTGTGCTCTTGACTGTCAATCTTTAATTTAGAAGAACAGAAAATTACAGCTCTCTTATTTGGCTGTATTAAAATTTATGAGGCAGGGTGGTTTCCAGGCTCCCGCTCCTGCCGGGCCCTGCTCTGATGATGTATGACTGCGACATGTCACCAGGGTAGCCGGGCTCTGATGATCCATTGCAGCAACAAGTCATTTGTCATACATCACTGCCTCCACGGTTGCCCCCATCCCGGCCCCTCCTGTACAGTCCAGCAGGGAGTCCTGGCTGAAAACAAGCTCCGTGTTCCTGCTACACTCCCATGAGCCCTGCAGTCACCGTGCATTTCTTACTGCTCGTGGGAGAGAAGAAAAATAGCTTTTAGTAGCGAACTTTATTGGAGAGTCTTAAGACTTCTGAAGGTAAAGGGTTCATATAGTTTGATGCCATAAGTTGCTAGCAAGCGATGATTATAGAAAGAAGGTGTTTTATGCTTTTAGAATGCCGGGCTAATACAAAAGCACCAGTAAATAGTGAAGAGGTAGCTTTCATTGCTTGATGGCCATTCTTCCAAGGGTTACATGGCTTAACTGACTTAATCATCTAAGAGTCCTATACGAGAGATGATACTGTTATCACCTACTTCGTGGATGAGGAAAAGGCGATCAATTTGTTCTGTCACCTAGCTGAGTAAGTAGAAGATGCAGGATATAGACCAAGGCAGCCTAGATCTGAAACCCTTGCTCTCAACTACTATTTCATCCTCCATGTACTATCACGTACAATCCTAGTCGTTCCTCGTATAGGCTTACATTGAACCCTGCTTTCCAGGACCAAATAGATACATAGACACCGTGCAGTCATTTTACTCAGTTTTTATAATTTACTTTTTACTAATAATTATTATCTCTGATGACGACAATGTTTCATAACTGCCTGTTAGATTCTAGAATATGTACAAGGTGTTTTGCATATATTCTTTAGGATTCTCAGCCTTGCAAGATATTGTTCTATTTTCTTTTGTTTTTGAATAGATGGCTAGAAAAGTACACTAAAAACTTATCAAAGATTATTTTCAAATCAGGTTCTTAAAAGGAAAATATACAGAGAAGACCAGATCAGGTACAGGTATAAATTGAAAACAAATAATGGGTGACTGAAAATGATTTTTATAAAATAGTTGAAAAGTCACTTTTACACATTTTAAATAAATCAACTTAGTTACAATCTATTCAAGTGTCACTAAAACAAAATCTATAGATTATGTCTGCTTTTGGGTTCCAATTAAAAATTAATGTTTTATGAGGGAGAATATTTTTTCATAGATTCATATTGTTTACACTTCTTAGAATCCAATTAAAACAGATTGATCTGTGAAATAAAAAATTGATAACTTGGACTTAAAGTTAAAAACTTCTACCCCGTGAAATACTCTGTTAAGAGAATGAAGATAAACCACAGACAGACTTATATTTGTAAAACACGTATCTGATAAAGGATGCATACCCAAAGTATACAAAGAACGCTTAACCTCAACCATAAGAAAATAAACCCAACTAAAAAATTGGCTAAAGAGCTGAACAGACAGACACCTTACCAAAGATATATACAGATGGAAAATAACTATATGAAAATATACTCAGCATCATTCGTCATTAGAAAAATGCAAATTACAATGACAATGAGCTGCCACTACACACATATTTTAGAATAGCAAAAATCCAAGAAAAACAATGGTACCAATGCTGGTGAGGGTGAAGAATTACAGAAGCTCTCGTTTATTGCTGGTTAGGATGCAAGATGGTACAGGCACTTTGCAAGACAATTTGGCAGTTTCTTACAAAGCAAAACAGTCTTAACCTATAGTCCTTCCATCTTGCTCCTAGGTAATGAACGACTCAACTCATTTAAAGCTTATGTCCACACAAAGCAAGCACATGCTTGTTCATAGCAGGTTTCTCTATAATTATAAAAAAAAAGTGAAAGCAACCTTTCAATACGTGTATGGATAAACTGTGGTCCATCCATAAAAGAAGGGATTACTATTCAGTGATGGAAGGAATGAGCTATCAAGCTATATAAAGGCATAGCTGACTTTTAAATGCATATTGCTAAGTGAAAAAAAGCCAGTCTGTAAAGGCTGCACATTGTATGTTTCCATTTACACGACATTCTGGAAATGGCAGAACTAGAAAGATAATAAACAGATTAATAATTGCCAAGGGGTGGGACTGGGTGGTGAAACTCCTCTGTATAACAGTATAATAATGGACACACTAAGCATTTGTCAAAACTCATGGAACTTTCCAGCACGAAGAATGGCCCTTAACAAATCATTTAAGAGACTGGAGATCTCAGGAAGTAGTCAAACCGTATTATTAATATATGAAACAACCTTACTGTTCTAAGCAACTTTAGAAATGCGTTAAATCTGTAAGATGTGCCATCTGTAATGGCAAAAAGGACAGTTCTTAAGCTTTGGATACTAGCTAATAGCATCAGATAATATCACAAAGTCTAAAAGAAATACCCATGAGTGCATACTGATGTAAACAAGTTAACACATAAATAAATGCAGACCACCCAAATCCCTCAGGCAGAAGAATTTCAAATAATTTATGTAGCTATTCTGCTCTCAAGGAAGTGGGACGTGACTTCCACTCCCGAGATGTGGGCTCTCCACACTGACTTCCTTCCAAAGGGTGCAGTGTGAGAAGAGAAAAAAGAGTAACTTTCACCATGAAGAAATCTGACCATCGCCACCATGTCTGAAAGATCAAGATTAACATCAACAGTGATACATTCCGTTGATAGACTGTACTCTTGAAACAGTGGGACACAAATGGTGCTGTGCTTCCATGGACCTCCTGCCCCAAACACATAACCATAGCCTAACACACACACACACACACACACACACACACACACACACACCCCTCACACACACACACCAAATCTTTAAACAAATACCAGTTGAGGAGTATTCTATAAAACACTGACCCATATTAACTCAAAACTATTAAAGTCATCAAAAACAAGGAAAGTCTAAGAAACTGTCAGAACCAAGAAGAGCCTAGGAAGCCATAACGACTAAATGTATGTAGTATGGTACATTAAATGGAATCATGGAACAGAAAAAAACATGAGTAAAAAGCGAGGAAATATGAATAAAGTATGGGCTTTAATTAATAATTATCTATCGATATCAATTCATGAATTGTGACAAATACACAATCCCAATGTGAGCTGTTAATAGGAGGAGAAACAGTATGTGGAATATAATGAAATTCTGCTATCTTCACAATTTTTCTGTAAAACTAAAGGTATTCTAAATTAAAAGGTTATTAAAATGGATTAGCATTTCTCAAATTTATTGCCAATAAACCTGTTAACGAGTTATTTTGCAGAACACAAAGCACACGAAAAAGAAGCCCTTGAGTGTCTGGTTTGACAGATATTTTAAAAGAATTTTTTAGTTTGAAAAAATTCACAAGTGTTAAAAGAACACTTGAAAAAGAAAACAGTATTTAAAAAAAAAGGCAGGATAAGTAAAATAAAGCCAACTCAGCCTGTTTACCAAGACGGTCTATTATGGAATTAAATTCTGAGGAAAGGGACTCACTCTAAAAAGCAGAGAAAATGTTTTCCTAGTCTCCTGGTAAAAAGTTAAATTATAAAATTCATTGATGACTCAGCAATGTGATTTAATTACTTTAGGGGTTTGATATTTGGCTCACATAGAGAACCCAGTTTTGAATGGATGAGTAAGTACTATGAGCTATTAAGAGAAATTATTTTAAAGACAGTATCGGAAGGTGATATTTTTACTTGATTTACGAAATTTATCATAAATAGAGACCAACTGGACAACTTCTATTCTGAACATCCAGAAAGCCTTCTGTATTTTTCCTATGGGGACTTTCTACGCTCCATGCATTAAGTTCTAAACTTTGATGCAATGGACTCTTTAGGGAAAAGGTTAGAATGTTATGTCAGGGCAATATAAACACCCCTATTTTAATATGCTGCAAATATTTTGGAAATGTTGCTGGTTACATGTTCCATGTCATTCCATTTATGTCGCTTGGCCCATGAAATCCTCAGTTGGTTGTTGGCTTCCCCAGTGAACAGTCTCATCCCAAGGAGACCAGCTCTACATTTGGAAAAAAACATTTAAACGGATCAGGGCCAAGTCTTAAACGGCACCAACTTCTGATTGTATCTTCTTTGCATGGCACTGTCCGTTGGAAGAATGACAAATTCACCCTCGATGTCCGCAAGCATGCATTCTTAGAAGGGAAGGCTAGCAAACTCTTAATATCTGTGCTACCGGAAGCCTCCAAAGCAAGGCATTCCTCTGGAATATTCCCCTAGGCCAGGTCTTTTATTCCAGGCTGAATACTGAGGCCAGCAATCAATAAGTTGGCTCTCCATCTGCCTTTGACAGAGGACACACCAGGCTGACACCAGCCTGTCTGGAATCAGCTGTTTCCCTGCCTTTGATCTTCCTGGTTCTGGCTGTCTAAACTCCCCGGGGGCGTCTGCTTCAGCTTAGATACAGGCCACGTCCTGCTGATAGCTCCTCCAAGGCCTATTGTAGCCATTGTATCTGAGGAGGAGATCACCTGTCAAAGTGACTGGTTACAAGCCCTCCTTGACCGCGGGAAGTCTTTTTGATGCGGGGCAGATGATAATGAGAGTCTAATTGAGTGATTAACTACCTCCACAGACTTGGAGGTTTTAATGACACCTCTACATGAAGGTCTGGTCTCCCAGCAGGCCCCCAGTTTGTAACTGTATGGCCATGATATTTGCAATTATAAGCCTTTCCTTTAACCAGCGGGATTTAACAAATGGACTTGGTTAATCACAGCTCGATGGCCCTCACATCGGACTCAGTTGTGAAAAAACGTGTCTAAATCTCAGCACTCGATGGAATTATCAGCCTCTGTCATTCCGGATCCAGAGTCCTATACATAAGATGGAAACTGAGTTCCAGAAGATTTGGGCAAACGGACCAAACTGTAGGAAGAGCGATGTAAGCTTCGATAGAGCCGACATACCTTAACGATGAGAACTGGTTTTTAAGAGTCGCCATACCTACGATCCTTGTGAGCGATGGGAGTCTGTCTAGATATACTGTCTTTAATTAACTGGGTCTGAAAAGCCTATTAATGCAATGTTAAAAGGAACCAGTCTCAGCGGGTTCTCACAGTGCGAAAGGTATCCAGGACTTTCCATTTACGAGGTCTTATTACAAAAGTGCCCTGCTGTTCTGCTCCAGGTCCCTTCTGCCTGGGAGCAATTTAATGATCTGCTTTAGAGCAGAGAAATGGTCAGAGAGAAAATGTCCAGTGTTATGTGTTAGTGATCAAATACCCGGTGGAATTTACAATGGTAACCAGACACTTCCTTTTCATATCAAAGGAGAACAGGGACAATGGCATCAATAAATTTCATTTTAAAAAACCCCAGTTGAGCAAATGGGTAGTCCTCTGTGATTGTTGATAATATGAAGCTGGTTATTGAGCGTGACGTGATACAAAGGATACGAATGATGAGAACAATGAAAAAGAAAAAGGTGGAAGAAAAAATAAGGGTAAAAATATGGCTTTTGACTTGAAAGTCTCTTAATAATTTATTCTTCATTCGACACCATTTAAGAAGGATCTGTAATTATCTACCACGTCCCAGGGCTGCTACTGTTTATGCTGGGCTAATAGCTGTCCACGCAGTACTTTTGGGCAACTGATGGATTCACTCATTTTTCTTTTCCATCCTTTACTCACTTAAGAGACTACTGATAAATGGCTATAATTTGACAGGTTTATTGTGCTCTGCTGGTAATTTTTTAATTACCTTTATCTAGAGCTAAGATGAAAAAGGCCTAAAAAAAGACACCGGTGAATGAACAAATAGATTAATGCTTACTGTGCTTTCAATGAAAATCTCAATGAGACAGAAAACAAATTCGTATGGTGCGATGTGATAAAAATAAATAAATAAATAAAATGGAAATTTGTACACAGTGTCAAGGAGCCATGGAAGAGGGGTTTAGTAAATCCCTAAACCAAAGTGAGTAAGAAAACAGAGCCTGTGAAATTTCAACTGAATGTGTTACATTTAGGGCATTATTAGAGACAGAAAAATTCTGAATCTGGGATAAGCTTCGGGTATCTGTTTTGTTTTGTTTTGTTAAATACAGGTTCTAAGATGTATGAAGCTTGCATTTTACGGACCTAGAAAGCCTTTATTTCCAAAGGAACTGGCATAAACTAAACGGCATGAGGAGAGTTTCAGAATCTTACGTTTTCAATCCTAAAACTACAGTTATCCCTTACAGCTTTTGTCTTATCTTGGAATAACATATTGGAATCACAGGAAGGTAGGTGGACTAAGTGGCTGTTTACACTTTGAAACTTAAGGAAGCACTGTGAATTTTTAACTCTACATTCTTATCTGGCCTGTACTTTCATCACTGGAATTATTCCTTCTTTCCATAAAAATGAAAATGCTGTCACAGGGATAGGGCCACAGCCATTCAAAATAGCTGAGAGGTTTTTCTCTAGTCTTGTCCCAAAATCATAGTCTAATTTTTCTGATTAATCTTTCCTGACCTTGGAACATATTATCTAACAGAGATGGTTCTAAAATAAGAAGAATCAGGCCACAGCCTTGAACCCTAAAGTGCCAAGCTCTTCTCTAATGGCTTCTGGCTGGATCGCTAAAAACTTCTAAGAGGCTTAACTCAGGAATTATTTGCATTCAAAGATGGTTTACACTCATACTGTATCGTGACAATACTTAAGGGTAGATATCGTATATTGGGATAGCAAACTTGCTGAGTTCATTGAACTGGACATTGTTAGATCTTTATTTGAAGCAATGAGAAAGCTTTACATCTGGTATAAAACAAAAAATATGGAGAAAACCACTGCTTCTCTACAAGAACAGTTATTGCAACCTTCTTGCTAGAGAATGAATATCTCTAACACATTTGGACTAACTGGACCACTGGAGAACTCAGCCTCCAAGAACAGAGCAAAGTTCTGACCACTGGCTGGTCACTCATAGGGTGTTGTGTGCTGACACTACATATCAAAACTCTAACTAAATTTTAGCAAGTAACGATGTGGCACCCTACAAGCAAGTACAGGCAATGAATAAGCAACTTGTTGATGACAATAACTTAATCGGTTGACAGGGTTTGACTGTCACATAGAAAAATAACGCCTTCTAGTGGGAAAGTTGGTAAAGGCAGATAATTTAAATCAGGTAAGACAAAAAGGTCAATGTTGATGACTTTGGAAACATGCACAGTGATTACACATTACTTTTATTTCAGGTCTCATCTGCGCTGCCTCTAAGAGGGAGCAATGCATAGTAGGTTGGATTTCACAATGTGGGGGGTACTAGATAAGGGGGGACTAAGATGATAATGTTTCCCAAATAATTATTTGTTACAGAAAATATTCCTGAGCTTCTTTGCTTTTCCTTGACTATTTTTAATAACGCTTGTACTCCTAACCTGGGTATCTCTTACTTGCGACTTGAAAATGCCTGATAACATATCTTGCCTTACAAAAGATCTCACGAGAGGATTTCTATTCCATATACATTTTCGATAATCCTTTCAGTTTTTATATAAGATTTGACATCTCTCTAGGTTTTCTTAAGAACGAATCTGAATGAAAATTAAGTTACTGGAATCAAAATGCTACTTTTAAGAAGCACCCTTGTATTTCTTAAAGTTTTGCATGTAAAAAAAAAAAAAAAGGATCTTTCAATGATATTCCGCTATGATATGGCACATGCCAGATTTGATCTAATTATTTTTTCTATTCACATATTGAAGATCCATCTAGTTGGCAACACTTCTCATCTCTAAACGAACCCTCGTCAGAATCCTCAAGAAAAAGAAGCACTCATTCTCATCCGCACGACCTTGGGACTCATACTCTCGCGAGAACCTACAACGAAATCATCCAAAAAACAATTTCAAATGAACAGAACACATCTTTTTGCTTTTAGAAGTACAGCTTGAAGAAGTGTATCTCGACAATTGCATATATACACACGAGCACACACAAACACACACATTAGATAGGTGATCCACACGATGTGATGTTACACTGGAGACAGACTTTCAAATAATATCGGCGGCGGAAGTGAGAAGGACATAAAGAACTCTAAAGAAATTAAAACCATTGAATATCCATGTTCCTACCTTGTAGAAAGGGAGGTCGAACATTTCAGTTCATTAGAAAAATCACTAGCCGGGACATTTTTTGTAACATCACAGACCTTTACGGCCTTTAAACAGTAAGGAAAGAATTTGTATAGTCATAGTACAGAAATGACCTTGGATATTTAGTTTTATAAATGGTGGAATGAAAACCCAGGGAGAGAATGTGACTTGTCTACAATCGCGGAGCCACCTGATGGCCAGGCTCAAACTAGGACCCAAATTGACTTAATATACCACCCTGTTGTTCTGTTTTTCTTATTCCACCCTGACTTCTACTTGATGTAAAGTTTGTGGGGAAAAAAATAGTATTTCTCTTGGAAGAAAGAAGCTAAAGTCCACTAGCAGGGTTGCTACTGATTCGGGTAGGGTCCGGTTGGAATATGGTGGAATGTGGTTTGCTTTATTTGGCTGGGAGTATTTCTCTGTAACCTGAGGATTCATTAGTTTGAAGTGCTGGCCTTTTGCCTCTTTCCAAGGCCATTTTAGATGCAAATTGTACCCCAGACATCATTTTTAAGTGACAGGAAAATCTCTGGAGATAACAAGAATCAGTCTGTTAAATTTATGGACCCTTTGCATTTTCTAATCCTTCTTGATGAATAACTCAGTTTCCAGCCAGGGTTTGAACTTAAGAGTTGATAAAGCATCAGTTTAAGCTGCTGACTACTAAATCAATGTAAGTGATGGCTTAATCAGCCTTCCTACTCCCTCCACTACCTTCCCACAGAATTCCGTCAGACTTCCACGGAGCCAGGTCAACAAGAGACAGACATCTGACGGGCCATTTGTAGCCATCAGATAGCATGGGAAGAGAATGTTGACCAGTGAAATGAGCCAGTTCTCCGATTGAGGGTATTGGTCTTCCACAGAGCAAGATAGAAAACCTCGACTTAGAGATTGCTGAAGTTTGGGGAAGAGCTGTGAATGTGAGGGCAAGAATTATGACAAAATGGAGAGGAGGCAAACAAGTTATGGTAGAAGTTTTACAGCTTGGGTCATTTGTAGAGAAGACACCTTGGGTGATATCGTGAACTTAGCTGGCATTTTAAACCCATGATAGGCTTTCATGCCCGAGAGCAGAACACACAGCATTTTAGAGGGGCAGTTTGTAAACCCCTTTGAGAGGAGAGTATCTTTTGAGTGAGGGAAGGGCCCCCTTTAGTTGTCCTCTCCAGGATTTGATGATGGATGTTTTCCCCCAAAGCCCTTCTTCTGCGGGCAAAATGAGAACGGTGTCCACTTTTCTGAAATAAAAATTTTGGCATGTAGATTTAAGTTTGGTTGATGGACTATATAGAGAAATCGCTATCACTATTGACCCAATGTGGTAGTTTGCCATATTAAAATTTTGTTGTCAAGATAAATATATAGTTAAATTATAATTGAGAAAAAGCATCACTAAGATGTCTAGTGATTAACTGAATAGGCATCTTTCTGCACTCAGATCCATGAAGAAGCATCTGTTCCCCTCGGAGCTTTCTGCTTTTGTCTCTGCCATCACTTTTGAAGCCAGATTCCAGGAGAATGTGAAGTCCTTGAACATGGGGACTGTCTGAGCTGAGAGGTTGGGTTATTGTGATAAGACTGTGGGTCTTGGGGATAAAGGTACTGGTTTCTATCTCCTGTTTCTTAGGATCTGAATGGTTGTCGGGGAAAAGTCTGGTGGTAAAGAGCAGGCAATAGGAAGTACTCAACTAAGAGGGGAGAGGGTCAGTGCTTCCATATAGTCTCTACTCAGAGTTTCTTCTGGTCTTCTAAAGCAGGACTATCTGAGGTGTGACCCCTGGGCCATTAGCAGTAGCCATTACAACATCACCCATCAGCAGGAGCTTTTTAAAAGTGAAAATCTCAGATGTCAACTCAAACTTAACTCAATAAGAATCTGGCACTTAAAGTTTTCAAGTGATCCATATGCACATTAAAGCTTGAGAAGCACTGTTCTAAAGAAGACATAAATAAGAAATAAATAAGAAAAATAAAGCCTCCTTCCTTGAGGGTCTTAGAACTTTTGTGGCAACCTAAGGTTTAGTGGTCAAATCCATCTATTTGAAGAGAAACGAATTATACTGTAATTTAAATTTTGCAAACCAGTTTTCACATGCATGAGCCATTCACTGTGTTTTTGAATGATTCAAATAGATTAAGGCTACTTTGCAGATCTTCTCTTCCCTCGCCCTCCACTCCCAAATTCCACTCCTCCCTTCCATCACCCCACCCCCACCTTTCTCTCTGTGATGCAAAGAATCAGCTCTATCCTTCCATAAATCTTCAGTATTTTAGTGTGAAGACAAAACCCTTTCAATTACTAGTTTTAGGGTCTCCATGAAGGCAAGGGTTTGAGAGTCTCTACTTTCAGGCACAAATGTGAGATTTTGCTGTCAAAGTGACTGATAAAGTGACCCCTCTGATCCTCAGCGGGACTAAAACTGGATGTCCTCAAAACTGTATCAGTTACCAAAAACTTAATGCAATAGGATCTGTTATAGAAATGCTAATACTTTTCCATAATTAAGAATTTAACATTTTAGTTTAGGTTGCATTAAGGTTTCCCTAAATGTTTTTGCAAAAATAAAACTTATTTTTTCATCTTTTTTGGGAATGTACTTAAGTAGGTACAAAGAACTTTGTGGCCAGATGAGAGTTTGTTTAATAAACCAAAACCTTGCTCTAAAACCCTAGTTCCTTTTTTTAGTGGATTTTAAATAAATTACTGAATAAACAAATATTTACTTTTAGCCAATGGCTACATTAGGAGAGAGAAATGATAGGTTTTTCTAGTAATAATTTTTGGATTTTCATGTATACACTTAGATCTACACTGCTTCGTTTCAAATTCAGAGAAAATATCTGACTATAGATATAAACTGGCTTCCCTGAGGTTTTGAAAATATTTTTTTCCAAATGATTTTCCACATCTAAATTTAGAGAGTAAATGATCCAGTCCTTCCTTTTGATGGCAAAAGGGAAACATTCAGTATAAAAGAATGCATATTAGATATATTCACGGTCAAGTTGGATTTCTGAATAACAGTAAGCAATGGTCATTATTAATGATAATGATATTTAGATAAAGAAAATATTGTAACTTTAATGTTTTACCAATATTGCATCCTTTAGGGGTTGGAATTATAACAGCATTCTCCTTGGAAGTGAAATAATCCTATTTATCCTATAGACAATTTAATTTAAAAAAAAATAGAAAAAATTAGAGCAAATGAGAAACCCATCTTTTCAATTTTGGATTATATGTGTCTGCATATTTTTCATTTATGATTGTCCTATGGCAAATGTCACAGCAACAGAACTAGAATGAGACATTTACATCTGAAGCAAAATGGCAATTTACATTATTCTTGTTTATGTCATGTCTCTAAGTACTGAAATTCTGTGATGGCCAACTGGGTAGTCAGGGGAGGGTAATCTGTCTGTCTGTCTGTCTGTCTGTCTGTTTGTCTATCTATCTATCTATCTATCTATCTATCTACCTACTCACCCATCTGTCCGATAAAGAAACTTGCTTTGTATTGTATACTTAAGTAAACTAAATTAGAACAAAGTAGTTTAATAAAAAGATGTTTATGATTATTTAAGCATTCTATACCATTTGTACATAGTGTTAATTTTTAAAATGATTATTTATGTTAAATTAACATGCAACAAACTTCATAGGAAAACATTCTATAATACAGAAGCATTGAATTTTCTAGGTTTGAAATTATGGGGATATAAATTATTGACTTTAGAGAGTTATTATGAGAAAGGAAGGAAGGAAGGAAGGTAGAAAAGAAGGAAGGAAGAGAAAAGAAAGAACGAAGAAAGAAAGAACGAAAGAAAGAAAGAAAGAAAGAAAGAAGGAAGGAAGGAAGGAAAGAAGGAAAGAAAGAAAGAAAAAAAGAAAGAAGAAAGAAAGAAAGGAGAGAAAAAAGAAAAAAGAAAGGAAGAAAAGAAAGAAAGCAAGAAAAAAGAAAGAAGAAAAGAAAGAAGAAAGAGAGAGAGAGAAAGAAAGAAAGCAAGAAAGAAAAGCAAGCAAGCAAGCAAGAAAGAAAGACAGACAGACAGAAAGCAAGAAAGAAAGAAAGAGAAAGAAAGAAAGAAAGAAAGAAAGAAGGAAGGAAGGAAGGAAAGAAGGAAAGAAAGAAAGAAAAAAAGAAAGAAGAAAGAAAGAAAGGAGAGAAAAAAGAAAAAAGAAAGGAAGAAAAGAAAGAAAGAAAGAAAAAAGAAAGAAGAAAAGAAAGAAGAAAGAGAGAGAGAGAAAGAAAGAAAGCAAGAAAGAAAAGCAAGCAAGCAAGCAAGAAAGAAAGACAGACAGACAGAAAGCAAGAAAGAAAGAAAGAGAAAGAAAGAAAGAAAGAAAGAAAGAGAAAGAAGGGAGGCAAAGTTTTTTAGTGGAATAGAAATCCCTTGAGTCAGTATTATTGACTATCATCTAAGGCTTGCTTTTCCTCCTGATCCCCAAACTTTTTTTTTGCTCAAAAACTTCGCCAGGTCTTGTCTTTCAATTTTTGAACAACATTGTGGCTAGGATGTTTTTTTCCTGAGAAATGTTTATAAGGAAACAGTTATTAATACCTAAGACTGACAAAAATCCTTTTACAAATTAAAAGTATACGGTAGCAATCCATCGGCAGAGAAAAGGTTCTAAGAATAAACAGAAGTGGAATATTCAGAGTAAAAGCAAGGACTTTGGGGAAGTCTAGAACACTGAGTTTTGCTAGGAAAGCAGAAGCTCAGCTGGAGGTCCAGAATTAGGTGTTCAGGGCTGCAGAGAAGGTTTATAAGTTTCTCAACATTTTGAAATTGGGCACACTAGAGGCAAACCTTGCCTCCTCCAAGATTTTGCCATGGCTAACTCTGTCAGAAACATACGAGAAGAAAAGTGAAGTTGATGAAATGCTTTCGGAACAACCTGGTTCATAGGTTTTGAAATAGTAGATTCATGTGCCATCTTTTTAGTCATTTCTGGCTCTTAAGCTTCTGGGTAAATATGAATAATCACGTAGAGAGCACACAAAGTAATAAATGGTATGAGGGAGTAGCTAGTAATTGTGGTTGGTCTTCAGTGCAACGTCTGCTACCCGGTGGCCCCACCTGAGGGTGGTTCACGAGCCCTTGCCCCTCCCTTCTCTGCCTCCCCACGCAGGGGCCCAGCCTGCTGCCTGAGCAGCCCATGGACTCCTGTGGTCCCAGGGGGCACAGGCATCAATTCTTGCTCCAGAGACACTCCTGGCTGGTGTGGAGACTTCAGGAGCCCTGACAGGACACAGTGGTCTTCTTTGTATCTTGAACCCTCTTCAGATTCTCTGATTCATTCAAAGGTTGCCTCCTTGCTTTGGAACTGGTGTGTACATCCCAGAGGCAGAGTGTGAGACAAAGCGAATTTTATGGTTTTTTTTGCTTGTTGTTTGGTTTATTTTGTTTTAATGAGATATTCGCAGTATGAAGTTGAACCCTGCAGTGGACAGTTTCACACTAGTTCTGGAGGTAAAAGTTTTCATGAAGAACACACATTTACTCTTGGTCTTGAGTCCCACATACGTCGATGTTTTTCCTGAAAATCTACATGTATAAAGCTGGATCCTCTCTGCTTCTTGAGATTTATAAAATATTGGGCACATACTCAATTTCAAGACCAAAGAAAGCAAAGGCCTGCCCGAATGTTTTGTAACTTTTGAGCTCATAATCTCATTTTCCTTTCCAGGACCATTTTTATATATCCAAACACATAAAGATACTCAACAGAGCAAAAGTCTTTCCATTTAGAAACACCCAACCTAGCAAGGAGACAGTGTTGCTGTAGTTAATTAAGCATTTGCTTCCCTTCATACCCTCTGAAACAAAAGTCCTGCCGCCTTACAATATTCACACTTCTAAGAGAGCTGTAGCTTTAACAATTCACTTCCTTATTATACATCAATGATGCTATTTAATTTATATTCTTTCCCATCAGCATGTTTAAGAGGATGAAAAACATGTTTTTTGTTTTTTTTTTTGCCTCTGGTCTTTTCCTACTTGGGTTTGCTCAGTCTTAAGATGGGAGATGTTATGGTCTGAATGCTTGTGTCTCCACAGAATTCGTATATAAAAATCTTAACTCCTAAGGTGATGGTATTAAGCGGTGGGGCCTTTGGTAGGAGCCCTCATGATGGGATTAGTGCCTTATGAAAGAGAGTGTTCTTGCTCCTTCCACCCTATGAGGACATGATAAAAGACCTGTCTCTATGGACCGGAAATACAGCTCCCCCTGGAATCTGACCGTGCTGGTGCCCTGATTTTCAACTTCCGGCCTTCAGGACTGTGAGAAAAAAAATGTCTGTTTTCTATAAGCCACCCAGTTTATGGCATTTTTGTTATGGGAGCTTTTACAGACTAAGACGGGGGGTAGGTAGGTACTTATTAATTTCAAAAGAAGTTTTTATTTGTTTATGATCTCATCAGAAATTTCTACTCCTTGGGCAGTATTTTTTAATAATTTTTATACTGCACCTCGCCTAACACTGTCTCAGAGATTCATTTGTTAATAAATAAATGGATGGTGAGTCTACCAAAAGAAGACCACAAGTGTGCGTTAAGCACTTCGAGAAATGTGGCCAACGAACAGTTAAGTAAACGCTAGCTCTTACATTCATGGCAGTGGAATGAAGCATATGGTCAGATGCAGTAATCCTCTAAATTCTTCCTCTCTTTGTCTGTTGAGTGTATTAAGAGTTTGGGTTTTTGTTAGTATGACTCCCCTCCCCTCCCTAGATTTATTCTTACAGGTAACATGTCTTCATTGGGCATGTATTCTCTTACCACAGAAAATGATGCAGACACGTGCTTCACAAATAAATTGGAATGAGAGGAATATCTGGCTTGGCATTTAGAATTAATGCACAAAGTAACGCATTGACCCAGAGACAACTGAGCTGATTCGAGCTGCAAAGACATAGATGAAATGAGGTCATGGAAGACAGCTGACATCTTGGTAGCATCTCTTCGCACTGGCTTTGCTCAAAAACTCTGAGTAGCATCTGAGAAGAACACACTGAAGCAACTTGCCTCTTTCTAAATATATTTTATAAAATAAATCTGGTTCAGATATGCTGTTTAAATTTGAGAACAACTTTGTTAGGAAATGTGTAGCCCATGTTATACTTAACAAGAAAGTGTTTATCCAAAGGGTTAATAAGATGAGTCATCTCACACTCAAATGCCAGTTCTCTGGAGGTGGGATTCCTGTAAACAGCCAGACACTTTGAACTTATGGTTTTCACTTTATGTCATATTCCAACCACTAAACCAACACACCACGATGGAGTTCTCCTCTGCTAAACCAAACACACCCACCTCATGGAAACTTACTCTGGAAAAATGAGAAAGAAAAGTATCTTCCTAGAGAAAGCTCCTGCCCATCTCCTGAATGTTGATTCATCTTTACTGCAAATAGGACGTGGCCGCAGTGGCTTCAGACCAGGGCAACTGATTGCGGAGGCACAGGGCGTTGCTCTGCAAATGTATTCTGTACTTAGAAGACTCAGATGACCCTTCCAAGAGTGACCTGCTGTGGAGACCTGATGACCTTTCAGCTTGGCTTAAGAAAATAATTATATTAAAGATTTCAAAGCTCCTTCTCAGTTTTCTTGCTTCTCTGAACATATATCTCTATTATAATACATCAGTTATTCTTTTATCCACCTCCCGCACTCACCTGTGTGCTGCTTGATGTCAAGAGTCATATCTTACTAGTTTTTAAGTGTCAACTCCTAACACAGTAACCCTGTCACATAGTAAGCACTCAACAAGTGTCTTTTGAATAAATGAATGAACATCTTTTCATTATTTCAATGTATTCAATTTAACATAGTAACTATAAGAATGGTAATGGATTTTATATTTGAAGACAGTTAATTTTGAACATAAGACTTCCCTTGAATACTTATGTAACTTAGAGCAATTTATATAAACTCTGGTCACTGGGTTTTGTTGTTTTTTTGTTTCCTGCGTGTATTTTCTCCTCTAGAGCACTGATAACACCTTGGTAGAAATACTGGTGGGATTAAATTAAGATGTCTTTACTCAGAATACGGTACACTGGAGGCATTTAATAAAATATGGCAATTCCTTTAGAAATCTTATTGTCATAAGTATTTGAGTATCAGTTATTCAGAGCACTGTCTCCATTTATTAGATCTGCACAGCAAATCTCTATAAAAGTAGTTTGGTAAATGTGGAAAAGTTTCATATCCCGAGGAGGCAGTGTTAAAGTGTTCTGAAGGAATTTTTTGCCTAGGCAGTGTTCTGAAGGAATTTTTGCCTAGGCAGTGTTCTGAAGGAATTTTTTGCCTAGGATGAGTGGTTGGTAGCATGAGAGTACAGCATAGAATTTAATCCCTGCCACAAGCACAGGAAAATTCTGGGCACAGTTGAGATTACATTTGATTTGTATGGACAATGATTTTATCTGGACATCCTAAGTGATGAGTTGAGGCAGTTAATTGAAGTTTTCAAAACTCCAGTCAAGCTAGAAAAGAGGAGAGATAACAAGAAGGGAGACAGTGAGAGATTTTAAAGGTCAAATTATCAGGACTTACTGCTTCTCATTGCCATGCCCCTAATGTGTTTTAATCACTTGTAAGATGTGTTGGAAGTAAACTATTATGAGTAATAAAAAGTAGAAGTTTGTGAATGATTTATAGATAGAATACATAGAACTGATCTGAAGTTCTTTATAAAAAATCTCTCCCTCTAATTTGCTGGGATTTTTTTTAGTTAAAATAAGTTCTTTTAAATTTTTAATTGAGATATATTTTACTTATGCTGAAATAAACGGATCTTAAGTTCAACAAGTTTTTCCAAAAGCATCACCCATACGACCCACATCCCTATCAAGAAAATAGAATGTCACCATCATACTCACCACAAAAGAAGCTCCACCTCCTTTCCAGTCAATCCCCATACTCTAACTCCACTTAATTACCATGTGAGAGAAATCATCATTCTGACTCCTTTAAGTATAGATTGTTCTAGAATTTCATATAAATGAAATCAGTAGCATGATCTCTATGAGATTCCCCCACATTATTGCCTGTGTCAAGCATCCATTCCTTTTTATCACTGAGTTAGCCGTAAGACTGTCCTGCAATATATTTAACCACCCTCTTGATGGATGTTTGGCCAGTCTTCTATTTTTGTTTATTATATATCAAATGACTATGAACATTCTTGTACAAGTTTTTGGTAGACACATATTTTCTGTTTTTGTGGGTAAATACATAGGTAGAATTGCTGGGTCACAGAGTAGACAGGTGTATGCATAACTCTATGAGAAGCTGCGACAGTGACTTCCATGTTTATTTATTCAACAAGGTAACTAGAGAACATTTCATTTCTAGGTGTTCAATAAATACCTGACAACTGGCTACCAAGGGTTTAGTTACAGTCTATGTAAAAAAGAGGTGGATGTGATACTGCACACTTAACATACCTGGCGAACGTAGACATGGGTGTACGTTTATTGACACATCTCTCTCTTGGATTTACAATGAACTTGAAATGACTATATATACTTTCTTAAAAGGTAGGCTGTACTATTTCAGCCAACACGTACTTTTCTAGCTGACGATAATTTAATATCTCTATTTTAATATTTGTTAATTGTCAATTTTAATCAGATGGTGCTACATGTGCTCTATCAAAGATGATCAGTAACAACTGAGTCTTAAATACAGTTACCAGAGAGTTCACGATTTCACCCACCTCAGGTCTAATTATAAACTCCAGCTATTTCTACCTCTTCTTAAATGATCTTAAGAGTCAAACACCAAAAATCATACGTACATTAATATTAATAATTAAAACAGTAATAACTATTTATGAGTGCCAGATACTGTATTACATCAATACTGTAGAAGGAATATTTTATCCTTAATATGTAGATAAGAATCTCATAGTACAGAGAAGTTACTTGCTCTTTCAATACAAACGACAGAGCTGGGACTTCAACATAGGTCTCTCAGACACCAAGTCCCAAAGACTGAACAAATGCACACTAGAGCACATTCACGTGCAAGACTCAGTACTAGGCATTCTCTGTGGCCAGTGAAGAAGGGATAACTGAACTTGACTCCCAACCTCGCAACAGTTTCCCTTGATTTTCTGAAAATTTAACCTTGGGTTAAACGAAGCTTTCTTAGAAATGACAATATATCCACAAGTGACAGAATAACAAAAAGAATACATTCCACTTCATCAAAAATGAAACTGTGTTTCAAAGAATACTACCAAGATGCTAAAAGGCAATCGACAGAATGGGAGAAAGTATTTGCAAACCGTATCTCTGATAAGGTAATTGTACCTAGAATGTATAAAGAATCTTATAACTCAATAATTTAAAAACATACAAACCTTAAAGATTGGCAAAGTATCTGAATAGACATTTCCTCAAGAAAATAAAATTCCAATAAGCATATGAAAAGATCTTAACCTCATTATGGGAAAGGTTCTGAAGAGACTTTTCTTCAAAGACATACAAGTGGACAAGAAAAAGATTCTCAGCATCATTAGCCAGTAGTGAAAAGCGAATCAAAAGCACAATCATATACCATAATTCTATAGCGCATCACACTCATCAGGTTATAATGAAAATGACTTGGGGAAGGTGTTAGTAATAATGCAGAGAAATCAGAATGTGTATACACTACAGGAGAGAATATAAAATGGTGAAGCCACTTTGTAAAATTGCTTGGCAATTCCTCAAAAGTTTAACACAGAATTACCATATGACCTGGCAATTCCATTCCAACGTACATACAAAAGAGAAATGAAATCTTATGCCCACATAAATCTTATACTTACATTTTTATAGTAGTTGTATTCCTAATAGCCAAAATGTGTGAACAATCCAAATCTTCAGCTGATGAATGGGTAAATAAAAAGTAATACATTCATGCCATAGATTATTATTTGGTAATATAGAGGAATAAAGAATTGGTCTTAGCTATAACATAGATAAACGCTACAAAACATTAGGCTAAGTAAAATCAGCCAGTCACAAAAGACCACATGTCATATGATTCCATTTATTTTCAAAGCGAAAGCAATGATAAACCTCAGTTCAAGTTACGCTGTGGTTAACAGACATTCTGACATGTAAATGTCTAGCTTTTCATTGTATATGCATAGAACGACAGGATGAAAGTCATACTAAATTCTATTGTTATATTCCTGGTGGCTGAATGAGAATGTTCTTTTATAGTAAAAATATTTATTTATGGAAAACATATAATTAAGGTTGTTTTCCTAGGTGGTAAAATCTATTTCCCTAGGTGGCAAAGTTATTTCATATTTTGTGGGAAGGATTTGTCGATGCTTAACTATTCTTTAAAAATTCTCTGAGCATCTGGTATGAATCAGAGCGATATCTCTTTCTTGAAATCCCAAAAGCCCTGTTCCTCCCAGGAAGCATTCACAGAAGGTACCATCATGAGTGATCTTTATCTCGAGTTGTAAATGCCTCTCAGCTTTTATTCCTATTTGACTAAACAAACCATCCATAACATAACACACTTAACAGTTTATTGCTTCCATCAAGATTTGGAAACTACTACGAGTCATAGTCAGAATTTGGTACTACAGATAAAATGTTTGATCTACCCAGAGCTAAAAGAATGAAAATCGTAGTAGGGCAGTTAGATAAGTAGATTGAAAATTATGGAATGTGTATGTTCTGGAAGAGAGCAGATACAAGTAGTTCTAAGAGCTCAAAGAAACAAAGCAAACCCCAGTCTGCGATGCTCAGGGAAAGCTTCTAGCAGGCTTTACATTTTTACCTTAAGGAATAATAATTAGACAATGAGAAGGACAAAGAGTGGAGTAAGACAAAGAAAAGGCATTACTGACCGAGCGACGAACAAGATGCAAAGGCAAGATGATGGGAAATACGCATGTGTGGATATCTGCAGGCCATGTGACACATGAGATTATAAGGGTACAAAGCAGGTGAGGCTGTGGAGAGCCAAAGCAAAAGACTGATGACTCTCCGGACTTTATTCCAAGGACATCTGAGTTAATGCCAATTCACAATTCACCTGTGAATTTGGGAAAGACCATATTAACTACAGCACAGAAGACAGAGTAGAGGGACATAAAAGTAAAGCCAGGAAGAAAGAAGAAGTCTATTGACTTATTCGAGAGAAGTTTCAACCTGAACTAAAGCAGAAACACTTGAGACAGAGAAAAGGAGGGATTTTAGAGCATTGAATAGACAAAACCAACCTAAGAGTGATTTGGATAAGGGGATGAAAGGGAAGATTTAAAGTGACTCCTGGTGGTAAAGGGTTAAAGAAGCACAAATTAGTAGCTGATAGTTGGTCACAGGGATGGGGAGCACGGCATAGGGAATGCAGTCAGCATTAATATGATGGCTAGGTGGAGGGACAGGGGAGGGAGGGAGCAATTGGGGGGATCGTTTTATGAACTATATAGATGTCTAACCAATGTACTGTATACTTGAAACTAATTTAAATAAATTAATTTTTTAAAAAAGTGACTCCTGGGTTTCTATTTTGTGTAGCTGTAAACAGGGTAGTATAACTTCCGGAGAAAGTGAGAATGGAGAAGCATTGCATATTTGCTACATGGCACATGCTGAGATGTGCTTTCACGTGTTTAGTTGGTGGTGTCTGTCCAACATCAAGAAGTTTGTCGAGCACAGAACTCTGCAGTGCAGGAAACTCAACTGCGTTCAAGAGAACATCGGAGAGTTGTTGGTATTTAACAGAAGAGTGGAGAAGTACTGTTCATGGAAAAATACTAAAAATGACCAGAGAGGTTTTGAAAAAGACCATAAGGGAGAGTGTCATAGAATTCAAGAGATGATGGAGTTTCAAGAAGGGAGGAGTCAAGGATGTCAGATCACGCAGGGACATCGTGTTACCACGGAACTGGAAAATGTCCACTATATTTTTTTTGGCAAAGGCCACAGTGCAGAATTTTGCGAGCGTCTGTTCATGAAGGTTCTAGAGTCGGGCTGGAGGGCTTGTTATGCAGCGACTAGGTTGGTGGATGAGTCAACGCGGAAAGCGGATAATCATTTAGAAAGTTTTGCTGTGAAAAAGGAGAGAGAAATACAGTGGGAGAGGGAAGTAGCGTGGAAATATTTTATTCCATTTTTTTTATTTTAACATTTTTTACATTGTTTTATGTTTAAAAGAAGGAAATGGTGGGTGGAGAATGGGGAGGATAGATAGAAAGACACATAAGTAAATAAAACTGTTTCTTATTTCCTTTGAAAACCCCAAACAGTAAAGAGACACAATTTCCCTGACCAATAATTGATGATTCCATGTCGCAGTATCTCTGTCTGGCAGGAAGAGCATATGATTTAAGATAGAGAATCTGCCGCCTCGTCTGCTTTGGGACCATCAGATGGAAAAAAAAAAAAAAATAGGCTTGGTGAATGGGGGAGGAGGAGGGAATGGATGAACTCTCCCTGGGTCTGATCTCACTATATTTTTATTCTCTATGGAAGAGAACAGATGTTCTCTTTTCAATGAGAAAACACAATGTTTCCTCCTCAACTTCATTTTAAACAGGAGATTTCAAGAGAGGCCACCCACAGCTCTGAGTGTTCCCACTGAGAGAGAAAATAAATGCCAAACCATGTGCGCTGAGCAAGGAGCAGCTGAAAAAGAAAAAAAAACCCAAACTCCAACTGTATAGACAGGCTTGCCTAACCAGGTTAGAGGCAAGGATGAAGTTTAGCAAGTTCTGATTATTGTTTTAAACCACAAATAGTTCATTGCCATGGATAATAGCAACTTAACTCATCAGTGATAGTCCAGTTTACTAAGCCCAGGAAGTCTGAATTCTTAGAAAGTATAACATTTTTTTGTTTCTTTGTTAGTTTTTGTTTTTCTAGGAATTAATATGGGAATGGGGATGGTATAGAAAGAACCCAGGTTATAAAACTGTCAAAAATTATGAGTATTAACAGTGGTGACCTGAGTTTTTTTTTTCATAGGAAAGTAAGTGGAGACTGACTGTCTCTGGAGTCAGGGGGGGAAAAAATCTAGGTTAGAATACTGGCTACTGACTTTGCCAAATTACTGCTTTGTGCGATTGTGAGAAAATTATTGAACATTTCTCTGTGTCAGTTTTCCTGACCATAAAAGGTTGGGTCTAACAGCACATTGTTTATAGGGTTGAATAAATAAATAAACACACATACATTATTACACGTATTATTATATTTAATAATATTTTATTTATTACATACATATTTTATACTAGTTTATTTATTTATTATTTTATATGTTTTAATCCATCCAGATCCTGCCAAGAAACAGAATTCACAGATGATTCAAATGAAGACACTCTGAAGAAGGAACAAAGGGATACTCTAGTGGGGTCGCTAGTCACAAAAGCACACAACCCCTGACAGAGACTTGATGTCTATGCAGGAAGGAAGCAGGAGAAGAAGTTTCTGATCTTATTTCTTTCCATCCTGAATCCTTTTTTTGATGCCTGCCATTGGCCGAAGCCAACAGAATCTAAACAACAGAGGGAATGGTGATACTTTCTGTGAAGGTCAAAATCCCAGAGCACAGAGCGGGACAAAGAAGAGGACCGAAGAGACCTGGACCCGAATAACACTAAGTAAAACACTATTTTCAAGGCAGCTCCTAGAAAATAGTAAAAGCTTAATAAGTATTCTCTAAAATTATTGTAACTATCAAGTTGATTGTATTGATGAAGGAAAAAGATGATGATGGCGATGATAATCATCATGTATTATAGAAAAACCAAAAGAAGGAAAACGTGAGTATGCATTTTTGTGTTTTGTTTTGTTTTTTAGTTGAAATACAAAGGGATATACTCTGTTTGGAGAGGTAAATACCCAGCCCTTAGCATAGTCAAAAAATAAATAATGAACTAAATAATCAATAATTAATTTACTTGGAGAAGTTTTGATATAAGCTAGTTTACCACATTAGTTTGAGAATAACATCCTAATCTATTAATTTAATAACTAAAGAATTGTTTGACATGAAATTGGGTACAGTTTTCAAAAGCAATTCCTATATAGTGCATATTACTAAAATAACAGAAATTAAAAAATAAAAGGTACTGAAAAAAAGTAAGAAAAGCTTCCCTCTTTATTTATTCAATGAAGTTTTATCTTATGATTAACTTAAAAATCAGAATTACTACCTAAATTATTCTTTATTTTCTTGCAGTGTCGATTTTTTTCCTTGTGTATTAGTAACCATCAATAGCCAAAAATATAAAAAAAGTTTCTTCACCCGTTTATGCTAAAACGATTACAAAATAAAATAAAATAACAGATAACTACTCAAGTGATATTTAGTGTGTAGTTTATATTTACATATGTATATATCACTAGAAACATTTTCACTGACATTAAAAATATGATTGAACTTTTTAAAAAAAGTATATAACCTGATAATAGAGATTAGAGAGAAGTAGAGGTCATCTCCTTTTAGCGACAAAGAAAATGGGACAAGGAATCCAATTACCCAGTATCTCATAAATATTTAGAGATATAACTTGAAGCCAGGTTTCATAACTCTACGTCAATGGTAAAACACAGAAAGAATATTGTTTGATACGTCCCGCTTCTCTTATCCATTATTTCTCCATGTTTTCTTGTTGGAAAACATTGGCTTATACCCTGGTTTCCTGGAAGTTTTAGATCATCAACGCAGTCAGTTGACACTATCCCTGGATCTTCTGGATTTACTGTGTCTCTTCAAAGCTGTGCTTCCTCTTGTTTGCATGGAGAAAGCAGAATGCATGACACATTGAAGCCACTGAATAGTGTCCCTGTCTCATCGGTTTCGCAACTTTGCTAAAACTGACTCTTCTACAGGAGGTGTTTCTTGGATGTGAATGGCCAACAGAGCGTATGCATACTTTCAGGGTAATTTATGGAGGAAAAAAAAAAATTAACATTACACTCAAGTTAAAACATTTGTCACGTATGGCTAGAAAATGAGACACCAAGGAGTCTCAGGGTGTTTATTCACTCTTTTGGGGAGTTTTGGAGAATAGACAGGAAGAGTTTGGAATTTTAGTCAATCCTGAGATTTTGATAAATGATGTGTCAGAAATTCAAAAAGAGAAAAGATGACAAAGGCCGAAATCTTACTCCTACCTTTTTATATCCCGCCGCAAACCTGATATTTACAACTTCGCTTGTCTTCAACACTACTTTTCCCTTGTATTTTAGTAAAAGACATGTCTCCTACATCAATGTTTTTTTTTCTACATCAATGTTTGATGCAGACGGTCTTCACTTGAAACATAATTGAATAAAGAGTCACAATTAACCTTAGGTTTGTCATGAAGTTATAACCCACACTGAGCAGTATATATTTTGAAAGATAAATCACAGATAAATAAAATTATCTGTTTAAAAAGATATTCACAGTAACCTACATTAAAAGTAATCAGTCCTTTTGAAAATTAAATATCTTTTAATTATGAAACCGATTAACACACAACTTTTATGTTTATAAAGTCAAAGTTCTTATATTGCCTCCAGTGTATCTCTCCTTAATTACCCCCACTTAAAAAAAAAAAAAAAAGAACAAATAAAAAACCCAACCCTGGAATGATCTTTTATGGTTTAGTTTCATTAAGTGTGATATTTAAATAAAATTTATTATGCTACATTTACTATAGATTTATATTATACGTTTATTATGCTAATAAATTTAATGTGCTCTCAGAATCACAATATGATTTCAAAAAAATCTTCAAAATACAACTAATCAGCCCAGAAATGAAATTAGAATGGGAATTGGCTTTAGAGATGGAACCTCGGTTTATTCGTCAGTTGAGATACAATTAAGAAATTTCTATTATGTGGTTTCCAAAATTTGAAACATAAAAGTATATTTCGCATATAAAACAATTCTTTGACAATATTTTCATGGGCTTCCGTATAACATTAAAATATGAGATAACAATAATGACATCAGGATGAGGTTAACATCTCGTTTATAAAGACTTCCTGTATAATTTTAATAGGAAAAAAAAATTGCAACTTCTTTCACCTCTATCAGTATTGCTTCCTTCCACCAAATAGACCGAGGGAGAAGACGGTGGCCTGTGTTTGAGAATTTAGAAAGGGCATGGTTTCATGTATTTCAAAGATCTTGTCAGGTCACTGCACATGCTGACCATGGTCAAATATCTTGGAAGGCCTAATGGGTTACATGTGAGGAACTGGAAGGAGTCATTTAGTTGTGGTTGTCTTGCCTCTAAGAGGAACAAAGCACAAGGAGAGGAATCGAGAAGGGAGGAAGAAAGAAGGGAAGGCTGAACAATAAGGCGGGAGGTTAAAGCTTCAGTTGTGCTAATGGCTAATCCATTTGGTCCAGCGATTTGTTTTCCCCAAAACCGACATTTCTTTCAGTTCACCTGTCCCGTCATCTCTGCCTTTACCTCAGTAAATTATTCCTCTTCCTATTTCACTGAAGAAAGAGAAGACACTATGTGAGAACAGCCTCACATTACTATCCACCTCACCTCAAAAAGATATCTGGGTGCCCGCCTCCACTTTACATTAGATGGAAATAAATGTCTCCTTTTTTCTGAGGATAACTTCTCTTTCTCTCTTCTGCACCTAAACCCCTCAATTGCTTGCCCCAGGTCCTCTTTCTTTCTATAGTTTCCTTCCTCTGCCATATAATCATGTTTTAAAACAGCGTAAAAACATACTGAACTTTAAATCATGTTTCCTTCACAACGATTGGTTCCGAAGGAATAGTCCCCGCGTGTGACCAATTCTTCACCTCCAATTCATTCCTCCTAATTCATTCCTCCTCCCTTTCATCTTGGGTTCATCCACTACAATTGTGTTAAAATTGCTCTTTGCAATTCAACAATGACCTATTTGTTTCATCCAATGAATGTTTTCCTTTCCTTCGGCACTTAAGCCCTTTGCAGAATTTGGCAATTTTGAGTGTTTTCTCCCATTATTCTCTGTGGTTAACATCTCCTGTTTCATTCGACATGTTTGTTAGAGTGATTACTATACCCATGGCTTCAACAAACACTTATATGACCACACTGTCTCTCCAAGCTTTGAACTACTATATCGAGTCACTCTACTGACACAGTCGATAAAAGACCCCAAAGGAACCCAAACTCAAAATGTCTAAACTTCAACTCTCCTTATTTCCCCGACCTCTTCAAACCCAATTCTCCTTTTATTCCTGACCTTGAGGAAACGACATTACTATCCAGGAAGTCTCCAAAGCTGGAAATCTGAGACAATTCCCTTCTCATTATTACCCTTTCATACACTGTCAGGCCCTAAGGTCTGTGGCTTCTTCTTAATGACTCGCAAATCTAGTTCCTTCTTCTCTGCATCAATATTTTATTCGGTTCTTCATTATTTCTTCTCCAGAATAATGCAATTGTCTCCTGTCTCCAATATAAATCTGATTAAGATATCACCCCATGCTATTGTTATAAAATATAAATATAATATAAATATGATCCTGTCATTTTCTCACTCGCAATCCTTCCATCATTCCCTAGATGTGCTAAAGCCGAAACTAGTAGGTATAACGTACCCACTTGTCCATCATTCGATAGCTGCTGACTTCTCTGACATCATCCCTTCCCTCTACCCTATAAAACATCCAATAGTCTAGTCATACTGAATCAATTGAATTTTCTTGAATGCACCATGGTCTAAGGGGCTGCTTAGCATTTCGTGCCTGAAACGCCTCTTTCTGGAACCTCCTCCCCCATGTTCTTTGCTTGACTCATGTTTACACGTTTCCTGAATCTGAATGCAGAAGCATGCTGATGCTGATTTCTCTCTTCTGATTTCTCATACTACCTTTTGCATATTTATCATTTATAACACTGCATTTAATTATTGAATTAATCATTTGCCATCTCCATTAAAATGTGAGATCTTCCAAGTTGGGGGCCTACATCTTTCCTATCTGCATTTTAAACATCTAGTGGAGAATCTGGCACCAAGTTGATGTTTAATATATATTTATCGACTCATCCACACTACTGTAATAAGCTCAGAGAAGATGCGTATGTGTTACGATTACAGACTATATTGAAGTTCATATCAGTAGCTGAATAAAGCAAGTTGATTCCTTAACAAGGCCTTATTTATTATTATGCTGCCAAGATTAATTTTATATGTTTGCTTACATCCAAATTATTGTGCTTAGGGTAAAATGGTGACCTCCTGTTTGAATTTCACATATTTTGCCTTTCACAGCAGGGAACTATACTAAGTCAGCATTTTTATGTCCTAAACTACCTTCAAGGCATAAGGTCTCACTTAAAATAATAAATGATCATCCTTCAAGAGTCAATTAGCATCAGAATCATAACAATTTCTTTCTGGAAAGGACAGTCTTAAGAGACATGTATTTCAACTGTAGTTGAACTGACTCATGAGTTCGATAATTGTTCTTCCTGCTGTGAATGTTAGCTTCTCTTCTGCTTTCAAGCCACACATATGTATGTAGTACCTTGCAATCGCAGAATCTGTCGAAATCACCCCGAATTTTTTCAATAAAATCATACACGTATTTAGTGGCTGTTTCAGTCATTCATACAGTCTGGAAACTATACAATTTAGCCAAATGCAAATTTCAAGGGTGGAAGTCATGTTATTGTTTTTCCTCAAACATACTGTTTTTCGCTTAAAGCAAAAGTACACTTTAAGTGGTCCCGCAGGGGTATCTGATGTGAAGTATTCCTTAAGCTGAAGAAATATCCAGTGAGTATAAAAGGACTAGTGAGGTTCTCCATGGCACAGACACGTCCTCATAAACAGTCACGTGGGGCCTTTGATATTCTGGTTACTGCATCCTGGGACATATGTCCCCTTTGTAAAGATTACCATATAGTGGTGAGATATTTATATAAATACATATATGTGTTATATACTCTCTATAACACATAACATATATCATATATCCATAGCACATGTATATTCGTCAATTTTAATCTGATATCTTTGATGCTATGATAAATTATGACCGAGTCCTTGGAAGCACAGAGGAGTGATACAGTCAGCTCCAGGGTCACAAAATAGCCCCGGAAGGAGCTGCTGAACGAGCACAGTTTTAACGAAGAGATGAAGAAAGGGGAGGTTTGATAGGCATATTACATTACCGAGAATTTGAAGCAGAAGGCACCCGTGGCATGATATCAAGAATGGACCAGAACAGGGCACATGTCTGGGCAATTTACAAGTGATTTGGTGTTACTGAAAAAGGGGCGAAGATCAGGGAGGACAGGATAGGATGGCAAAGCGAGAGGAGGCTGGGACCCAGAGCGTCCTGGGTGTTTGCCTGCTGGTCATGGGCTGCCCATGGAGTGTTTTCAAGCAGGAGAAAGGCAGGGCCAGAGTTCTGTTTGAGGAGAACACTCTGACCGCAATGTGGAAAATGAATTGGATGGAGGAAGCTGGAAAGCAGGCTGGAGACAGCTAAAATATTCAAAGTTAATGATGTCGGGACTTGATCTAGAACTTTCGAAGTGGACTGAAGAGAAAGGCACACATTGGAGCAGCAAGGCCCAGAAATTGTTTTAAATGAAACCTAAAATCCACCACATTTATCTGACATTAAACACAGTAAAATAATTTGTTTCACACCAAACCCATTGCAATAGGTATGATCGTTCGCAATCTTAGATGATCCCAGTTCAATCTGCTTTATTCCCATCACTGCCCACCATGCATTTTCTCTCTCTGTCTCTGTCCCTGTCTCTCTGTCTCTGTCTCTGTCCCTCTGTCTCTGTCTCTCTCTCACACATACACACTCACGCACTCCTGGCTGCATACCATTTATAATGTCCTGCTTAATCGGTGCCGAGCCGCCATAATTATATCACAAACGAACTACAGAAATTCAATTTAGGACCTAAGCATAGCTCTCATGAAAGTCACCTCAATTTTCGAAGTTAAAAAAAAAAAAAATGCTGGCACGTAGATAGAGGAGGAAAAAGTCATCAGGGAGCTGACTTATCCTGGATTCTTCATTTCACTTGGAAAGTAAAGACATTGGCCTTGGGCTCTACACTGCAAAGAAAATAATGGGCAAATTATTCAGTTAATACGATCACTATAGATAGTGAAACCAGACAATGCCTGCGGCACTCCTTATGCTGCCCCCTCCCAGGTCATGCTGTTTTGTCTACACAGATATTTCCAAATACAGCCCAGGTACGTTCCAGACGCTGAGCAGCTACTACAGTCTGAGGTTTGCCTTTGGGTCCAGTTTTTCAGAGCGCAGTGTCTCAGTAAATTACAAAACGAGTATCT
>NW_006436283.1:7817760-7823037 GCF_000325575.1 Pteropus alecto | reverse complement strand
ATAGGTTTGGTTTTTAAAAAGTTCCATTAAAAAAAAATGAAATGGAGAAATAAATGTGTTTATTCTTCAACTTTTAAGGTATATCATGAATCTACAGTGCTGTTTTTTTTTTTGTTCGTTTGTTTGTTTTGGTAAAAATTCTACTTTATTGCATTGTTCTTTCTCTGTCTCTTTCTTTTTTTTTACTTGGTGAAACTGAAGAATGACGTTGATGTAAAAACTACTTCCCCCTGTTTTGAAGGAAATTTTCAGTGTGTAGAACTCCCCTCTCTCATATTGCAAGTTAGTTGTTTTCAGATTTAGGCAGAAAGAAGAAATTCCTCTCTTTTTCTTTAATTTAAGCAGACTGTTTCTAAGTGCATTTTTTAAAAGGCTGCAGAGGTGAAACTAGGCCACGTGGTGATATTAGCTCCAGGAAAAACAGTCTGATTTACACTTGAATGCAGTTATTTCAACTTTTCAAGTAATGTAATCTTAGAGAGACCTTGGTTCCAAAAATATGACAATGTATTAAGTAGGAAATCAAACTTCACAGGATCATTTTATTTCCATTAAATTCCACTCTGAGTATTGCAGAAGGCGATATTTGGTTTTATTATTGTTAATTCCAAATATAATAAATTTTGGTCTCAATCTGAGTTGATTTATTATCACTTAAAATAGGAGAATATTTGAAGGTTTCACTATATAGAAGATATCATAGGATTGGATCCAAACTACTGTTTTTGTAATTTCTTTTTTCGCTAAAAATAGCATGGTCTAAATTCTTAGAAAGCATGCATTATAGACATAACTTTTTTTGAAGAAACAATGATAATTCAACCCGCAGTAATTAAATATATCATAGAAACTATTGTTTTGTGAAAAATAATAATAATATGCATGTACAATTGTTAGAGAATATTGCCATTATATACTATGCATGTGTACCATGCTATATTTTGTTACTAATATAGGGTTTTTCTTTCTCTTGTAATTTTCCATGATTAGGCATTTTTAAAGCTTAATGTGCTATCTTTTTAAACAAGTACTGAAAAGTGCTATCAAAATAAATTTAAAAATATCTTTGAGCCTAGTCTATACAGTGTTGTTATTGCTAATATAATCTGATAATTTTGCATAAGAATGCAGTGGTTATCTCTAAAATACTTCACAAAAGATAAAGTGTCTGAACTCTGTTATCACCAAGAAGCTGACTTTCTGTGACTGGAGGCAGAATGGAGTGTCAGGAGCATGGATGGTGGAGACCAAAGGCCTGGATTCAAACTCTAGCTCTCCCACTTGACCTTGAGCAAGCTACCTGGCCTGCCCATGCCTCATTATCTGCCCATACCAAATTATCTTGATTTCTCTCACTTTTACCAACTATAGAAAGAGGCTCACAACTGAATGAAATGGTAGAACTCTAAAGACTGTTCAAATTCATGGCAGTCAATTCTTTGACCTGTGTTTGCTGTATAGTATTACAAATGGTTGACGTTACTATTTTTGTTATGTTGGCTGATTCACATCATTGTTGGTATTCTGGGGTGGGGTGCAGTGGGGATGGAGGTCTGGGAGCCGGAGAGCTGAGATACTATTGTTTATTATTTAAACAGATACTATTGTTTATTATTTAAGAAGTATTTAAATCAAAAAGGTCGATATTAACTTCATTTTAATTACATTATCTTAACTAGGTTGATAGGGAATTAAGGATGAGAAATAAACGTTGAATCAAAAACCTGTCAGGAAGGTAGTGGGCCTTCCTCACTGTATATGCTGAATAAATGAAGGCAGATGAGTAAAGTACCTTGGAAGTGAAAAAAATTGGGGGGCAAAGAACATCATAGGGTTTAAATACTTGGCTTGTAATTCCTGATACCAGATCAGTGTTTACCAGGCATCAAATTTTATGTATCTGTACTATTCCTCTCAACACCTTTCTTAAAACGTTAGAATGTACATTCAAAAAAAAAAAAATGTTTGCATTGAGATTCAGCATCCTGTCAGCACTTGCAGAAAAGGAGCAATGACCATAGAATGTAAGCTTAAATGAAACGTGTCACTATTCTCGCTAATGTAGACAAAAGGACCCTTTGTAGAAAGTGCTTCTTAGGAACTATAGTATTTTGGATGCAGTAATTTCAGTTCAAGCAAGAGTATATTACAGCAGCGAGTAGGAATATCGATGCTCCTTACTTTGTGGGGGAAAAAAGACATCTTTGCCAATATTATAGCCTTGAGGGTTAGCAAGCATGCCATTCGACTATCTTCAATCTGCAGTATAAATTGCATACAAGATTCTTCATCTTTCCTAAACATGATTAATGTGAGCATACACCAACACCAGGGGCTTCTACCTTCTCTACTGAGCTTCCTTTAAGAGGTTCATCTACCATGGGGAACAATGAAAGAGAGCTGGAACCTTACAAAAAATGGATAAGAGTGGGGAGAAAATCCATCTATTTCATCACCAAGTCTCGAATAAATAGATGACTCTGCTAGCAGTGCCCCTGGAGTCCTAATATGATACAAATTGATCAACAAATGTTCTCCCTATAGAAAACTATGACTTATTTCGCTCAAAAGAGCCAAAGAGCGATTAAATCTCTTAAAATATCACACCCTTGGCTCTTCAACCATTTTCTTTTGTTGCTCTTTAATTTGAGACATTTGTCAAAGAAAGAAAATATATGTCTTCTGGGAATTCCCCTTGTGGAGTTAGAAAGGATGCAAATCCGGCCTGAGATACGGTACGCGTTCCAAGAATGTCCAAACTCACACTGTTGTTTTTCTCATTTGTTGCCCAGTTTTTCAGCTGGAGCTGGAATATGCTCCCCAATTCTATCTGATGATCCTTTCCCTAATGGATATGTACCTACTATGAGCAGCACTTGGACAATATGCTTTAGACACCCGTAGAATCATCGCTGAAACCAAAAGACTAATTTTTAATCATCAAAATAAAAAAAAATTAAAAAAAAAATGGGGGCAGAAAACAGGGGTGGGGGAAGATCATGGGAATGTCATCAAAAAGAAGGAAGCTGATGAATCTTGTGGTTTGTTTTGCTTATCCAGAAGAATGAGATCCTTCCCTGGGATCTCTCACTAACTTTATGTTGTTAGGAGCAAACCAATTTCTGTCCCCAACCTCAATTTCCTCCTCCAATATATGAAAAGGTCAGAATATGTATAACCTTTAAGGTCTATTTTAGGTCTGTGATTTTTATTATTTAATTTCGTTAGGGAGATGTTGGCCCTAAAAATTAACAAATGAAAGTTGTCAAAGAGGTCTTAATGATTTACTTAGAAGACAACAAAAATACCAGACAATATAAGATGCTACAAAGCTCGTCATGGTTTTAGCAATACATGTAAATTAAATTTCTTCAGTCTAATACTCTTAACCAAAGAAATTTTATGGCCTAGATCATAAAATCTCATGTTGCTAATGGATCCTCTGGTTTAATTTCCCCAAAAGAAGCTGTTGACTAAATTTCGGAGCTTCCCAATTACAGGCGATGCCAGCACGAAAAATAATTGTAAAAAAGCGGCGGGTATACTACTTCCAAGGCATTCATATTCACACACACACACACACACACACACACACACACACACACACACACACACACGCGCTTAATTCAAAGAATAATTATTAAAACAGTACCGAGTGAAAGTACAAAGTTGAAAAACCCTTTAAGAGATTATGATATATATAAATAAATTCAATACACAGAATTATGTTATTAGAGCAAATAGAAAGGTTTAAAGAAGGACAAGCCATTTCCCACAGGGAGAGCCAAGCAGGGCTTTGTAGACGATGTCATTTGTGATGGGCCATAAAACATGGGTAATGTTTATATTTTAAAGACATTTTGGGTGGAGGAAACAAAATCCACTCATTTATTTACTCTTTGATTCATTTGCTCATTCACCCAACATCTATTAAGCAATGACAGTACAGGAGGCATTGTGTTTGATTCCAGATCAGGAAATCAAATAAAATAAGGTCTTTGTCCGCAGGGGTAGTACTTATTTGTAAAACAGCTAGGCAATTAGTTCATCTATATTGTGAAATATGTATGAGAGAATGGAGGACGTAAAACAGAGATGGTGGATTGGGATGTAATTGTGCAAAGACTAGCAGCTTGATCTTCCCTCGACAATGAAGTCACAGAGGGATCTGAGTAGACTGCAGCCTCAACTTGATACATAGTATGCCGTAAGTAAAATTGACAGAGCAGCCCTAAACAGCACTGACAGGTGAAAGTAAACTAGCTAAAACTCACAATGGAAAAAGGAGAGCAAAACTAACAAACAAACACAGGTTAATAGTGACTTAGTACCTCTATTTGCAAAGCTTGACTCAGATAAATCTCTTGCACTCCAGAATCAATATTTCTTCTGAAATGGCTCTCCTGAATGGTTGAAACACTTTAAGAAGACAAATGTCTGAAATCTCAGAGAGATGGAAAGGACTAGCCGGGGGCAATGAGGCCCAGAAAGGTAGAAAGACTTGTCCAAGGTCATAAAGTGAGTCAGAAGGGAGTCAGGAAAAGGCTCTGTGAGTCACGGCTCCCAGCTCCTGCTCTGACCACGAGACGAAGCTCCTCCCTAGCAACAGAGGGAGGACTCATCCTCGATGCAGCCAGACTGGCTCTCCCTCTACATCTTTGGCCTCCACTAATGGCAGGACTGTGTCCTGTTACATTTTGTTCCAAAGCCCAGAATAAGTTCCAATGACTACTTTTTGGCTAGGTGGAGAAATGGTAGCAATGAAGTGGTTTACCTACAAAACTGTGCCATGACTGCCCAGGGCAGGTAGTCTGAAATGGAAACTGTACAGTTTATATGGTCCAGGAATTCAGCAAGTCAGAAAAAGATGGGACAAGAAGACTATGGGTCGAGGAAGATGTCGGGAGTGTCTCCCCTTTATTCATAAAACACTCCACTCTGGGATAGTATATCAGGATGAGGAATGAGTATATCAGGATCGAGATGGCCTGAAGAATTTGTTGATATTACTGTGGATGCTCATTGTTTGTTCGTTTGTTTGTTTTTAAATATATGTGATTGCTACCATCTCTCTATCCTTGAGAGGCCAACTTATCCTCTCTTGTGAAAAGGATGGTTTTTATTGGGATTCTTGTAAAACCTCCAAAGTCAACTCTGATACTTGCCTTGGATGGAATCCACTATTTAAAAATACCAGATTTGTGGGATGGGCCTAAATGTTAAATTTTCTTTTTTTTAAAGTGACTTGCCCTTACCATTAAGTCTTCCTTCCAGTCT
>NW_006436283.1:7767275-7817732 GCF_000325575.1 Pteropus alecto | reverse complement strand
ATGCTCATTGAAATTATTGTTAAAATTGAATTTTCATATAGCTCTTAATGTACAATATTAAAAACATTACTTGGTCATTAATGGTATAGAAATATAAGTTCTTGTACAAATTTGTAGGCATTCCTCACAGCTCCAAGGTAAAGTTCTATTTACAAGCGTCTGGAAGAAATGAGTAATAATATCTTTTTTCTTATGAAAATATCAATGTGGGAAAGCCAGTATACTTAATAATTCTTTATAGCGAAGGGTGTATAAATCCCGTTTTTGTACTTGTATGGGCAAAATATTGCATTTAAAGTTTTAATTTCATTTAAGGAAATTATATACAGGCTCAAAAATTCAGTCAAAACCATGAGAAGTTAAACTGTATTGTTGAGGGATGCATGCCTAAGTGATAAAAATATAAATAAATGAAAACGCTACTATCACTTAAGTTAGTATAGCATTACCTGTATGGGTTGGGAAGGGGTTTTACTCAGAGGGGGCACACGGGTGGAGGGTTCTAGGCGCTGGCCAAGTTCTATTTTTTTGACCTACGTGGTGGTTACACAGATGTTTGCTTTATTATATTGTTAAACTGTCCAAATACGTTTTATGCAGTTTTCTATATGTATGGTATAATTCACAATAAAAAGTTTTTAAAAAGTTGAATGGTACTAGAAGACCCTATAATGAAAAGCAGCTGTTTCTTGTTCCACTTACCCTCATCTTTAATTCCTACTCAACAGATGAAGCCCTCTAGCTGTTTCTAATGGTTTTGATGTTCATATTTCCAAAAACAATGCTTCCATGTCTATTTATAATTTTTAAAAATAATCTTAGACATTACATTTTGGTTTCCTCTACGGTTGATGAAGAATTCACTCTGGTCCTCATTCTTAGCACACATAGGCGTGGGTGGGCCCTTCTCTACCCTCCCTTCTGCTCCCAGAATTCTTTCGTTTAAATTAATTTTTATTATGTTACTATCCAGTGCACATCTTTTTACGACGAGGTATATTTTATTTGTAGAGGATCCACTCGGTGGTTTAAGGTTACATTTTATTCTGTTTTGTTCCTTTTTATGCTCTCCCGACACCTCATAGTCGAGTCTGTTTCATTTTTCTCTGCACATTCTTCTTTGTGACGGTAACTTATTTGGCTTCAATAATTTCCAAAGAACAGTCAAACTTTTCTCAATACGTTGTTCTAACATTAGGCAGTCGGTCAGTATGCAGGGTGTGTGCACGGATGTGCGCGTGCACGGGTGTGCGCGTGCGCGTGTGTGTATTTCTCGGTATCTCCTCCCTGCTGCCTCAACTCGCATAAGCTGTTTAGATCAGGGACTCCAGATGTTGTCCTAAGATTCCCCCATCATCAGGTAATGTTTTTGAGAGTTGGCAGGTCTGAAAATATCTCGATTCTACCATCCTACTTCCTGATGGTTTGGCTAGGATTATAATTATATTTTTGGATGTCTCTCCCCCCAGAATTTTGAAGACATATTTCTGCTGTGTTTTAGCTCCCAGTAATCTCATTCATGATTTTTCTTTGCATGGGCCTTATGTTATTTTTTTTCTGAAAGCTTCGTAGGATGTTTCCTTTATTCTTGATGTCTTAAAATTTTACTATGAGGCACCTTAATGTGGATCTATTTCCTTTGATTTAGAATACTGGTCGCCAAATGATGTCTTTTAATCTAGGAACTCATGCTTTTCAATTCTGTGTAAAGCTTTTAACAACTTTCGATAACTTTTCTCTTCTTATCCCTTTTTCTCTGACTCTTGTTGGATGTGGGGTCACCCAAGTCAACTAGTCAACTTTAATTTTTTTTATTTCTTCGTTTCATTCCCTGTATCTCCACCATTCAGAACGATCAATACATCATTTGACAACTCCCAATTCTCTGAATACTTTGATCTCGTTCGCTATTCTTTGCCTTGGTATTTTTATCTCCACCCACTATCTAGCCAAGGACCAATTATTAATTATGAGTTAGGTGCACATTTTTCTCCGAAGTGTGTGCTGACACACTTCTCCTACGCTGGTTTCCAGCCCAGTTTCAGCATTCTTATTAAATGCTTCATAGCGTGACACACTCCTTCCATCAAAGTACTTCTCATATGGCATTATAAACATTTAATCATTTGCCCTCTGAGATCGGTTGTGTGCTGTACTTGAGGAAGAACCATGCCTGTCTAGTTTCCATTGTGTTCCCATCACTTACCAAGCTCGTGGGTTATAGTCTGCCCTCAATATTTGCCGAATGGATAAAGTGATAATAACTGTCGCCTATATTGAGTACTTACAATGTTCAATGAGCTATTTTAATTTCCCTAAGTGCATTTATTCACACAACTATCACAAAAACCTAAGGAGGTTGCTGCTATTATTATTTCTTTTTCAAAAACAGAAAAATTGAGGTTGGTTAAGTAGAATACCTAATTCACTTATAAGTGGCAGTTATTGATCTGAACCTAATACTCTATTTCCAGATCCTTCATTTGTAACCCCTCAGAATGAATACATGAATAAGCAAAGGCAATGAAACACTTCACTCAAGCTTTCATAGGTCTAATAATTCTCAAATTATTCTCATAGAAATGGAATTGGATCAAAAAGGAGCTGACTTTTGTATATTTCGGTAAAATATTTCTAAGATCATTTTATTTGTCATGCTATATATAAAAACCTTATGCACATTTCAATATTTTAAATCTTTAAAAAGAACTCTCCAAAATATTTCAAAAGTTTAGCTAAATAGAAGCATTCTCTTTACATTGAAAAAAAAAAGAACATCAAACTAGTGCTTTCTCAAATAGATGAGAATATATATTTCAAATCTACATAAAATTACACTCATAAATACCCACATTTCAAATCTTAAACATGCTTGTGTATAACCCGAATGGGAGATTTGGGTTTAGGCAGTTTAAGGAGTTCAGCATGAAGGGTTTTAGTACTGAATGTTGGATGATCAGCTGTAATATGTAGATAAAGATGAAGAATAATTGTGTCTTATCTCATAAGCAAGTTTTTGTTGGTTTTTATTTTGATTTTTTTGAGTGATTCCTCTCCCTCTCGTAACTGAACTAGCAAGAAGATGCAAAGGCCTGTCAATGAAATAGCTTCCGGGTTCTTTCCAAACCATAGCCTTGGCCACGTGTGACGAGATTCATTGAGGACAAACTGCAAATATCTGTTCTGTTTCTGGACAAGGTTGACTTCTTGGCCAGAACACATGGGCTGTCCTGTCCACGAGACTCTGCATTTAGAAGGGTCCCATGTTCGGTGTGATGTTTTCCTGCTATCATTTTGCAATTCATAATCATTTTGAACAAGAGTCTCCTGTTTTCAGTTAGCAATGGCCCCATGATTCCGGTAGCTGTCTCTGGCAAGATATTCCTCTGCATCTGAGGAAATGGTCAAAGCAGGTGCTCGGGGAACTGAAATCACCAGGATCAATACCAGCTCTAACAGCAACGACACCAGCAATCCGTGACCTTTGATCAACTGTTCAGCCCATCCTGCTATTATGTTTTGACTTCCTGTGGCTCTATCATCTGTTTCTTCCTATTTATTTAATTCATAGCCTCATCATGAACTCTTGACCGAAATATTTCAGGGGTCTTTTTATTAATCTTTGTGTCTTTAATTTTTTGTGACTCGATTTGCTCTTCAAACTGCTACCATTTATATATAAGATTAATTACCTTTGCCAAAATAAACACCTGCATTTCTATGCCTGTGCCCATTCTGTTTTTATCAAGAATGCTCTTTTGTTATGCATCTGCAGACTGCAATTCTTGCTCATTGTATCAGATAGGAGTCTTTCAGTTACAGACGACACAAAATCGACCCATGCTAGTTTCAAAAGAGGAGAAAATTATTGTTTTGTAATGATAAAAAGTCCACAGAGAGCTCCTGGCTGCTGGTCTGGCTGAATTCAGGACGCAAGTTACTGGCACCCAGAATCTCAGGGCTGAATAGAAAGTCTACCGTGTTGTCTTCCTTCTCAAGCTATACTCCTGACTCCAGCAGCCCCAAGCTCACATCACTACAAAACCAGATGCAGATGGCCATCAATCCTCCTTCTTTAATACTGATAATAAATGCCCTAAGTTTTAAAATATTTACTGACCTGAGATCGATTCAGCAATAGGGTTTTCTGATGGATTTTGCCTATCTATAGTCATGTACTCCATCTTGAATATTGGAGTGGAATGACTTCTACCTGAATCATTTAAAGGCAAAGGGGATAGATCCCTGCTTCCCTCTCACAGTACTGTTATCACAAGAGGAGGTTAATACTGAGATGATTCTCACTTTTATAACTACTTGGGTTGCTAAGATATTGAAACACTCCTATATTTGTTGATAAAGAGCCCCTTCTCCAAACTTCCTGAATACCCAGACTCATCCTAGTTAGACCGGCCATACAATAGGGTCATGCTGACCTCTGCAAGATCTGTCAATTATAGGGTTAATGATTCGCACTGCAGAGGGTTTCTAGAATGCTACTTCAATTCCAACTTCAGTGTTCATTTGGCTTAGTTGGTAACTGTGTCTTGCCTTTTTAAAATAATTTTATATGACTTCTGAGAGAAGAAGTTTCATCTTAGGTTTCATCTTAAAGAAAATGAAAGTTTTAGGATTAAATTTGATAGGATATGTCAGAAAACCTAATTATCAGTGGCTTAAATAATATAGAGATGTCTTTCTTCCTCCTATAAAAGTACAGGTGAATAGCCTAGGGCTAGTTTACCAGCTTCTTAATTATTGGCGACTCTAGCTTTTTCTATTCTGATGTTCTGCCATTTTCATAACTGACTCCCAGTGTTTGATCCAAGATACTTCCCAAGCCCAGCCATCAGTTTGCATCCCATACAGCATGAAGATGAAAAAGAAAGCCGAAGGTCGCACCCCCTTTAATGATGTCCCCTACACACTAATATGTCTCATAGAAGTTGCACACACAATTTCCCTCATATATCCCAATGGTCGGAACTTAATCACTGCATCTAGTTCCAAGGGAGTATGTAATTGTAGTTATTATTTCAGGGAACCATGTGCTATAGCCATATGCTATTATTACAGAAGGAAAGAATCTCAGGTATGATTAGACAACTAGAAGTCTCAACCACAGCCAGTGATTTCACAGTCTTTGACTTATCATGGGAAAAGGGACTGAAGAAGGAAAATAATTCAAGAAAAGTTTGATGGGAGATTGAAACCTTAATAACCTTAGTAGCAAAAGAAAGAGAAAGAAAGAAAGCCCTAAATTCTTATTTTACACCCCAAACTAGTGATGAGGGATCATCTAGAAACCATGACTTTTATTCTGAAGGGAGAAGGTCTCCTAAACTCTATTTTCCATACCTCCATCCAATGTGGGTGTTTTTCTTTCTGCTTGATCTCAACCACATATGGCACATGAAATACAAGCAGGAATTGTGTATGTTCAAAACACTAACTTCTCTGGCTAATACTTGTCTCTGTCTTCTGCAAACTCTTAAAACACTTACAGTTTATATGAAGCAATGCTATTAATTCATTGAACAAATATATATTAAGTGTCTGCTATATGTAGAACATTCTTCTAGGAGCTGAAAAACATTAGTGAACACAACAGATACATGTTTTAAATGTAGAAAAACTAAAAAATGAATAGGAAAATGGTAGCATGTGTTATACGCTGTTAGGGGACAAAACAGAGTAAGAGATGGTAAATTGGAAGTGCTGAGAGCGACGACTTGCAATTCTAAAACAAGGTACTTTGCTGAGAAGAAGTTACTTAAACAAAGGAGGCAAGGAAATAAACCACCCAGAAATCCAGGAGAAGAATTTTCCAGTCACGGAGAAAAACGTTCAAAGGTCCTGAGGTAGAGGTACGTCCATCTCATGAGTAGCAGTAAGGCCTAGATCTGCATGGCTCTGCTGGAGCACAGTGAGCAAGTGGCAGATGAGGTCACAGAACACATCGTGGAGTGCTCGGTAGGCTATTTAAGACTTTGTCTTTTATTCTGAGTGAGACGTGAAGCCATTGGAAGGTTTTGAGCAGATGAGGAACATGATTTCTTTTAAGTTTTAGAAATATCTTATAAATGGCAGTATTGAGATCAGATTTTAAAGGAGTATGAGTTGAAGCAAGGAGAGGAATATGGAACTTACTGCAATAATTTAAGAAAATATCATACAGACATTATGTAGATAATGCCAACAAGATATATGGACAAATTGGACATGGAGTGTGAAAGAAAGGGAGGAATCTAGAATGACCTGAAAATATCTGAAGGAGGTAGTTGTGATTTCGGCTGAGATATTAAGATGGTGGGATGCTTATGGAGAAATCTCAGTAGTTCGGTCCATTAGACTTCTGAATGGGCGTGTTGAGTAGTTTTCTGGAATTCAGTGGAACAGCCTGGGCTAAAAATGTAAATGTGGGCATCCTTAGCATATGGGTGGTATTTAAAACCATGCTACCGGATGAAATCCCCAAGAGATTGAGTGTAGTAAAACAAAACAAAACAAAACAAACAGAATAATCAGTGTTTTAGAGGTTGAGGAAAATAAAAACAAAGTAGCAGAGGAGACTGAGAAAGAGCTGTTAATGAAGTTAAAAAAAAAAAAAGTAAAGTAAGTAATATTCTGGAAGCCAGGCGAAGAAAGTGTTTCTGGGATGAGAGAGTAATCAACTGAGTCAAATGTATGGTGACAAATAAAGTAAGATGACGACTAATTATTGATTGTGGATGTTAACAACATTAAGTCTCTGAGATCTTCACAAGAGAAGTTTTAGTGGAGTGTAGTTGGAGTGGGTTTAAAATAATATGGAAAGATAAGAATTGAATCCAATAAATATTTTCCTGAAGTTTTGCTATATAAGAGAACAAATAGTTTGCTTTTCCAAGACTCAAGAAATAACAGGGTGTTTGAATTATGACAAGAATGATCTAATTGAAGGAGAAAACTGATGATATAGAACAAGAGGAAATAGTTGCTGGAGCAATGATCTTGTGGCACCTGTTGGAGGGCTAGATTTCAGGTAAGAGTCTAAATTGTTCACCTACAGGCAGGAGAGGGCAGGGGACTTGGGTACATAATTGGTAGGTTGGTGAGTGGCCTGGAGAAGATTTAGTAGGTGTTCTTTATGTCTTACCTTTAATTAGTCTCTCATTAAGTCACTGATACTATGTTCATCTGTTAAGACTGTAAATTTTTCCAGACCGACACTGTCTTATGTGTGTTTTCAACACCTGTCCAACCAAGCTATGAGTAATTATTTATTTAACTTTGATAAATAACATGGCAAATAGGTACTCTGCTACTATCAGGGAATAATTATCTCTAAAGAAAAAACAAAAAAAAAGAGGCTGGAAGGGTTCTTGTAAAATCTTAAGTTTTGATGTGAACTAACAAAACATATCCTTAAAGTAGATTTTACCAGTAGGTTGTTAAAGAATCGATAAAACCAGTTACATTTTTTAAAGTTCTACTTTTTGTGGTTTAATTTTTTTCAGTTGTTTACATGGGAAAATAAATAAAACCTATGTGCAGTAACATAAATCACATCCAATTGAATAAATACAGCATTGCCTACACTCAAGGAAAAAGAATGTTTTCACCTCAAGAGTTTCAGGTTCTCTTTGATTACCCCACCCTCGAGGTCTGCGTAATAATTTCCTTTTTTCTTCATTGTTTTATCACCTATGTATGTAACTTTAAGCAAGAGTTTAGCTTTATCTATTTTTGAACTTTATATGATGGAGTCATACTGTACCTATTCCTTTGTGTGTATTTTATTCAGTGTGTGCATATGTGTTTGTGTGAAAAACATTAACATTTGCAGAATCTGAGTAAAGGCTACTTGGGAAAGGATTAATGTAACATTTTTGACTGTCTGAAATTAAAAATGAAAATAAAAAATAAATAAGAATTTTATAATTAGTAAATTAAAATACCCAGTATTTTTAAATGCATACTTTCTGTACTAATTGTGCAATACCAACTCTGTCATTCATTAAGAGTGTGTGTGTGTGTGTGTGTGTGTGTGTGTGTGTGTGTGTGTGTGTGTGTGTATGTGTGTATGGTCTATTGTTGAGCTATCATTTTTGCATTTATTTATATGTTTATCTCCTTGCAAATTCCCCATTGTCTTAATTACTATATAATTATAATAAAGTTTATCATAAGGTTTGATATCAGGAAGAGAAAATTCGCACACCTTGTCCTTTATTAAAGGTCTTATCTATTTATGATTTGTTGTATTTTCATGTGAATTCTAAAATCTGCCTGTCAAGATCTGGCAAAGGGGGAAAAAATTGGAATTTTTATTGAGATTGCATTAAATCTAAAAATCAGTTTGAGGAGCTGAAATCTGTCCACTATTAAGTCTTCAACCCATTAATATTGTCTATCACCCCATTTATTTATTTATTTATTTATTTAGGTTTAAAAAAAAAATTCTCCATAATGTTTTATATTTTTTCTTAAAGATACTGTACACTTTTGTTAGGTTAATTTCTTAGTACTTATAATTTTTGATGCAACTGTAATACTTTAATAATATATACATTAACTATAATATTAATGTCTATATTATAATATATATTTAGAAAAATAAGTGTATTTATTAGGTTTTATTATGCATTATTAGTATTTATTATACATCTATAGCTTGAAATATTTGCACAAACTGAACACACTCATGATATCTGCACTCAAATGAAAAACTAGAATATTATCAATTCCCTAGAATCACCCCTTTCTTTTTGCCTGTCACCACCCCACAAAGTTAATCATTATTCTAATACACTTCTTTTTGAACTTTCTATAAATAAATCATACATAATGAACTATTTTGAGTTACTTCTTTCATTGTTTGCGAAATTCATCATATTGTTATATGTAGTTGCAAGTTGCTTATTCTAAAGTATAGTGTTCCATTTAATGAATGTACACCGATTTATTCATTCATTCAATGCATTTTGATAGTTCCCACTTTTTGGTTATTATGAATAATGCCATTAAAGATATTTTAAGATATGTCTTTTGTGTATACATGTATGTTGGGCATATTTAGGAGTGGAATTGGAGGGGGATACTATGAAACATGCATATATTCAGTTTTATTAGCCATACCAAACCTTTTTCCAAAATAGTTGTACCAATTTACAGCCTCCAGCGTGTACAAGAATTTGGCTTTGTCTGTGTTCTTGCCAATACACTTGATATTTTCTCTTTTTCGTTTTATCTAGTCTTTCAGGTAGATAGTTTCATCTCCTTGTGGGTTGAATTTACATTTCTCTGATGACTAACGAAGACTTTTCCAGGTGTTTATAGGCCATTTTGATAATTTCTTTAGTGGTCTGTCTATTCAAACCTCTTGGACCATTTTCCTATTGAATGGAGTTGTCTGTTTTCTTACAATTAATGTGAGTTTTTAAATATTCTGTATACAAGTCTTTGTCAACTGAATGCATTATAAATATTTTCTCTTATTCTGTGGATTGCCTGTTCACTATTTTAATGGTGTCATTTGATGAACAGAAATGATTTAATACAGTCCTGCAGACTCCAAGGCGATTTTATCTTTTAGTCAATGTTTATGATTACTTCTTGGGTGCTCAAAAATAACATGAATTCTGTAGTTGCTCATTTCAGTGTTCTACACGTGTTTAATGGTTAGATTGTTTATCGTGTTGTTCATACCAACTTTATTCTTTCTGATATCATTGTCTTCATGACCCAGCAGAGAGATATGCAATAACTTCCTACTTTAATTATGAATCTGCCCATTTCCCTTTTAGCTACATTTGTTTTGGCTTAATGTATCTTAAAGTCATGTCATGTAGTCTACATACATTTAGAATGGTGATGTTTTCTGGAGAATTGACTCTTTTATCACTATAAAGTGACTTTCTTTAATACACAAAGTATTACTAGTATAAAATCTATTTAATCTGCCTCTGCTTTCAGTAAGAGATTTGGTCTTAGCAACTTGGCCTCTTGTTACTAGAAATAGAAGTACTCATTTAAATCTTTAATTCTTCTGCACTTAATTTTTACACGTGGTGTAAAATAGGAATACAGTTTTATTTTCCAATGGCAAGCCACTTGCTTAGTGACATTTATTGCTAATTCTTCCTTTTCCCTGCAACTGGACAGGTCATCTTGTCATATATCAAGATTTTATATATGAGTGGGTTTGTTTCTGTATTCTACTGTCCCATTGCTGAAATATATGTCACTGTACGGTAATACTGAGAAGATAGTGAGATTTGACTGTGCTGATATTTATGGGAAAGCTGGAGGCAAGACAGCTATAAACAAAACTCTATGGATAGAGTGAGTGCTATGATGGCATTTACCTATACTGGCAAAACTAGTGTCTAATTTTGGCAACCACAAGGGGGCAGGGAAGGGTATTAACTGGGTCAGAAGTCAAATCATAAAGCCTTCCCAAGGTAAAAAGTCAAATATTACTTCTTACATCAATATAAGGAGAGCAAAAAGGCTATCATGCAGTAATATTGGTACGAAGTAGGAAGACGTTGCAGAAACATATAATTACAAGCCCACTTGCATGTCATTAAACATTATCAATGTACAGTCAGAATATGCTTTTCCTATTTTGTCAGAACTTTTATATTCTTAACATTTAAATATTTTATTCATCTCATTTTTAACTATCAAAAAGTATATTCTCTTTGCCCCCAAACACACACACACACACACACAATCAAATTTCCTTTTTTTCTCCCAATATGATTTCTTCCCATTCTACAGTTGTGTGTAAGAGGTGTAGCTGAAGGGTAGGTTTTTACTATCTCTAGTTTAAATATTTTTAAACATTTTAGAAATTTTCATCCTGGTATATCTTATTAATGTTTATTAACTCTTTAATCTTTTTGTTACCCCCATCCAACATAATCTCCAGTTCAGAAAACCTTGTATTTTAGTCAAGTCAAATTAATATCGCGAGCTCTAAAAAAGCTACAACTGAATGCCAATTATAACAATATATTATTTTTGCTTCTTTGCTAAGGGGAGTTAGTGACAGAAACTTGGAAATACTTTTTTTTTCTGTACATTGAAACCAAATAAGTAAAACTGAATATGATTATTTCGGCCATAAAATTAGCCATGCAGCTCCTGAATGCTTAAACCATGAAATGAAACACATAATTTCTTGAAAGGAGGCTAAAATATTATACTGATTATAGCAACCTCAAAGCAAATAAAGGTCGGATAAATCATTGTCACGTTCATGCTGTGACCAAAGCTGTTTTCTCCACTGGGATTCTATAGAAAACACTTAAAAATCCATAGATATATTAACTTGTATACGAAATTAAACCTCCATTGCTTTTTCACCTACATATTCACTGCAAAGTATGTGCTGGAGCTAAAATTTTAGGAGGAAAATATTAAACTTAATGATCAAATCAAATCCTCGATCGAGCTACCATGTCGATGGAATGGCATTTTTTCCCCCACATACGTGCTAGAGTTTTTTGTTGTTTTTGTTTTTGCCTAGCTGTATTTATTTTCTTTTTTTTTTTTCCTCCCCCTTGTCCCTTTTCAGTCAGAACATAAACTGTGTTCTTAGATTTCTTTCACCTTTCCTTATTTTCTTAAAATGTTTAGTTTTGGGTGGAAGACGGTAAAAATCGTGTATGCGAGGTCTAATGGCACACTTTCAAATCACACTTTCAAACGTCCTGAAATTCTACATCTCTCAGCTCCTGCCCTTCTTATTTATCAATGTTTCCCTCTTTTTGGGTGAGTCTCAACATAAACAGCATCTGCATGAAAATTTCTGTTTTCAGAAGCTCGCATATATTTATTTCATTATATATATTATGTATTGTGCATATAAGTGGATATTTTGTTTTTGTTTCAATATTTTCAGCTAGAGGTTTTCATGGAGTAAAAAAAGGAAATCGGTTCTAAACCTGGCTCATTGCCTAATTTATTTTATTACTACCTTATTTCATTTTATATGCAAACACAAGTTTGTTTTCATGGCTAAGATAAAGAAACTGGACAAGCAGTTCCCTTCTGTGAGAATTTGGTCTCATTTATGTGACACCACCCAGATTCCCTCACCCCCTTCCTTACCACCACCGCTATACTCACCTAAAGTGAGCTAAAATATTTATTGGGTTATGAGAGTAGAGATTCTTTTTTTTCTAAAATTTCACATAAAATAACGGTGCAGTATTGGTCGTGACCAACGGAGTCTAAGGCTCCTTTGTAACCACTGAATGTAGGAAAAACCACAAATTGCTGTTGGAGAGGGGCTGGCCTTGGGTTCTGGCTTCAATGACCCCCTTCCTCTAAATTCAAATACCCTGCATCTGTGTAAATAAACATCTCTAGGTGTATGGTAAGGAAATATTTAGCACAAATATGTTTCATACAAAATTAGCAGCAAAGAAAAACTTTAGACTTGTAATTACATGAAAAAAATTTAAGCCATTAGTGTAATTAAGATGTTTCTTCCTTTTCCCTTATACAGGTAGAATACGATCCATCATTCTTTTGCATGGATACTCTCATTGCCGAAGTTTCCAAAGCACTATATATTTTTTTCTTGCTTCCATGAAGATTTATAATGATACGTTTCATTCTGGCAGAAAAACAAAGTCTAGCATTAAATGTTTATTGGTTATAAACACTAAATTTAGAGTAGCGTTTCTGCCAATGAAACGAAGAAAGCCAATAGATAAGCTTCTTACTTAGGAAATATTAGGTAGCAGTCTCATAGTTAATTCATAAAAAAGAAGGAAATGAATTCAGACAAGATAAAGACTGACTGACTTGGCTCTAGAGAGTGTGTCTATAGCTTTCACCTTCATTTTTCCTTTCTTGGTTGTTCTTTCTCTCTTTTCAGTTTTGATGTCAAAACTACCTTTTGAAAGCAACCCTGACCATTCTAGCTTGAAGGTTCTGTTAGCAAGGTAGTAATCCATAAAGCGTATCTTCAGAAAAGTGATCATCGTCACAATGTACTCTGTCATCTTCCCTCTGAGGTTTTTTTTTTTGTATTTTTAATAATTACAATTAACACCCTTAACGTTTTGAAATAATGAAAAAAAAAAAAGTAACTTCAGTTCAACTGGAGTTTGGACATTATCTCCAGATAACTCAGAAACCCAGTGGTTTCTGCTCTTCATGGAAGAAACGAGAGTACGAGTTATCAATTTTCCATCAGTCTCGCAATATGAGAATTTAATTCCCATCGAGTTGAACTTTTTGCTTCTCCTTACCAACACACCTACCGAACTTCTCTTTATCCTGTGCTGGAGTGACCAACCATCCCATTTTACCCAGGACTGTCCCGGTTTTAACACTGAAAATCCCAAATCCCAGGGACCTCCTCAGTTCTAAGCAAACCGGCTTAATCGATTGCCCCACCACATGCACCACTTGGGTACCATGGTTTTAATCTTTCTGCCTGAAACTATCTTCCCCCACATCCAAGTCTACATGGTGATTAAAGCAAGCTCAATCCCTACATCCTTCAGGTAGTCAGTTTACTTCAACCCTCACAATTAAGCTTTTAATTAAAGGCTGTCTTGCCTTGCTTGAGAATTATTTTGGACACATTATCTTTCTCACACAAAGTAGACTATAACTTACTATTGACTAGGGTCAAGGAGGTAAAAAGGAGCTTGTCTCTGGCATGGCATTGGGTAATTGGTCTCCTTTACAGAACCGTACCCTGTGAGGTTGGTATTATTACGTTTATTTTATAGAAATCAATTAAGTTCAGACAGGGTAGTAATTTGACCATGAAACTCCAAATCCAGACCTATTTGGCTCCTTCCGCTATACCACACTTACCGCCTAGGAAACATGTGAAATGCTTCTGAATTTCTCACAGCTCTTAACAAAGTGCCAAGCCTGAAGCACAGCCTCAAGAAATACTTGCTGTTTTAAATTGTCCTTCCATTTAGATCTACAGACTCATGCTAATGATGGCTAAGAATACCATTGCGTTCAGGATGGTATTCTTTTTTTAAAGAATCCAAATCACAGAAAATGTGTCTTTTCTCTAAATTAAGCGTAGTTGTGTTTTATAGATTGATATTCAGTATTCATAAATGAGTTTCATCTCTGCATCTTGTCTTTTCAAGTTGAATATAAGGCTGTAAGCGTCCTATATCCATATATATGTACTTACATATATTTATTTAAGTCTTGCTGTTATTTTGATTTCTTTTCTGGTTTTCTTCTTTTTCCTTTTTAAAAAATTCTTTAGATCTCCACTATCCAATAGAGTAGCCACCAGCCAGGTGTGGCTAATGAGCGCTTGAAACGTGGTTAGTCCAAAGTGAGACATTCTGTAAGTGTAAAATACACTCCAGAGTTTGAAGACATGGTAAAACTTAAGAATGTAATATATAGTTCATTAGGGATTTTAAAATATCGATTACATGTTTAAATAATAATGTAAATATATTGAATTAAATAAAACATAATTAAAATTAATTTTGCCTATTTCTTTTAGCATTTTTAAAAATGTGGCTCCCAGAACATTTAAAATTGTATATGTGACTCGCATTATATATCCATTGGATAGCACTTCTTTAGATAATTTCTATAGACATCAGATGATGAATACTTTTTATAAATTTTTCTTTAAGATAATCCCATCTTTTAATATAGTCTTATAGAATTTTCCCATAAAACCATATATTTAAATATTCTATATTAGGTGTTTAAATTAATAAATGTCATATGTCCCTACACATGATCAATAATTTTTTTTGATAGAATAATTTAATGTAAAAAAGAAAAGTTATATAGCTCACATGAATATAAGTGTGACATAGAAATTCCAGTATCATTTTTGAGGCATGAATCATGATAGTCAAAGAAATACATTTAAAGCCTCTCTATACTTTAGATTTCTATATGTTTACTATGAAACATAACTTTAAACAAAAACACTTTTTTTTACGTGGGGGGGGAGTACAAATATTGCACAGTTCAACTATTTAAAAAATCTTTTTAGATCTGGAGTCTGTGATATTCAGACCTAACAAGTTATAAAGCCTATAAAACCTACTCTCATCAAAGAGTAGCGGTAAGTTGCTTTGTCAAAGCTGTTACTGGGAGTAAAAGTGCTCCACCCTTTTGCAGCTTGTGTGAAAATTTAGAAATTATGAACAAATGTATTAATTATTTCTAAATGATACAGCTTTCTATTTTCTATAGTCCCAATTCCAAATCCCGGCCAACAATCTGATATAAGATCATCAGAAAGGAAGTGGGTGGATATGGGTTCAGAGAGAGAGGGAGAGGGAGAGTGTGTGTGTGTGTGTATGTGTGTGTGTGTGTGTGTCGTAGAATAAGTGTCCCATGACAGTCTGGGATATCTTGCTCCAGGGGACCCAACAGAGTTATCTGTTTTAATAGATGAGGTGGCTTAGAGTTCAATAGTGCAGACAGCAAGCTTCTTTGGAAAGTCTCTCCATTTTTATTATCCCTATCTCTTATTTAGGAGCAGACAAGGAAAATAAAGTTCCCTGATTTAAAAAAAAAAAAATAAAGGCAAAACAAAACTGAGTGGTACAGGTGCAGACTTGAGTCCCTAAAGCAACAATGGCTATTAGAGTCATAAAATAATTCTTAAGACACTTCAAAATGTTCCTTGTCAACAGAGGGCCAGAGCCGGCATGAAGAGAGAGACACAGGTGTTCGTCTCCCTCAGCAGCTTTATCAGCAGGGTGGCATTTGGCACTATCTGTAGGGATGTGGTCACGTCACTCAGGCTCTTTGATCTGAGAGCCTTCACCTTTGAACAGCAGAGAAGCGTTCATATTTGCTTTTCTCTTGCTGGGCACCTAAAAATTACTCTCCGTATACTCATAAAATCATTGATGAGGATAGCTTCCTGAAGATCAAACACTCTTAAGAGCATTTCAACAAATAGAAGTAATGATAATAGCGACATATTTATCTCTTTCAGGAAATGGCTGATACAGCAATTGAGGTTTACAGGCAGAATTAGTGATATAGACTTTCTGATCTAAGTGTTGGGCATTTGGTATCTGCAACTATCTGTTTGGCAGGAGTCAAAATGAACACAAACATCTATGAAGCCCTTCCTGTGTGACGGTCACGCCGCTTGGCTCTTGCACTATTTTATGCAATAATCTTCATCGTAGGTCTATGGCCAAATATTATTATGATCTCCACTTTAGAACTGAGAGAACTGGACTCAGGGTTTAAGGAATGAGCTTAAGGTCAACATTTTGTAACTGGTGACAAGTGTATAAGCCAGAGAAGAGTATTGAGTGTTTTCTACACCCCGGGCATGCATCGGAATCGCTGGGCCAGCTCACTAGACCATAAATATCTGGGTCAGCATCAGAGATTCTGACTAGTGTCTGGGATTGGGTCTGAGATTGGTCATCTGATATATTTAGAAGGTCCTCGAAGGAATCTCAGGTAAAGAGAACATCAGAACAGTAGATCTAATATCTGCAGTGTTTGGACACCAATTTCTCTGCAGCTGTCGTCTGCAAGGACTTGGCTGCTGTTGAATCTGAATTCATTTTTTTGAAAGCTTTAATGATTCATGTAGAAGCTTCTCCTTTTTTAGCAATACGTTCTGCCGTTGCCCGGTTTATACGCTTTTTCCTCTTGGCAGAACTTCGTATTTGCATTGTTTACCAGCCGCTCTGTGTGGAGTGATTAGTTATTTATTTCTTAGCCTTGGCTTTGGGGATTCTGCTGATAGGACTCATGCCAAACAATGGTTGTGGACCTTCGTTCTCGAATTAGAGGCTTGGTTTGCTCTATAAAAATGAGACTCTAGCTCAGCCCTCAAAATCCACAGACACCTAATTCCAGCCCCTACTTCCTTTTTCAGTCTGAAGGATAAAATTCTTAAACCACCTGGCAGGGTAGGGAAGATTAGACATAGGGGGTACAATACAGAATGAGTGAATCAAGTTGGTCACTTCTGGCCCCTCTCCAGCTTCCTCTGCTCTCTGATCTTTGAGATTTAGAAATGTAGTGAGTTTAGATTAATATATTCTTGGCGTTGTTTCCTGTTTCAGAGTAAAAGAAGGCATGTCAGTGGTGTCTGATATCAAATAATTGAACCAGAAGGGTAGGTAAGCTAAAGCAAAGAAAGGCCTAGGCTCATTTTTCAACAGGTTAAAATGAAGAAAAGGAAAGCTTCAGATATCATTCATTTTGATCCAAAGCATGTTGACCAAACACCTACTAAGCACTTTGAAATGTTCTTGCAATCCTGTGGGCTAGAAATTAAAGGGTATTGAATGAATTTATTACTGAAGGCATTGTGTTATATACAAACATGAATGAAAGCTGATGCCTGCCTTTAAGAGTTTTTTTTTCCCTACCTTTAAGAGTTTTAATCAGTTGTGGGTGGAAGGCAAATTTTTTTGCACAATGAGCTCCAAACTAAGGCAGAATGTGACCAGGGTAATGGAGGCTGAGGGTGATATGAAGTTAGCAGAGGCAGAAACATTTGTTTTGACCAGAGAGATTACATGATAAACCAGTTGGCTGACTCTCACAAAAGCTTTAGGTGTATATTCTCTCGGTACAGTGTACGGGTCACACTGACAGAGGAAAGGAGAGACGGAGGGGAGGGCGGGGGAGCGGAGCAGACTCTTAGGAAAACTTTCAGAATCTGCCACAAAAAAGATATGGTTGTACCCTTTTGGGATGTGTTAAGAATTAAAAACAAACAAACAAACAAGGATACAGCTGTGCCTGATCTAAACTAGATGTCAATTTTCAGATGGACTGAATGTGCTAGTCTCCTGGAGCTGCTATACCAAAATACTGCCAACTGGGTGGCTGAAAACAACAAAGTTTATCCCCTCACAGTTCCAGAGGCTAGAAGTCCAAAGTCAAAGTGTCAGCAGGCACAAACTATTCCATGCCTCTGTCCTAGCTTCTGGTGGTTATGTCAGTCTTTAGTATTCCTTGGCTTACAGACACCACTCAAATCTCTGCCTCCATTTTCACATGGCCTCATGAGGATACCAGTGACCAGATTTAGGGCCTACCCTAACCCAGTATGGCCTCATCTAAACTAATTATATCTGCAAAGACCTAATTTTCAAGGAAGGTCGCATTCGAAAGTTCTAGGTGGACATGAATTTTGTCCACTGGGTCACTCCGCTGGGTCAAGTTTTTTGAAACTGCTGTTTAAATATGACATTACAGTTGACCCTTGAACAATGAGCTTGAATGGAATGGGTCCACTCATTGGCAGATTTTTAAATAAAATCCATAGTTCAAACCCACATTGTTCAAGGGGCAACTGTACTAACTGCCTTGGATAATTTCCAGAATTTTCTAAAACCCGGGCTCAGGGGAAACAAAGATGAGGTCAGTATCTCGGAATTGAAAGCTGACCAGAGCCAAAGAGATGGAAGCCCGTATCAGAGGCCTGAGAATCAGGAATTCTCCTGGCAAAATCATGAGCCCATTAAAGGAAAATGGATAAATGTACACTTCACGAGAATAGCAACGGGGAGAAGACTGATTTCAGGTAGGTACTGCCCTGATCTTCTAAGTGGATAATTCTAGTCCTTTCTATCCAAAAACAAGTAGCTTATGTATACCTAGTTCTGAATTCTAATGGGTCTGAGGCTCTGTTATTCCTAACTATTTCTCTATCCATTATGAGGGAAGGGTCAAGCGGGCCTCAGTTTCCTGATTTTTTTAGCAGCACTGAAGATAAACTACTATAGAAATGGGAACTGGCTATTGACCTGAATATTGAAAGGTAGGGGGGATTTTATAAGTGGAGATGGAGGACTCCCCAGCTGAAAAATTGAGATAGTTCCAGAAGTGAGGAAGCGAATGTTTTATTCAGCATTGTAAATTATCCAGTTGGGCAAAAAAAAAAGAAAAATGCATTCACACAGTAAGACCTAATAGGGCACAATTCTAAAAAGTGATGTTGGGGTCAGATAATGGGTGTCTTGGAATGACAGGCTAAGAAAGGAATTTGACCTCTTTTATAGAGATAATAGATGGTGACTAAGATCTTTTAGCAGGGAGGTGGCATGACCAGGTCATGTGACAGATGTATCTGGGAGGGAAAGGGATGAAGGCGAAATCATCTTTCAGGAAGGACTTGAGATCCCGTGTAAGAAGTAACGTGTATCTGCCAGAGAACAGTGGTAAAATGAATGGGAATAAGACATTCCAGAGAAACTTCAGAAGTAGAGATCATAGATCTTTCTTTTCATTGAGAGAAAAGAAAATGTAAATTAAATATCATGGACTTCCAGTAGGGTAGGTAGAATAAAACAGACAACAATTTACTTAACCAAAAAATAAAAAAGGAACCTATGGGAGAATTACTCTTGTTGATTTTTATTATGTTTTTTTTTTTGTAGGAGAGATTATGCGTTCGATTATAGACATATTGAACTTATGGTGCCAGTAAACCATCCATACAGAGATGTTAAGGTGGAAGCAGAACAGAAAATCTGGACCTTGGTAGAAGTGCTGGAATTCAAAATAGGGTCTGGGAGAAAGCTACGGGAAAGTTTGAGCCATGTGAATAGATGTGCTTCTGAAGAACAGGGTATGAAAGAGAGAGAACGGAGATCCAGATAGCGACACTTCAGTGAAAACCTCCAAAAAAGGGTAAATTGAAGGAGGAGCCGATTAACAAAACAAAATGGTTACAGAAGGTGAAATATAGCAGATGAACCCCAAAATACCGTGTCATAAAAAAAGCAGGGGAATTTCCAGTTGTTTCAAATGCCACTGGGTCAAAAGGACCGGGCTTGAGAACGTTTTGTCATTTATCATCTTTTTGTTACCTGTGCAGATTAGTTTACATCTTTAAGCCGTAGTTTTCTACATCGATAAAATGAAAGCAATACTAACCTAATTTGAGAGGATTGACTACAGCAGACGATTGGAATATAGAATACCCTGAAATGCATTATAGAGAACCAGGGAGAAAGCACAGAGTGAGTGGCGCACTGCAAGTCCTCGCATCTGCTTAGAGAACACTTTCTCGAAGGGATGGAAACTCCAGGTTCCAGCAGGATAAGCAACAAGGAGAACGTGTGAAAAAGTAGACACAGTGAGTGCAAGCTACACTTCTTCGATGTTGAGCAACGACATATACCCTGAAATGCATTATAGAGAACCAGGGAGAAAGCACAGAGTGAGTGGCGCACTGCAAGTCCTCGCATCTGCTTAGAGAACACTTTCTCGAAGGGATGGAAACTCCAGGTTCCAGCAGGATAAGCAACAAGGAGAACGTGTGAAAAAGTAGACACAGTGAGTGCAAGCTACACTTCTTCGATGTTGAGCAATGAAGGGAGGGAAGACCATGAGACGACATTTGAGAAGGAAGCAAGACTGAAGGAAGATGTTTGTTTGTTTTTCTCTTCAGGATTTAGATAGATTAGAACCTGTGTGTGCTGAGCAGAGGAAGTCTCATTATAAAACGGAAGTGACGAGTTATGCGGAGACTCACAGGAGGTAACAGAATGGAGTGTAAACTCCAGAGTTAGTAGGAAAAGAAGGAATGCGCCCAGGTTAAAAGTCGATTTTGAAAAGAAGCGAGTGTATGTAGATTTGAAATAAGGACAACAACAAAACAAATAGGAACTAGAAATGGCTGGTTGGTTTAAGGAAGACATTCTAAGATGGAGAGGTGAAATGCAGAAAGGTTTTACAGCACATGGATTCTATATTTTCAGGAAATTGGAATAGGAGGATTGAGGAAGTGAGAGATGAGATGAATGGAGGCTTCCGGGCAGAGCATGTTTGAAATGCCTGTCACTGGTTCACAGCTGGGAACTCAGCCAAAGGAAGCTCAGAGGGGTCAGAAGGACTATGCCAAGGAGCATACGCTAAAAGACGAGCAGTTTCCATCATGAACCATCATGAACAGGTTCAGGGGGAATGGGAAAGTCGGAAGGGTGAAAAGAGAGAGCTCGATCAGGCTCGAAAAGCACTTAGATCAGCACGTGACGATTTGGTATACTTTTTATGTTTTACAGAAATGGTCTCCGGCCTTTTAGTTTTGATTTTGTTTTTATTTGCACAGGATTGGCTACTGGCCAAAGCAAGAAAATCTGGCCTCCGACAAGTCCAGGGGACAGCCCCAGTGCAGAAAGAGCGGATCACATGGGGCTACGCGAAGTAGAGGGAACGAAGATTAGCTCGTTATGGGGTTCGGCTGGAAGATGATCATCCAGTTGTTATAGAAAGATTCAGCGGGCCCACCAAGGGGACTTGAGATAGCACCAAGGTCATCCAAGCCTCAAGGGGAGATGGCAGGTGGGCTCTGTAGTTCTAATTCATGTGCAGCCTTAAAAAAAAAAAAAAAAAATTCCTAGTTTGTAGGGAGCCTATTTAGCCAACCTTGCACGACGGTGTTAAAAATAAATACACGAATAGCAGGGATCACACAGGTTTCGTGAGTTCCATGAACGAAGCTGCACTGTGGACCAAATTCTCCACGTGCGCCCACCTCCTATGGGAACCTGCGCAGCAATCACCTGTGCAGTAATCTGCCGCGTCTTCTAGGCAACGTGTTAAACTTAACACACCTGACCTGAGCTTTGAGTACGCAGCAACAGGATGGCAGCGCTTCCGGAAAATAATGTTTCGAGTCTTTGGAGAGTAATTAACAAAAGCGACTGAGCATGTGTCTGAATCATTTCCTTCCACGTTAAAAACAGAAAGTAGTGGGAAAATAGCACCAGCGAAAAGCCCATCATTCTTCCTTCCCGTGCCGCACAGATTTGGGTTGTTCTTCGCTAAACTCTGACGGACGGGGGTGTACGTGATCTACGGAATGGATGCCCCTGGCAAAGCCAACGGGGACCTGAAGCATTTGGGTTTTGCTTGCAAAGTGATACATCTGTAGTATTTCCAAAGAGAGGCAAAGAAAAGTGGAGGCTCTCAGGTTTCTTTCTCCTTTGTTCCTTTCTCCTTCCTGTTGGATGTTGGGAGGGGTCGACCAGCCCCTAGGGATTAAGACATTCAAAGTGGTCAGTAATTTCCATAATAGGATTCAGTGATCAGATTCAAAAGCAAAGAACAACTAATAGGAAAGGCTAAGAAGGATGAATGACTGTTACAGAGCAGGCTCTGTGCGCAGGGCAGTCAGTATTCTGAGAGCATTCTGTTAGCCCTCCAGACGTACACAAACACTAGATGTTATTCAAAGGTGAGGAAGTCTTGATGTCTTAATGTCCTGACAGAATAATTTCGATTCCAATAATGGGCTACACGACTGAAAGGAGAATAAACACATTTGGAAAGGGAGAGAAATGGAAGTGGGAAACAATTCAGCATTCAGGCGTTGGAACGAATTTTTGAAAGAGCAATCCCCCCGTCCCTCCCCTCTCTCCTTTCTCCCCCTTCTCTCTCTCTCTCTCTCTCTCTCTGTCTCTCTCTCTGTCTCTCTCTGTCTCTCTATCTCTCTCTCTCTGTCTCTCTCTCTGTCTCTCTCTCTGTCTCTCTCTCTCTCTCTCTCCTCCACCTCCTCCTCTCCCTCTCTCTTTCTTTCCACCCTCAATTTATATCTTTGTCCATCTCAGTCTCACTGCTCATCCTCTTGACCCTATTTCTGTGTTTTTATGTTTTACGTAGCGATGAAACTGCGCTAATTCTTCCAGTGTAGAAGTTAAAAGCAGGCTATGGAGTCAGAAAATCCGTTTCAATTCTCCATCTACTGATCTCTGTTAAGTCGCTTAAACAATTCAACTACAGGTTTGTTTGTTTGTTTGTTTGTTTTTTTAAAGAATTCGTATTTTAGAGCATTTTGGGGTTTACATCAAAATTGAGAAGGAGGAAGGAAGAGAGATTTCCCAAATACCCGCTACCCCACACAGGCCTAGCCTCTCCCATTACCCTCATTACTCATCAGAATGGTACTTTTTTTTTTTTTTACACAAAGATGAACCTACGCCGACATGTTACGATCAGCTGAAGGCCACAGTTTATATTACAGTTCATTCTTAGTGTGGTACATTCTGTGGGTCTGCACAAAACTATAATGATGTCATTATAGTATACTGCGTAGTTTCACTGCCCTAAAAGTATGTGTGTGTTAATATGAGAAATAAAATACTTAAAAATCTTCCTTTGGAAAAAATCAGGTACATTTAGTATTACTTTCTAGGGTTGTTGTAAGATTAAATGTGATATTATACATAACACGCAGCGAATTACAAAAGCTTAGTATTAGTTTATTGTTGATATTTAAAAATTGAATTTTCCCTCTTATATCACATTTTTCTCTCTCTAGAAGCAATCGCTATGGTGGATTTTGGTTTATAATCTTACAGTCCGCATGAAAATTACTAACGTAGGTGCATTTTATCATGTCTATGTGTGTGTGTGTGTTCACACGCATATTGTGCTTTACCTTTTACATAAATAATAAAATAATGCTCAAGTCCTTCTGTACCTTGTTTTTTCACTCAATTTAGTTTTTGAAAATTATCCATTCTGATACATATGGCTCTTGTTCATTTTTTTAAGTGTTACACCTCATTCTGTCATATAAAAACCCATATTTCATTTACCTTGCACCTTTCCATGATTTTTTAGGTCATTTCTGACTTGGACCAATAAAAAGCAGGGTTATCGTGAATATTCTCATGCATACATCCTTTTGCATGTGGCTGAAAGCATTTTTTTTTAAATAAAATATATATCTAGAAATGAACTCTCTGAGTTACAGACATGCCCATTTTTGGCTTTTCTGGATATTTCCAATTTCCTTCCAAAGTAGTCGTACCAATTTATATTTCAGTAGTTCATGAAAGTTCCTGTTTACCTGACTTTCTGACCACGGGTGGTAATACCGCCCTTTGTAATTTTGCAATTTTGTAAAATGGTATTTTATTTTTGTTTTAATTTGAGTTTTCTTGATTGCCAGTTAAACTGAACATCTTTTCATATTCTTTGAATATGGGAGTTTATTGTTTTCGAAATGCTTTTTCAAATATTTTGCCTGCTTTTTCTCTTTAGTTACATGTCACTTTCTTACTGACTTGTTGGTCTTTATGCTGAATGCTAATCTCTTATCGGTTGTAGATTATGGTTTACCTTTGTTTTATGGTATCTGTGGTTATACAGTTTCCTCTTTGTTTTGAAATAGCCACACTTGCCAATCTCTCATTTTGTGTTTTAAGCCTTTGCTTGAAATTGTTTTGGCATAGTTTTACATGATTGCAATGATTGTCAGAATTTACATGCACAAGTATCATTTGGAGAGCTTGTTAAAAATATAGAATTTCTAGTCTCACTCTCTTGAAGACTGAGGAGGAAGGGTATAAGCGCAGTAAGTTCTTAAAAAAAAAAAGGTTTTCATGAAAGCGGATCTGCAAACATACTTTGGGAAATACTAGAGTACAGCATACTGGTCAAAAGACTGGTCAAAAATTTTTTGGGCATTCACGTCTGAAGCAGCTGTGAATCTGGGGACGTTCATGGAGATAAATCACTGAGAGAACAGTGAGAAGGTTGCTGTCTTCGGCCCTTCTCAGTGTTCCTGAAACAAAGAGATATTTGAAATTTTACAAGCCCAGTACCCCCAGTGGAAGTAAACCCATGTATAAAAGAAATGTGGCCAATTAGAAAAAAAAAATACTGCTCAGGTATATTGCCATTATTTTATTCATGTCTTCAAGTCAATTTTCAAAACGATTCCTCCAAACAGCTATTGTGAAATAAAAAATAACTAGAGCATGAAGTGTTTAAGACATAGGTTTTTAATGAAAACAATGTGAGGGATAAAGAAAAATTGAACGGTATGAAAATTTGGGGCATCAGGAAAGTTTTTTTTCCTTCTAACTTTAAGGAATTTAAGAGAGATTTGACTTAGGCATTTTTCTTGTTCTCAGCCAGATTTATTTCGCTTTTGTATTTATGTGCCATATCAAATGTTTTAATGTCGCGGATTTGTTCTGAACTCCATTAATAAAGTGGCTTCCTGTCTTAGCTTAGGTAAGCTAGTCACCTAATTTAGGAAATAACTGATCCATGTTTTGAGACAAAGCTCTTTTGTTTAAAGGACCTTAAGATTAGAATGACAACCAAGGGACATTTGACCCAAATCCCAGAAAGTCCTGAGAATGGATTTCCTCTGTTTAGCACATTGCTACAGTTGAAAACATTAAAGCAGAAGAGAAATGTCCAGAAGAAAAGCTGCCATTTACCCAGCAAACGCAGTAGAACTGATATATTCTTTCCACCGGCCTTTGTTTATATTAAGAGGGACGGACGAATTCTAGTTAGGTGTTTTGGTCAGTTTTATTAGGAAGTTGACTCAGGTCTGTATCGCCGGTGGAAGCCAGACAGAGGGCAGGAGCCCTACTCACAAATCTTTAGGAAGTGTTGAAAGCTGAATCATTTCAGATGTGTAAATCCTGTTGCAACAAACAGGGCCCATTTGCTTATTTGGGGCAGCTGTAGAAAGCAAAAAGTAGACGAGAACTCAGCATCAAAATGGAGGTCAAATGAAATGGATGGAAGAATGGTATAGGGGTGGGGAAAGATCTCTTTCTGCACGTTCGCAGTCCTGCTCTACCTTTAAAATTCCCTGCTCTTCCCCTCCCCTGCCTCGCTCTCATCTATTGGAAGGACTCGATAGGGAACTTTATGATCACATATGAACTCAAAGAATAAATTAGATGATATCCTCTCTGGAGAAAGGTGTACCCTCAACTCTAGAATAAATGTTACTTTTATATTGAGAATGGAAAAAATATTCTAAAAACGAACATTGTTTAAAGATATATTATCTGTCTTTGCTGTATTCCAAGTTGATAACAAAGATAATAGAGATCCCTATGTTTTAGAAAGTTTGATTCGACGGAGTAAATGAAAGAAGCCTTCCAAGCGAGCGATTTGGTTTATTATCTTTATCACAGAATCTCAGATGCCTCAAAATGCATGCCTAGGTTTGTCAAGAGCCTTGATAAAACATATCATTTCTGTCGAATAACTCGTTGGTTGACAGAAAGTTCTTCAATGATAATTTTTTTCTGCGAACACAAAGAGCCAGGGTATTAAATAAAGACTAAAATTTGGGGGATCTGACTCAAACCTGGTCAGCTCAGACCATAGTACCGTGCGTGGCTACAGTCTCACCTTGCTTCTGAACTCTGACAGTAAATATTTGACCGGTGGAGCTGGTGTGGACTTGGACAGTAAATATTTTACGAGGGGAAATGGGAACTCCCCTTCTCTCACATTAAACATATTAATTTATATTAACTGAGAACCAGATAATTCTCTATTTGCCCCTGTCAATAATGAGTCATCATTTCAAATCCTGAATCCTGCTTCTATCACAAATAGGATGTCCCTTTTTTTTTTTTTTTGCCAGATTGGGATGCATCTAACAATCAGCGAATGGAGCATGTAGCAACTGAGAAAAATCGGGAGCCTTAGATAACAGGTAGTGTGTGTGGCTACTTTACTCCCTGATAAAAAGGAGAATTATCAACAGAGTAATCTTTTTTCTCTCCTCCTCCCCATCAAACTCCATCTTTCTTTAAGTGACTTAATACATTGGGTCCTTGGCTGCTGATTCCCTGCCTGACCAAGGCTTTGGAATACTTGCCGGTGACCTTCCTCTGTCCCTCTGGGGGGCAACAGCTGGTTCTCATTATGCATCAGATTATGATACACACCAAAAAGAAAGTGGTCAAAATGAATAAAAAGCAGTTTCTGGTAAGACTGCGGTTTGCTCCTGGGGGTGTCAAGGTGAAGAATCCATCCTGTTCTTCAGATCACTGTAAACTTAATCCATTTCATCGGATACACGAGTGAAATTCAGCAGTGTTTTCTTAAGAACCTCGATCGCTTATATTTACTGTGGGAGAGGCCCCTGGGTTTTTCTTTCTTCTTCCTTTGGTATAGCACTAATGCATTTTATATGTCCTTTAATCTCAGTCCCAGTTCTGTCAATATTTGAGCTTATCTTAAAACGAAGAACTCTAAAGCAGGGTCAAAGAAAGTAAATTCTCACTCCGGAAGGCAAATAACAATTATTTCATTAAACATTCGGTTCACCAAGCACCCCTTGCTCTAGTTCTTGATATAAACAGCAGAGTGCATTTTCCCCCAAATCGTCCCCTGGCCATGAACATGTAAAAGTCCCAAGTTTTCCAATATGAGGAGAGCTTCCTAAATATGGACTGTTCTCCTAACAAACCCAGTGATAAGGAACTGTGAGTGCTGATCCCTGTGTGTGTCTCTGTCTCGGGAAAGCCTATTCCCGAAGAGGAGAGGTGTGGATGTCAGGGACCTGGGGATTGATCCCAGGTCGGCCCGCTGTGCATCCCTAATGAAGCATCCCTGGAAAGAGCAGCTCGGCAGTTGGCATCTTCCGCATGAACTAAGCCATTTGTATTGCCCTTCAGTCCTTCACACTGTGATGCAGACAGACATAAGGACTCGAGCTTAGTCCACGATTCTGGGTGCTACCAGGGCTGTCACAATTGCTCAGCCTGTTCGAACAGGTATTTATTTTCCCATAAGCTTCCACTTTCATAAGCTTTGGTGATGGCGTTCTTAGTAAAAGCTAGCCAAACTTTAACAAGACCATTATACAAAGACACACTTTTGGTTTCTCATCCTGTAGCTTTTTAAAGAATAAGAGGGTGGCCAGGTGTGCTTGATGGGCGTTTGCTGTTACATGGGGCTGTCACTCTCTCTACAGGGCAGGAAAACACACACGCGCACACACACACACACACACACACACGCATATATACCAACATATACTCTTAAAAATGGAGGTGGCCAGAGGTTGTCACACTCCCCCTTCCTCCTGGGTTCTAACAGGACTGGCAAAGAGACACAAACATTGTTTCAGCAGAACTTAGGGGCTGTTCACATGGACAGTGTGAAGATGCCATTTGTCTGCAGATTCCACACCCCGAGGGCAGATTCCACACACTGCAGTGGCTCTTTCCCCTCTCCTTCTTGAGACATTTCCAGCATTGGAGACCCTGGCTCCATCCTGCTGGGAAGCAATTAGTGCTAAACAATGACAGCCAACACACAGGTGGCAGGGCCATGAGGGTGAAGAACACAAAGGAAAAAAAAAAAGAAGAAGAAGAAAGAGGCCACCAGGGAGCTAAACAGAGGAACCTGGAGGTGAGGACAGTGTCCTTTGGGTGCTGCAAATGGAAGAGCCACCTGGGGACCCCAGAGGTCAAGTACGGAGACCTGGAATGTGGACAGAAACTAAAAACGTCAAACCTCGTGAAAGAGGAGAGAGCAGCACAGTCCAGTAGAACTTTCTTCCGTTAGGCAATATCCTACAGTCTACTGCAGTGAAAGGAGTAGCCATCAGCCTCATGTGGCTGGTGATCGCCACGCTGGCGAGCACAGAGGCAGAGCAAGCACTCACAGGTTCCCACCTTCTTTCATGAACCCATTTACGAGTTGATATCAAGACAGGAACCCCAAATATGGGACTATTTTACATATTATTAGAGTTCCTTTATGTTTGGCTTACATAAAAACATCTGGGATATGGATTTCCCTTCTGGTCTATAGTAAGCCTTGAAATATTAATAAATGTATGGATTTCCCTTCTGGTCTATAGTAAGCCTTGAAATATTAATAAATGTATGTAGCCAAACAAAATGGTATCAGAACCACCCCCACAGAGAGTGTGCTAGGTTCAGTAGAATTGGCCTTGCTTCCTAATCTCAAAAAATTCTGGTTCTGTGACCTTGGGCAAGACTCTGAGTCGGCCTCATTCTCTGCTTCTTCATTTGCCAAAATGGAATTACAATGCCCCTTTCATCGGAGTGTTATGATGATTAAATTAAGTGACTTTACGACACATTATCATAGTCTTTCTTCCTATTGGCTATATTTAGTGTTTACTTATAGACAGTTAATCTCAGGATCATCATAAACTTATACCAACAACCACAAAACAATAATAATAATGTTAAAAATAATAAATCTAGTTAGCACTTCATTTTATTGTATTCTGTATATCCTAATTAGTTTTGCTATAATAAAAAAAAAACTCAAACTATAATTGCTTAAATAAGATATGTACTTATTTCTTTCTCACATTACTACTCTGCACTGAGTTCAGGTTGATGAGGTCACTCACCTTCAAGCACCCCACCATTTTCCACTTTATTCTCCCACTATCCCCGAGAGCAGATATAGACAAACTGCAACTCAAAGTTCAAATCCAGCCTACTGTCTGTTTTTGTGTATAAATTATTACTGGAGCACAGCCGTACCCATCCGAGTGTGTGTCATCTATGGTTGTTTTGACGCTACAAGAGCAAAGTCAAGTCTTTCAATGACTTCATGGCCACAAAGTCTGAAAGATTAACTATCTGACCCTTTGCAGAAAAGTTGGCAAACCCCTGCCCTAGAGAGCTGCATGCTCCAGACTGGATCACAGGCTCAACCACGTGCCAGGGAAGAATACAAAAAAGTAGATTTTTTTGTTTTGTTTTGTTTTGTAAGAGAGGCAAAAGCTGTATACATCATTTTTTATCAGTCCATTGATTCTATTCATCCGACAAATATCTGAACACTAATTTGTGCCTGTCACAACACTATTTGAAACTTATCTCATTGGTAAAATTTGGTCACCTGGCAACCTTCAGCTACTAGAAGGTTCAGGAAAAAAAGACAGCCTCCGGGTAAGGCTATGCAACCAGCTTAAGCTTTATGATTATTATTAGTGTCCCACTTTGCCATGATAAAATGCTACCTTAATGTGATTAAGGAAAGAATAGAAAACAGATAGCTCTAGAGAAAAACCAGGATGATAAACAAGATATCAAAAACACCATTTTCATATGATTAAGATTGAGAGTAGAAGACTGGCCTTCTTGACTAATAAATGTTTATTGATCTTCTGCTATATGGCAAACTTTGGGAATATAGTGGTGAAAAAGCACATGGTCTCCAAGAATTTTGAAATATTACGATCTACTTCATAGTCTGAGAAGCTGGCGTGTGACATCCATGTTCTTTCTCAGATCCTTACTTCACGCAGCGCCTTTTCCAACTCAGCAGTAAGTTTCCTCTTGAGCCAGAGATTAGTTTCCTACAAAAACAAACTTATATTCTCTTCATCGGCTTACTTTGTCTTAAGTCTGAACGGCACATCTATTCTATCAAAGGCAAGAAACAAAATTTTGTGTTTAATTCAGGTTCCCTCTACTATCGACAAGTAGAGTGTTCAATGAAACTGTTTACAAGTAGAAATGGTTTAAGCGAAGACACCACTTTTAAGTGTTCCCAGACCCAAAAATAACCTACCGAATCATACCAAATGACATATAAAGCCTGAAACCACACTAACCTGTAGTAGAAGCCGGAATGATATGATAAATACACACCACGTTTTGCATGGCCACCTGTCCACTCGAGCAACAGTCTTTCCATTTTACCTCTTACTAAATGCCAACTGAAAGAGACAACTTTGCGACTAGAGGAACCAACAGTAACTTCAGCTTTCAAGACTTTTCCTCTCTGTGTGTAAATAGTACGAATGGTGGACGCAGGCAAGTTCGATGCATGCACAATGTCTGTATTTCATTCACCACACTAGGAATGCTTAGATATGTCCAGTTTTATGCTAAGCTTATTACCCTTATGAGCTCTCCTAGATGTTTCTGATACCTTAGGAGAAATCTTGCTAATGGATGCGCACAATAAATCGTGATAAAGCACAGATGCTCACAGACACAGAATCTGTGATGCTTGTTCCTGAGATGCTCCCTGGGAAGGAGTGTGGCAGGGCTTCTGTCAACAGTTGGGGTACACGCTGCCTCTGTAACAGTTTGTGCAAAACAAACGTTCGACGATATTTTCACTTTTTGCCTTTTTTTTGTTTTCATAAAAGCAAAAACCTTCTTTGGATTTATTTTGGTTAGTAAAAACAAGTACTAATGTAGGTCTTTTGTAAAAGTAAAGTGGCCTAATGTGACCTTTCGAAAAGTGGAGGATGTATTGTTATAATTACAGAAGCAACAAAACACAGAACAACAACAATGCAATTGGCACACAAGTCAATTTTATAAAAAGTATCTCATTTGATCCTCACAGAATCCACGTGATACAGAAACATTTAATAGATTAAGGAGATAGGAAATACAGCTAAGGATCTGAAAACCGATCTTTTAATTCGGCTCCTGAAATGCATCTAATTTGTTTGAAAAATTACAGCGAACAAGAACGAAAGGCTAAGAGGGCAAATGTGTATAAATTTTGAGTTTCTGGTTACAACAGAAATTCTTACAAACTGGATAGAAGTTGACAACAATAAAATGGAAGGGAGAAGAAGGACGAAATCCAGGAGTATGAATGAAGCTCTGTGCATAATCAGATATTATGATTCACTAGGACTGGACATCCAGAAATTTGTTCAATTTCTGGATGTCCAGTCCTAGTGAATCATAATATCTGGAAATGGGTCCAAAAAGCAGGCCCATTTAATTAGCCACCGAGGTGATTTTGATCAATAGTCAAATTAGAAGGCTACAATCTAATAAAGTGTTCCTGTGTCCTGGGATACAGTAAAAAGGATATGACATAGACGCTGGCAGTTAAAATGGAAAAGAGAAAGATTTGTGAATACTTTTTCATTTACTTATCAACAAACATTTATTAAACATGCATGATATGCCAAGCCCTGTGCTAGGTGCTAGGAGATAATAGTGAACAAAAGATGCAGGCTTTTCTACTCACGAAGTTTATACACCGAATAAACATTTTAGAAGCAAAGAGAGCACATGATGACAGACGGGATAAAAACAATAAAGCCAAGAATTCGTTTTGAATTACTCTAAAATGTCTAATACTGAATATTATGAAAAATAGGCCTTCATTTAAATGAAGGAACTGGGAAATGTAATTATTAGGATAAGAAATATGTTCCTTTCAATTTTGCCAAGAGCGGGCTGCTGCTGATGTAAGGAGATGTTGAATCTAGGATAAACTCTGAAAAAACAGGGAAGCAAGACAAGGACATAGGTTGGGTACGGGCCTGGGAAAGCAGATAGACACCTAGTTTCAAGAAGTTTCGAAGCCACGCGAGTGAATGGCTGGATCTAGAAAGAGAAGAAGACCAGCTTCTCTTCGCAGTATCGCTTTTGGCTTTCACACAAAGAAGAGGCAGAGCAAAGTGGTAACATTCAGCAAAGACAGAAGCAGCGATGAAAGCAGGAAGAACAGAATGAGGAAAGCACGCTGTCGGAAACCAAGAAAAATTTTCACGGATGACGTTGAGGTCACAGAGGGGTCACTGAGCATAAGAACTGGGGATAGCCATTTGAGTAAGTCACGCTTCACATTTTTGAAAGAAGATTTTGGAAGATGATGGGAAGTAGAAGGCAGATTTCAGAGCCGTCAACAGTGAATCGATACATAAAATTCAAGGGAAACAAATTTAGGTGCCAAGGCAGAATAAGAATCGAAAAGTTGCTCAAAGACATATTAGGTAAAAGTTAAGATGATGTGTAGAGAAGAGATGAGCATTATTGAGAATAGGAACAAAAAAGCTGATGCAATTGTTAACCGTTTTTACTTGCATTTACTTGTCTTTGGTTCTGAACACGGAAGGAGGTCAGTTTTCACACCACTAGGCACCGAAAATACGCTACCAAGGCAAAATTGTCCGGTCTCCGGAGATGTGTTTATCCGTGTTTTCCCCAGGTGACCATCTAACCCCCTCAATATTTTTTTCCACCAGGTGGCAATGCCCCCTTACTATTGAGGAGCTGAAAACTCAATATGAAGAACACTGAATATTTGGGATTTCTGAAAGAACATTCTGACAACTGTCTTTGTTTAGAAAGTTGACGTTTTCATCAGTTTCTTCCTGGAAAATCCATCATGAATTCCCCAACCACTGATTATACACCTCGGTAGAAACCTAAGAAAGGGTGACAGTGGGCTTTGTATCAAAGAAGGTCACCCTAACGTCTTGAGCTAAAAGTGAGTTTTCCTCAAAAATAGGAAAAAAAAAAAAAAGATGTTTCATAATTTGAAATGTTGGGTGCCTTGGGCAGATAACAGAAACTCTGAGGTATTCTCAAGAAAGAAAGGTTAGGTGACATAACGGATTAGGAAATATACAAGATGATGGGGCAGGGGAAAATTCAGGGATTCATAAATATTCTTTAATTAGTGATCAATACGTATTTGTTGAACGGATGAAAGGAGAGAAAACAAGATTCCCTAATAAAATGCAATTAGGATCTAGTCCTCCAAAAAAGTTGTTGAAAGCACGAAAGGAAACATTTTTTTAAAATGAGGCTTAGAGGACAGAGTAGGCCAGGGGTCAGCAAACTATGGCCCATCGCCCGACTCTGGCCTATTACCTGTTTTTGCAAATAGAGTTTTGTTGGGACAGCCGCGCTCATTCAATCGCATATTGTCCGTGGCTGCTTCCACGGGCGACAGCAGCAGAACAGTGTGTATTTGCAACAGAGACCCTGTGACCAGCAAACCCTAAAAGTCTTACTATTTGATGCTTTAAAGTCAAGTTTACTATCCCCGATGTAGTATTTAAGAGCATGAGTTTTTAAACTGGACGCATCTCAGTCCCGATTCTAAAACTTAACGGCTGTTTCACCCTGAACAAATTTTCAGGATTAAAGAAAGTCCTGATTTTAAAACACCTAGCGCCCTTCTGGTACAGAAAAAAATCTTGTTACCTGTCATTATCTTTTTGTCATAAACTAAATGAGAAGCTGAGATAATTTCCTTTCCTCTCACCAGCCCTCAAACACCAAAACCCAAACCCTTTGTCATTTATAGAATGATGGCTGGGAACAAATGTACCTCCTTTTTATTCTGGTGAGGCTATTTCTTCAGGTAACTTCTCTGTTTCTCTTTCAGCAATGAGACTTCTGATGATGCTATTTAGCAGGGAATAAATGCCTGCTGTGCCTGTGGCTGCCGAGATCTGCTATTCTTCATAGTCTCTGACCGAAAGCCTGGGTCTGGAATCTTACCAAATGCAATGGAAATGTGAAAAATAGAAAAGAGATGGGGTGTGTTTTTGCAGTATACCCTACGAGCTTCTGACTCTGGATATTTAAGGTTCAAATCTGGCTTATGCAACATGTAAAGATGATGCTGATGGTTCTCATTCTCGTTTCTAACTAATCTGGTGCTTAGCTGCCAGTAAAGGCCTTTGGCAAACACCTATAGGAGAAGTGTCTAAATGTAAAGTGTGAATCACTGGAAATGGGAACTCTGTCAAAATAAGGGAATTAAGTTCATTAAAGGTGTGGTAGCTTCATTTACTGTGCCAGCACATAATGATCAGGGCTGGCACTCAACGCTCAAGCAGTGCGAACCCACCCAAACTTGGCAGAGTAAATGACCCCAACCAACCCAGCCTCTTGGCTTTCTCTCCAGGTTAAATGTGCTTAAATGAGTAAAAATTGGGTTTGCACTATGGGCCTTTCTTGTCTTCTAGATTAGGGCTGTGTTGTGTCAACATCATTAGGACAAAAAGCAAAGATGGCTCCGCTTATGGGGCAGTGGGGTTGACATCTGCAGGTGAGAAAAATTGTCCCAGGGTCTTTGAGGACTGTATCGCTAGAATTTATGTTCAGACTCTGCAGACACATGTTTCCAAGACTACGTTTAGATTCCTGCCTCTTGATATAAAACTAAGCAGGTCCCCAGAGATGAAGACCTGAGTGTCACATGACACTGCCTCTGGGACCGCTATAACCACATTGGCTGTGGCACAGAGGCAGTGGGTAGGACGTGACAGTGACCTACCCTCGGACACAGACCTTAAAACCTAAATGAGGCTTATGTGGGCATGTGGCATCATGCCAAAATACAATATATTTGCTACTTTCCATGAGAAGCAGAGATTTTCCTGGTAATAGGAGGGAAAGCTGTACCTGTTTCAATGGATACTTCCTCAAATCACTTCCACATGGTTAAGTCCTATTTACACAGCTCTACTGATTTACAGAAAATTCACTTAGAGCTTTTCTAAGTGCCTTGGGTAGAAAATGGAAGTGACCGCCCTGCCCTCAGAGAGCCGAGATTCTGGTACAGGAGATAGGCTTCGACACAAACAGTTATAATGTCATTGAAATAATGGTAACTAGAAAATAAGGACAGGGTGGCTAGGTAAACAGGGAAAGGCGTCAAGGAAATTAAGGAATGCTTCACCAAACGGTGATGTTGGCCCTGGACCGTGGAGGATATGGCAATGGTAAAATGTAGTTTTACTCCCTGGCCCTCTGCCCTTCACTCCTCTATTCTCCAAGAAGAGAACTGAAGATTTACTTTAAAAAATAATAATAGCTATAGATGTATATTCTTCTTTCTCTTTCTTCACACCATATTGTACCAATACCGTTGAATGTCAAAAAGAGCCAAGGGAAGCCAATGGCAGCTTGGAATTGAACATGTAAGGAAAATAGTGTACCTATGTTTCATTACAAGGGGATTATTTCTTTGAAGTGTCTGTTCGTTGTAAGTAGACAAGTGGAAACACTGTATAAACCCCCAGATATCAGTCATCTCAGAGCTACACTGGGAGACTAGCAGACCTGGAATCCTTTTTATTAAAAGGAAAAAAGATTGGAAAGAGTCTGCCAAATTGGTTAGAGAAAAGGCATAACTGGACTTCATTTTTTAAAATGTTTTTTTTTATTGTTTCCTTATTTTTCACCATAAAATCTTTATAGTCGAATTAATTGAGATATCTGTAGTAACTGTCATGTCGTGATGTCTTGCACAACACTGCTGGCCTAAATAATATTTCCTAACCAATTATAATCAGAATAAATGAGTGGTGAAAGGTTTTTGTTTGTTTGTTTGTTTGGTTTTGTTTTAGATCGTCCATTTAAGTAAACATTTATTGAGCATCTATAATATGCAATGTGTCAAGCAATGGGCATAAGAAAAACGATTATGAGTAAGACATATACAAAGCCTTACCCTCTTCATCTAATAAAAGAAGCAGACATTTTATCATCAGAGTGATGACTTTTTTAAAAATCCCCAAAGATTTTCAACTAGGACGTGAAAGAGGAAGAAAATTACAATGGCATGGGAAGTGACAATGTGACTGAGAACGGAAGAGGGAGAAAGGATGCCTAACTCTTGGAGAACTGGCTTAAGTATTGTTGGCAGGAGAATTTTTCATGACCTTTTACTGCAGTCCTCAGAGTTTGGCTTCATGAAAAGATTCACACCAATGCACTTGAATTTTAAGAGAGGGGAAAACTATAACGAAGAAAAGTAAACGTGGGAAATGGCAAGAGGAGGTTGAAAATAAGCTTAATGATAAAAAAAAATGAGAAAGAAAAGAAAAAGATAAATTAACTGTTTTTTGTTTTTTTTTTTAAAAAGGAGCAGAAAAATTTAAAATTCTATTATATAAAGTTTTTCCTGACTGCAGAGATTCAACCTCAGTCAATGGGGGCCACTTTCTCTATCCGCTGCCCCCCATTTATTTTTCCCTCACATCTTCTAGCCCCTGAGCTCTGCATTGTACTCTCATTTGCTGGATCTGGCAGAAAATGTTGATCGCTTCCATTCTGGGAGGTGTTCATGCATTTTCTCTGATGATATTTCTAGTGACATTGGGAGGAGAAAATCTGTTAATCAAAATACAAAAGCTATTTCTGGAATTAATTCTTAATAGCCTTTCTAGTGTGTCCCTGTGGCTATTAGAAGAAAAAAACTGTACCTTTTTTCAACTTCCATATTCATAGTATGACATGCTATGAATGGGCATTTCATGTACGGGGTAGAGTTGAAAAGTCTCAACTAGGCTATGGTTCCAAGGTCAGAGGTTTGCTATAAGATAGCATCTAGGAAACATTTTTTATATATCAACGAATAAGCATTTTTAAATGTCAACAAATGACAATACTTATTTTGTATTTCTTTTTAGTAATGAATTGGGGAAATCAACGTCTTGACCAAATTTTCATAGGGAAACTCTGAAACCTCCAGTGAGAGGAATGTTGGGTATTATCCTTTGTAGGTCATAAAAAGAATCGTAACTGTTGAATATGTTAAGATATTATTCTAAGAGCTATACCTACAGCAGCCCAGCCTTCATGAACACCTCAAGGGTCCCTAATTATCCCTGCAGACCAAAGGGAAAACTAAGGCAAGAAGCAATTGAATAAATTGGTCCAAGTACCCAGCTGGTTAACTCTGGGGCCTGGACCCCAACCAACATGGGCAGCTTGATTCTGGTGCATTGAACTGCAACAGCAGAAACAAGTCAGCACACTTCACAGTGACATCATGACCCAGGGACTTTACTCTTTATTTTTTTTTCCTTTTCCTAGTACAAGAGTAAAATATGCTCAGGGCAAAGCACCCGGAAAACTTAAGAAAATCATAGCACACGTAGGCACGACCTAAATCCTACTGATTTCACAACCCAAACATCATCCGCTTAACATATTAGACTGCCTCGTGTTGTTGAGGCTTTTTTTTTTCTTCCTATCTAAATGTATTAACAATATTGTCATGTTGCATTGCGGCTTGCTTTTTTTTTTTTTTTATTTATCAATATATTCCGAACATACTCTCACGATCATAAATATTCTTTTAAATTGGGGATAAGTAATCTGTGGTCCACAGGCCAAGTGTGGCCTGCTGTCTTTTTTGTAAATAAAGTTTTATTGCAGCACAGCCACATCTGTTTGTGTACATGTTGTCCATGGGGGCTTTCACAAGCTATATGGGCAGAGCTCAGAATTGCAACAGAGACTCCGAGGTTCAAAGATGCGAAAAATACTATGTTGCCAACTGCTGATTTACATCCTAATCCCTAATAACTATTCTAACATGTTGTTCCCAAAATTCCACAATAGTCTTTAAGTAAACAGGGGTGTGTCATACTGTCGATATTTTCATGGAATAATAAAACTTCTCATTGCTTTGAGGAAAAAAAAAATATCGGGCCATTATTCCCTATGACCCAACAAAAGTGCGTTAAAACAATGACTTGGACATGGTTCCATAGTGCAGTGGTTAGCCCATCTGCTTTACACACAAAAGGCCCTGAGTTCATGCCCCAATGGAGCCACGGTCCATGGTCTATGGCCATGCCACCCTGAACAAGCCCAATGTCTGATCTCGGAAGCTAAGCAGGGTTGAGCCTGGTTAGTACTTGGATGGGAGACCACCTAGGAAGACCAGGTGCTGTAGGCATAAATAATAAAGCAAACAAACAAACAAAAATGACTTATCATGCGCTTCCTCAAAGAACTACATACAGGATAACTATGTGATATCTATCATCCAATTTAGGAGCCAGACTGAATAACCATAATATACTTGAACTGTCCATAGCAAGCTGGGCTCTATGGTTCCCACCTATGGTTTAACGATCCAATCATTTTCTCATTTTAACTAAGTCCGTAAGTGCACTCTATTCTGGCAATTGGCCTGCCAATCGTCTCTTTTCTCTATTTCTCTTTCTTTCTTCACCTGCATATTCCTCAAGAAGAAGACAACGCTTATAACTAGACATACCTGGGCCCCCTGGCCGCCTGCTCCTCTCCCGTCACATGTTCTCCCTGTGTTGCAAATAATAATAATAATAATAATAAAATCCCATGCATTTTCACAACTAATCCCTAAGATCTTCGTGCCTCCTCTCTTGATTCCTGATGACATTCTCTGCACAATTTGTTCACTGGAGAGTATGTGAGTTTTATGTAGTGCTAGAACCATTAAAGTGAACATTTTGAGAAAGAAAGAAAAAAAAATGTTAAAGAAACACGGAGTTTCTTTCCAAAAAAATGCTCTGAACGGGCTCCTGCTTGGAAATGCTGCATCTTGCGTATGAACCCGTCAATGGCGAAGGGAAACAGGCCGCCCTTAGAAATGTTCTACAGCTCGAGATGTAACATCATAGCTAAATCCAGTCAGAGACAGGTCGGGCAACAAAAACCAGGAGCCAAGGCAGTCTAGTCGGCTCTGAAATTTGATTCAGGCACCAGATTATGAATAGATTTAACTAGTTTGCCAAATGAAAATGTAGATTTTGGCACCGTCTGAATTTTTTTTGGGGGGGAGGGGATATTCTATATGTGGAGTCCCAGTACACACTCAGGGGATATGAAAAAGAGCTTTTTATATTATATAACTACTCAGTGTATGTTAAAGGGGGGGAAAAAAAAACAATTAACCCAATAAATGCCAAAAAATCCCTCCCAACCACTTTTGACTATGTAGAGCATCTAACTTTTACTATCTGCCTCACTTTATAATGCGAGCTTTTTTATGTATTTAAAATGACACAGCACCAACCACCAACAGTCGAGTAGTCACCACGTAAACTTATTATTCAACTGCTTACATCTGTTCCAGCCCCTTTTCTGTAGAAACGGTGATACGGCAAGAGGCTCGAATCCCACAGCAGGTAAGTAGCACGTTGTCAGTAAGGATATGAACATCAAAATTTAATTGTCCTGAGGTTTCTCAGATTCCCTTCCTGGTGAGGGTGGCGATGTGTGCCACTGCCACGGTGAACTTCCATTTCCTCCTATTTCCTTAGCATTGGCCCTCAGAGCACTATTATTCTAGGCTTTGTGATGATAAACAAAGATTAAAACAAACGAAAATAAATCACGGCGCACGGGGGATCCCGTTCGACTTCGACAATGCAACCTCCTTTCCTCGACCTCTGTTCTTGCTCCACTTCGTTTTAATAAAAGTTTCCAAACTGTCCTTCGTTAAAACATCCTGTTTCAACACCAGAAAGCTAACCGCGCTGAAATAACTGTTTTCACGCTATTTTTATGTACACAAAAGGCAAGTCGATAAAAACACACTTGATTAGAAAGGGATTTATTACTAGAATATCACAAGCAACTTTTGATAACTCTCTTTTAACTATAATCCAGATGGATCGGAAGGCTGCTGTTCAAACAGATTGGCTTCTGTTTTGTATGTGTGTTAAGTGAGTCCCCAAAGTGCAGTTATTCTGATAATTTCAAATGAAGAATGAACATGAGTCTGTGCACGATGAGAAAAGACTGTCAGACCCTGCATCTTTAAAGACAGTTGTAGGGGATAAAGTTCAAGGGTCAAATTCTGTCTCTGCTACTTTATGGCTACGTGACCTCGATCGAGTGTCCTAATCTTTCTAAGACTCAGGTTCCTCATCTCGACATTAAGATGATGATACTAATCTCATGACATTTAAAAACATGGGAGATATTATAAAAAATTTTTGCATCGAAACACATTCAATGAGCATAGGCTGTGTGCAAGTGACCGAGGGAGATATAATAAGAAAATAGGTCCTACTCGAGAAGAACTGACCATTCAAGGGCAAGCACACAGTTAGAGACACCTCTGAATTTGGTAGAAACTAATCAAGTGCAGAGGGACAATGGAGAAAAAGAAAAGTCAGTTTCTGAGTTTAGGTAAAACACTTAGAAACCTTGTCACCTCTTAAATCCTCCTTCTCTTTGGCCACTTTAGATTTTCTTGGTTAAAAAGTAATTAATTAAAACTTTTTAAAAATTTAGAAGTCACTCTAAATCATCATTTCCTGAGAATATATGTGTAAATAAAGTTCCAGGTAGATAGGCTACTGGAAGAGAGAATATGTAAAATGACGGAAAGTCAGAGGGAAATATTAGTTTTTGTCTTTACATATCCTTGATCTGTTACTTTGGTAGGATGCATATTTTTGCTTGCCTAGATTAAAATAAAAGCTGATAATATTTTAAAGGACAGAAATTTGAACAGTAAGAAAAATTTTGCACACTTAAAATTGCGTGGTAGCAGTAAATATTTGTCGGAATGAATGTCTCTTGGTTGATGGAGTAAGAAGGCCAGCAAAATAATATCAAATCTTGAACACAAAGATGATTCTCCTGCTATGAGAATAGAGAACACAGAAAGTCCAGGGCCCAGCTGAATACCTAATGTCTTCCAGGGGAAGATGGTGGCCGTACTCAGAGGTGTAGTAGTTTGGGGGCATGTGTGTGTATGTTTGTACCTATGTGTGCATGTATGTATGCGTGTGTGTGTGTGTTTTAAGGGCTGCTCCTATACATAATTTTGGATGGGAAACTCAAAACAATTTGGCTTAAGATCCACTGAACGATCGGTTGATGCTGTATTTTAGTGGACTTGAGAAGCAAAAAAAAGTATTGCTGTAATAGAAGCTAACATTTTAAGAGAGCCTAGGATTCTTTACCTTAAATAACCATTCAGAGGGAACAGGGACTTGCTTTTCACAAAGGGTGGGTTGAACTTTGACCACTATTAGGTTAATAAAAACTGAAAATTGTAAATCTATTTCTTAACCTCAAATGAAATGTGGGAAGGGAAAATATGGTATTTCAAAGGCAACAGAATATACTAGATAAAAATTTTAACATCTTAGAAAGACTATTTTTCTCTTCATTCTTCACACCTTAAAAAAAGACTTACAGGAGCTTTTTGTTTCCTCCTAAGCAAAAGTGATACATTGATATGATTATATTGCATTAACTACTGAAACAAGTAGCCTACATCTTATTTTCTCCCTAAGATATAGATATGCTGACATTACCATTCAAATCATCAGACGAGGCTATGACTGGGGAAAGGCCTTTTGTCTTCATTAAATATGCATATTTCTTACTCCCAAATACTCTAGAAGGGTCTGGCAGTGAAAGAACTCTGAGTGAGGGATTTATTCACGTTCCAAGATTCAATTAATAATGAGACCTGATTCCTAGCATCACACATGATCTAAGATGTTGCCTATTGTTGATTATTTTTATATGGTTTAAATATGTTTCACTTTATTTGCAATTTGTGCATGTGGACGAGGCAAAAACATTTATGCTAGTAGATGGACTCATGTATACAACTCGATGCATTCCGTGGACTAAAGAGATGTTTTTGTTAAAGACATCAAGGTGGGTATTTCACCCACATAGGCTTTTAAATACCACTAGTCTATAGACCACATGTGTACAGATAGAAAAACAAACATAAAACCTCTAGAGGTACATTTTGATTACAGATGTCAGTTACTTGTGGTTGGATTTCACTCTGATTCTGTTCAGGTATGTGATCTAGGAAGTAGTAAAAGGTAGATGGTTAAAAAGTAAAACACGATAAAAAAGGAAAATGTAAAGGAACAGCAGACATATGCATACTTTCTGTCTATTAGTGGCGACATATTATGATGAAAGTATTTAGGGTATTTCATTAGCAGAGAAAATACACAGATCTCTTTATTTGCTTTCACTGGTGACACCACTGAGGTTTCGGTCCAGACTTCATTGCCATCCAATGGGAACTAGGATGTTGTTACCAGGAGGCAGGGAAGTTAGGAAGGCAATACGACAATGACATTGGTTGACTTCATTTCCCACAATGAGTACGCATTGATTTAAAAAGAACAAATAAAGATGGGAAGAAAAAACAATCCAAGGAATGAAAAAGTTCAGAAATTTGTCTTCCTCTGATCTATGAATTTCTCAGGTTTCTATAACAGATCAGCAAAGATATTTTTAAAAAATGAAATTAGTCTATGGCCATTCCACCCTGAACGTGTCCAATCTCGTCTGGTCTTGGAAGCTAAGCAGGGTTGGGCCTGGTTAGTACTTGGATGGGAGACCACCTAGGAAGACCAGGTGCTGTAGGCATTTAAAAAAAAAATGAAATTAATCATTACCTCCTCTTATTTGGTTAAGTGGAAATACTGGGCATAGTTTGTTAGAACAAACAATATGAAATGTTTTAACATAGTACAGTAATGTTACATAATACTGGCATAGCTAAACTATGGATATACCTTCAACAGAACAAAAATACATATGCATAAAATTATTAATGCATCATTGTTTATAATTGCGAAATATTGGAAACAAACTATGTGATTGTATTTAGGAAAGTGGTTAAATCAACTGTGGTACATGCCCACAGTGGTATACTATGCAACTATAAATAATAATAAGGAAGACCTCTATGAATTAAGATGGAGTACTTTCTGGGACATATTGGTAAGTGACAAAAAAAGAAAGATGCGATTATAAAAATACGTATCTTTGCATTTGACAAAAAAGAAATATAGGAACAATAAGCCAGAAACTAGCGATATCGATCACCTAATGAGGGTAGGTGCTAATGAGGTGGAATGATTCGGGAGACTAGGGAGAGGGTGTTAGAGGTGATAAGGAAGTCCTGTTTCTCTGAGCATGCTATTTTTGTATACATACACACAACAAATCAACAAATAAAATCAACAAGAGTTTTTTGGGGGAGGAACCCTAAATGGGAATACAAACAGTAGCAAATGACTCTAACTGTATTATTAATGAAAAACATAATCAAATTGAATGAGGTAGGGAAGAAAAGAACTAACAAGTCACTTGGGGAAAAGTATTTGTACTGTAAGGCAAAGACAAAAATTTGAAGTTTACACAATATTGTGCTCTACTTAGGAAATAGGTTAGCAACACTAAAACTATTTTTTATATGTAATCTAGAATTGAGAAAATAAGTAAATATATTTAGAAAATAAGAGCCAGGCTTTGCACAACTGGAGAAATAAAGGAATTATAAAGAAAGTGGAAATGCTAGAAATGGATTGGAATCAGAGATATATGATCTCATCGTTCTAAAAATATAGAAAGATAGACAAATATGTATGTACATATACCTATTTCCTAGCTCTGCCCATCAAGATGGCCTCAAAACAATTATATCTCAGTAGCAATAAGCAAATCAAGGTCCCAGATCTTGGTTTCTTGAATATCGTTTTCAAGTAAAATGAACCAAGACTCCTTGGGGAATGAGCTGGGGCAGGGAAAGGACAAGATGAGCCTGGAACAAGATTATTGTGCCAGAAAGTAAGGAAGTGTTCAAAGAACTTTGGGGGCACGTCAGAGGACACAGGAGCCAACTAGAAGTAGATCCCAACAGTCAAATCTGGAGAATGTGAACAACAAAATACATAGTAATAGTGATGGATTATGACCCATGCAATAAGTGTTGATGAGTCCAGACTAATATAAGAATTGAAAACATAAAAAAATGAGGGAAAAGGGAAAGCTTTTGATTAACATAGAATTTCAGTTAAGAACATCTTACTGTGGCATTTTGTTTCTTCTGTTAAATACTTCCTTGAGAATAATTTTAAAATAGAATTATTGAATGTGAATATCTTTACGAGATTTTGCTATATTTTGTAATAATGGATAATGCCTTTCGAATTGTGTGTGTATGCATTTACAAACACATATAAAATAATATTTTGTACATATATACATATTTAACAAACTTACATAATTATGCATATATGTATAGCATGTGTATATACAGTTTTATAACTATAAGACAAAATTATACATATTGTTCTTTATATATCAATGTATGTTTTATATGTGCATGTATATGTGCATATATATATTTATTTTGCATCTAATTAATGTGAATTTTACAATCATATAAACCGTATTTAAGGTTAATTTTATTTGCATTTTTATATTCTACCCCTGGATATTTATTGGTTGCAAAGAAGAAAATTAGAGCAGTTTTGTTTCTTGGTAAGTGGAAGTGGGCTAAGGGAACGTCTGTGATCTCCAGCTCTCACTACAGCCCAGAGTGTAATCTGTTTGAACATAAGTCTTCAAACTTTTTACTCTGGATTGAATCTTCTCATTTTTTGATAAACTAACCTCTTTCTGTCTTGTCCTCAAAAGAAATAGCAGGAACAAGAGCCAATGCCCTCACCTCTGTCTTCCATCTGTAACGAGGTGAGGGCCCCGCTGGACCCTGCAGTCAGATGCAACCCGGCGGTCAGAACCGCTTTCTCCATGCTTCCCAAGGCCACAGCGCCGTCACGTGATCCAGAAATTATCTCACTGACTTGGAGGCCAGTGGATTTCACGCTGGGTAAGACCTCAGCACGGAGAATCCACATGCGGTTTTGGACATTCATTAATCATCTAGCTAATTTGTTTTAACACAGGAGTGCTGACAGCAAACGAATGTTATTACAGCGATGGTGACTGCGTAGTCCAGACTATTGTGGCATTAACGTTTACGAAGCTGGCAGCTCCATGTTCAGATATGGGCAAAGTTGTCTTTCAGGCTGATTGCAGGTATATCCATACTTAATTCACATCTGCTGAAATAGTTGGGTGTGTTAGACGGGGCTGGTGATATAAATGGGTTATGGCTTTTTTTTTTTTTTTTCTTATTTTGATCATTATACCAGTAAATATTTTGAAATGCTGGGATTTATGAATCTGATATATGTATGGATTTTATTTTAATATTCTGCAGTTTAAAAATGAAAGTAAAATTTACTATGCAACATACCATGCACTTATAGTATGAATTCCGATATTTTACATGAAATGGTAGTGAAATTTACCCGACTTGGGAAAAGATTTGGCTCTATGAAGATGAAGCAAGTAAAAAGAATTATAGATTAATATTTTAGAATTCTAGAAGCTTGTACTTTTATCAATGCCTTATAGAGATAGTTTAATATTTCAAAGAATTGTTTTATTTGCTATTTTATATTACTATCACTTCAGCTCTGAAAGACATAATCTTCATTATGTTGTTAATTATGATGCATAAGCAGGTTAAATAACTTATCTAAAGTCTTTCAACTTGATAGTGGTTGAACTGGACTCCAATCAATGTCTCTTAATTCCCAGATTCAGGACTATCCATTAATTAACACATCTTTGCTTTAGATACACGATGGCTTCTCGGTTTTAATAAAATTATAAGCTGAACCCAGGATCCAAGACTTCCTCCCTCTTTCAAACATGTAACATGAACACCCCACTCTCTCATCCCCCCTCTCAGTGTCATTCAAAAAATTTCTCCCAGGGAAGAAAGTATTTCTTTCTTTTTTTTTTTTTTTTGAGTTGTAATTTTCTAAGAGTCATTATCAGGAAGCATTTAACAATGTATTATTACTTGATTCACCTTGTTCTCTGGAAGAAATACAGCAAATGCCTCTTAATTGATTGAGATACATTAATACCCCCCAGCCCCCTAAAAAATCAAGATGTTTGAAAGGACTGTTCACTGGCCCAAATTACAACATTCACCCAGTTGGATAATAGAGGAAATAAATGGTCTTGCCCTGACATGTTTACATTGTTATCTAGAGTCTTTTAAACAGTAGCAGAGCTGTGGTTCTCTTGATTTGCTCACTCATTCTGTTATTAGAGAAATTCTTAACTTCTTCCGTGGGGAACTATTTTTCTGTCTTCACTCTTTTCCTTGGGCCCATTCCCAGTTCATCAGAACATCGTCAGGATGTTGAAAGTGCGTCTATGCTGCTTCCTCCCCGTGCATAGTATAGTTGCTCAGTTATCCCTCACACCTAATGAGCTCACAGCTTTCAGGCATGACAAAAGAGATTTCAGTCTTTAGTCATTTTGTTTGTGGATTGCTCGCCATCCAAATGCTGGCAGTATTAAAAATGAAGCCTGTCTCTAAAGCTGGAAAAAATACGCAACATGAATACAGAGGAGTATTTTTCTAGTCAACGAAATATCTTTTACTTACCATGTAGAATGGTATATATGCTGATAAAACAGTGTATTTTGAAAAAAATAATTGCTCTTGAATTGGAGTTGTTATTTTAGATGACTATAATTCAATAGCCTACAGACTAATACAACTTATAAATTAACTAATTTTAAGAAGACTTTTCATTACATTAAGCCATTTAATTGAAGAGATCTTACAACACTGGAAATTTGAGCCGTGTCATTTAGGGCAAGGTAAAGGAATACCATTGTATTTAAAGGAATACGGATGGTCTTGAACCAGTAAGTTGTTTAAGATCTATTACTTGAGAACCTACAAGCAGACATTAGGCCCCTCTATCTAGCTTTCTACAAATATCTTCTTACATCAATTCAGGGTTTTCCTCCAAAATTCCAGTCCATATGGTTTACTTATTTTGTATTATTAGTGTTCGCTAAACTTTCAGTGACTATCAATGTAAAATATTATATAAAGGGCTTTATAGAGAGTTAAGAATTTTCTTAGAAATAATGAAAAAATAAAACACAGTTAATAAAAACGGCATTTGAGTTTGCACCAGTTTAAAGTACTACCTTCAGAATGAAAATGTTTCTGTTACAAACTTAAAAGGGCTATTTAGATGTGATCCTTTTCTCCCCCCTTTGGTTAGTCATACCTAAGTTTTACTTTTCCTGTTATGTGAGGTAGAGTATGCACCAGATAATTTGATAATAATTATTAGATAGAGAAAAATAATTATTTTAAAGTATATTTTGGAAGCTGCAATTAGCATCTTATCTTGGAATTTGAGTATTATTATTATTTAATTTACTATGTAAACATGTAATTCAGTACATTTATATAATTTGTTTAAGCAAATTACTCTTAAGAAAATAAATAGAATATGTGCTTTTGTCTGGAACCAGACAAGGAAAGCCTCGGGCGATTTCCCGTTTACTTAGTTGCTTTCTTTCATCTTGGGCCCTAAGAGGGAGACTATCCCAAAACTTAGAGCTCTCATCCTTTAAGACTGAGCATAAATCAAGGTCCCTATTTTAATAGGTGAAGCCAACCTGATTTTAAAATCATTCTGCCATGGTATCATTTGGTGTGAGCAGCAATACAGAGGCCAAATGAGAAAAAATGTTTTTGAATTGCAAGACTTTCCCGGTTTCTACACATTTTAAAGAGTGTTTTTCTGATAAAATTTATTTTCACCGACTTATGGATCTATTTTAATTTTGTTAAATATAGTTAGAATATCTGAACTAACATTTTAGCACTATTATTAATCAAAAATATATATTGGAGTAAAGATTGCTTTTTGACATTATTGTTAATGTTTAATATGCATTGATCACATTTCACTTCTGTTGAAACACAATGAACTTCCTCCTTACTCAAGTCATAATAATAACATGTGGAAGAAAATTCGCAGTGATATAAACAGTAAGAATGAATTACTTTTTCTTAAAGACCATCGGTCGGTGTTTTAGATTCAGTTAAGACACAAGAAAGCTAAAGCAAAAAGTAAGTTAAATGACCCATCTCAGTTCTAAATAATAAATGGCAGGGACTTTTATGGAAAATCAGAGCCTCTATGTCTAAACACTAATGAATTAGTCCTCAAAGTTCTTGTAATAATTTTGGTTTGATTTCTCAGAATGAGAGCTAGATCAGAATATCTTCCCCTAACCGAGGTCTTGAAAACCTAGCAAAATCACGACTTGCCCTTCTGATTGTATTAACTAAGCAAACTGGTTATTTATGTATAGGGGTCTTTGTTGATAACCTAAATATATTGTATTTACATCTGCAAAAAGGTAAAGCCAATGCTTTTTCTATCGCATTTTAACTAATTGCAATTTTATTTAAATCAATATAGCTTGTTTATATAATTTCTAAATAATTTTACCTAAAGTTATGTTATTCTTTTTACTACAGTAAATTCTAAAGAAGTGTAGATTTCTATTGCTCCTAGATCTAAGTAAAATTAAATAATGAATTAAAGTAATGTAATCAAATATTTGATTTCAAATCTACCATCTCCCTGATTCACAGTCCTTAATATAAGCATAGCTTTTAAAAATTCTTTAATTGTATTATAGTACCATCTTTCCATCTAAAAAGCAGTATAAAAGGCATGCCAAGTATACTTATCATGTGGCCTATGTAAATTTGTATATGGTAATGATCAAATTACATGTCTTGAAACTACGATAATAAATAAAGGGCCCAAAGGAGGCTTCTAATTTTGGAAGAGAAATTTTGCAGATTATTTAGATTTGGCCATTTGACTGAGCAAAAACCACCTTAGTATATAACCCATATAAACATGCTTATAAGTGTAATTCAAGTACAGGTGAAACTTAGGGACATAACTGATTTTTTAAATACGATCACTTGTCTTTTCCCGTAAATGTAAATGTTGGCTGGTTGTCTTCAGTTTATGATATACGTAAGTCAGAGCCCCTGCTTGTTCCGCTTAGAGATGATGCATCCTGTTTCCAGGGTCTCTTTTTCCATGACTTATGTAATACAAAATGAGTAGAGAAAAACCGATCTGAAATATTCAACTCAGTACTTGACATTTAGTGACCTCTAACACATTTATAATCAAGTTACATTTTTAAACGATAGTCTTTTTAGAATAACTCCAGTCAAATGAAGGAAGGAGAAATGAGAGCTTTTGTGTGACCTATTTCCAGCTGATCTGGGGCGAGAGAGAGAGAGACAGCCAGAAAGACAGACAGCCAGACAGTCTGACTTAGAGAAATCTCCCATGAGGACGTAGTCTCATGACACTTCTAATCTGACCACCAGGCCAGAGAAGCTCTGATGGATACCCGAAATTTGAATGGCTGTGCAAATCAAACTGTGACCCTTTGGATAGCCGTCCTTCCTTAGGTCTGACTTCGGTGGGGAATAAGGAATTAGAACAGATGGACTATTAAAGCAAAAGGCTTCCATGCTAATCACATCAAGAAAGACTAAAAGCAAGCAAAGGCTAGCCATAGCAGATTCCCGATTGTCGCAACCCTCTAAATCAGAAGGCCTCTCTACGGTGTATTGCAGATGCCAGCTGATTTTTTGAAAGATAGAAAATTTTCCATACTATGGTGCACGAAGTGAACACAGGTCCCGGATGAAAAGCAAAGCACACTCTCCACAGCGACAGTACAAACTTTAAGCATCAATTTGGAGAATCCTTTTTTATGGACATGATTTTTGTTCCATGGGGCCAGAAGTTAAGGAAATTAAAGTTCGGACTCACTTAGGAGAAGAGTCAATATGAAAACCAGAGGAAGAATAACCCCAAAAGCACATGCGTAAGATTCTAGGTGATAAAAAATTAAGGTCTGTGTGCAAGCATAGGCTACCAGTGCTGTTGCCAAGTTCATGAGTCATGAGCAAATGCAGAGGCAGCTGCCCTCCATGGTGGTATATGGGAGGCATGACGAGAACAGGCAAAGCTCTCTTCATTTCTACCCGGTATTTTTCTCATAGTAAGCACCGTAAGACATGCTAATTCATCAACAGAAAATTCTATTGTAAAAGTACAAGTAAACTGTAAAAAGAAAAATCACGAAAGAGTAATTCCTTTTATGGTAGAAGTAGATTAAGGACTCCAGGCTTTCACGTTCCACAGTGTAACTGGTTGGACCCCAAAGGACCTGAAATCTTCTCTTATTGATTGAAAACTAGTTTAACAAACGCTCTCTTTTGATTTGGCGGTCTTTTCCTCTGCATTATACAAATTGGACATCTGACAGAAGATATTCTATTCTGTATTTTACATGAAGGATAGAGGAATAATTTCTCAGACTTCTCCAAGCTCACATAGCAATCAAAGTAAAAGAGAAAAAACAAACAAACAAAAAAAACAAAAAAAATCCCAAAAAACTATGCATTTAGAAATGTGTTGGTTGTTTTCCATATTTTATTCTTTTTCTCCCCCTT
>NW_006436283.1:7753186-7767187 GCF_000325575.1 Pteropus alecto | reverse complement strand
CCCGCTCCCCCTCTCTGTCCCTCTCTGTCTCTGTCTCTCTCTTCCTCTCTCTCTCTCTCTCTCTCTCTCTCTCTCTCTCTCTCTCTCTCCACACCCCCCCGCCCCCTGGCTCTCCGCCACAGAGTAAATGATTTATTTATAGGAACAGAAAAGAACTGAATTGGGAAGTGACTTTTTTTTTTTCTTTCAAATATTGTCAGCATGATTACTTGACCTTTGAGATAGACTAAGGAATAAAAAGGAAGGATTCTTTCTTAAGCTTTTCTTCTCAGAAGGCCTGACACCAAGTGTAGCTAATTGTCAGCAGCATTATGAAATTCTAAACCCACCCCATGAACCTTTAGTTAGAAGCAGACTTGGACCGAAAATGACTCAAACAAACTTTCCTTCTTCCCTCCTCCCCTTTCCCTCTCCCGTTTTGGTTGTTTGCCTTCCGTCCATTGTATGGCATCCAAGATTTCGCATGGAAACACCCCATGGCTTGCTTTTCATTGCAGGTTAAAATCAACTTTAATTTTGTTATTTTGTTCCCCCTAAGATGTCGCCCATCCCATTAAAATGATTAGGTTTTTCTTTTGAAGAGTTACCTGAGGTAAAAGTCTAATTGGCACATTGGCCTCTGAAAAATGATGCCAAAGGCGGGAGTGGTACCAGCCAAGCTGATCCATTGCAAGAAGCCGTCATAGTGGGGGCTCGATTTCACGCCATGATTTAAGACACCACGTGCTCAGCTCCGATGATAAAGCATCTCTGGTTGTTAAGCATTGGAAAATGGGGCTGTGTTTCCTCAATAGAGAGGAACTAACCGACATTAAATATCACATTTATGCGCATAACAGCCATATATCAGATGACAAAATGTAACAAAGGTTCCTGCTAGAGAGAAGTTTAACGCCTAGTTGAGCTGAGTTCAGAATTTTGTGCTGCCTTTTGTTCATTATTGGAAGCTCCAGCACTGTGCCAACAGGACTTACAAAACCATCCATTTAATGGTTTAAATGAAATTATGTTTTACAAACTGGGTTTTCAATGTGGTAATATGATGCATTCAACAGTGTTTAAAGAGGAGACATAGGAAAAGATTTAAATAGCGGCTTCATATGTTTTCGTAGCGAGACAAAATGGCACTTTACGCTCAGTGGTGTATTATAACGGAATATGACTAGTGATTAAAAGATTGTTTTTAACCAGACCGGAGTAAATTACTGTACTACCCCATTTTTTGTTTTTGTTTTTGTTTTTTAGAAAAAACTTTATTCAACACTGGTGAGGATGCAAAGAGCTAAGAGAGTCCAAATTAATTAGACGATCTTTCTGTTTTACTTTTCCACCCTTTACAAAACTCTGTATCAGAGAACAACGGAGACGAATCCCGACAAATGTGTGTCTTTGCAGTGACAGCTTCTCATTATTAAACATTATTATGTTCTCAGCGTCTCCTCAGGAGATAATTGACGTATGCGCCAGCAGGAGTGTCAGGGGTTTGAATCAGAACTAATTCCAAGGATCATTATATCAGGGCAGTTTCTATTTCTGCCTTTTCAGCATATAATGCAATTGGGTTTGATTCTTTTTCTTTGGACCCTAATACCTGACGTCATTTTGACATTAAAGGACTTCCCAGTAAGAATGGAAAAGGATTCAACTGCTAGCCCATTGGTTCTCTGAATTTAAGAAGAGAAATGCAGAATCATCTTTGTATCTTTGTATCTTTGGGACTCACCATCCCAATTAAAAGATATTCTTAAACCAGTACAGTCTACTTAATTCAGTATTTGGTTCTCGAAGTTTAGAAGGCATACTGTCTGTCAGCGTTGCATGCTTCTTGATGTTAGAGAATGTTCTCTTTTGTCTATTCTAAAAGTCTCTTGTCCCAAGCTAAGTGTGTGTGTGTGTGTGTATGTGTGTGTATGCGTGTGTGTGTGTGCATGTGTGCGTGTGTGTGTCCTGGGCGGTCTATTCATTTTAGTCTTTTTCAGTTAGTCTTTGTTTTAGTTTTTCTAGGAGCATAAAGAAAGGAACATATCTTTTGAGTAAAACAGATATATATTTAAATTCCAGTTCCATTCCTTTATAGACATGTCAGGGAATTGACTTAACACCTCCCCTCTGGATCTCACTTAATTTTCTCATCAAGAAAATCAAGATAATTTGATGAGATGTAGAAAATGAATATAAATGAGTATAAATCACCCAGCAGAGTTGGCACATATTGGTCACATTAAACAAAAGTAATATTAATAACAAAAATGTCAATACCTACAATAATCACTTTTATCCTGTTGGAAGTTCTGTTTCGGGAATCCAAGCAAGCTGGTTTTATCACCATAATATTTGCTGTCAGAATAACTGACAAACTTTCTGTCTGGTTTTATCATTCATATACTGATCTAACTCATTAAGTATGCTAAAAATGATGTCTGAAGCATAGAGCCTCCTAAGTTCCATTAGGTTGGTTTTGAAGTCGATAAGGTGTTTCAAACCCCTTTCTTCTATTTATTTAGTAATCTTAGAGCTCCCAGAAAACTGTTGAACAGTCATTAAGAGAAAACGGCGTCACATGAAATCTGCTGACATCAGTGGTATCAATGAAGTTTTGCCATGAGCTAAGTCCTGGAGCTTCCTTCATTTTCGCCATGCACTGGACTATAACAAGTATGTTTGGGTTCTTGGAAGTGCATATGCAGAGATGCCTCCACCCATAGGCAGAGAGCTGGAGTACAGGCTTGGCCAGCGTCTGTGGCCAACGATTTTTGCCTCAGAAGCTTAACATGTCCTTCTTTAAACAAGCCCTCTAATTTAATATCATGTTGACACGTTGCCATTGCTGATATTTTCCAAAACAATTTCATCGTAAATGCCCATTTGCTGATGAATGGATAAGCAGAACGTGGTATTACAATGCAATGCTATACGTTAGTAAGAAAGGAATAGAGTGACACATATGACATAGATCAGCCTCAAAACCATATGCTTAGTGAAAGAAGCCAGCCACAAAAGATTATATAATGTGTGATTCCATCTCTATGAAATATCCAGAAAATGAAAACCTATAGAGACAGAAAGTAGATTACTGGCTGCCTGGGCTTGGTCTTAGGAAGGTGGGCACTAGGAAGCTCATGCAGAAGATGAAAACGTTCTAAACCTAGATTGTGATAATGCTTCCGCAGCTTGGTAAATTTACTCAAAATCTTGACTTATACAGTCAAAAGGAGTGAATTTTATGGTAGGTAAATTATGCCTCAATAAAGCTCCTAAAACAACAACAGCAATTTCACACGTGTCCCTTTCCCTCCAAGTTCATCCCGAAGGAAGAACACTTTCTCGTCTGGCACTGTCGTCTGCTGTGGCAAACGCAGGTCAACTTTACGAGGCCATCGTAAGGAAAGCACCGAGGCTGGAGCCCTACGTATGACATCGGCTTGGTTAAATTGGTGCTATTGGAACGCACCCGCACGACCGCGTGCCTCTCACTTGCTATTATTACTGAAACAAGTGGTGAAATGTATAGAACACAGGTTCACATAGCTTGAAACATCAATGTTGGGACTTTTGTGTAAATTATCTTCATTACTTCTTCCATTTAACTTTCTGTCTAAAATGTTGACCCAACCAAGAAAAAAACAAAAAAAACAAAACAAAACAAAAAAACCGTAAGGGAGAGTCGGTGAGATGTATTTATTTATTTGTGTTTGCAATGCCCTCTCTGTCAGATGTTTTACAGATTAAGAAGGGAGGGAGAAGTTCTGCACGAGGGAAAACAAAACTAAGGCCAAGTTTTCTTTCCGTCATTACTCCCCCTGCCCACCCTCAATCCCCTTCCCTTTCTCTCTTTCTCTTTTTTTTCCCCAGCCCCATATTGTGACTTTGACAAATGACAATGCAAAAAGAGAATTTATGTTGGGTCTTGGAGATTAGCACATTATCACAAGCAAAACAGAGCCCTCAGCCTCCGCCGCCAGGGAGCAATTGAAAAAGTCTTTGAATGTGATGCATGGGTCAAGATCCATTTCTGAAGAAGTGAGGATGCTGACATGCTGGGACAAGGCTGGATAAAAGCCCGTGGAGAGCCAGGTGAAGACACTCAGGGCTGGATGAGGCGCATTTAGCCAGAAAGCTCATTCTGGAAAGGAAAGAGGAACCGAGGAGCTCCCCGAAGACCTCGGTGTTGAATGATTTAAGGCTACCTGTAGGAAATGCCTTTTGCTTTATTGCTTTTTAGTCTCCCTTCTTTTCGGGGGAGTTGGGGGCGGGGGTGGAAGAAGCACAACGCAGACCTCTTCCTTCAACTTCTATTAGTATTCCCCAGGAAGTTTTAGAAGGAACTCTGTCCCATCACTGTTCTTATAAGGCTCCCCGACAAAAACATGACAGTCTGCATGTGGGACCCTGGATTAAATCGCAGTAGGCAATAGAGCATTTCAGCTTTTGAAAAACATTCAATAATAGGCATATTGCTTTTCAAAGTTTGCATGCTTAGTTTACAACACGGGGCTCAAACATCCGAGAACATCAGACACAAAACAACTTGAGAAAAAATAACAAACAAATACAAGTTTTTGAAAGGAAATATATTCAGGTTCTATGCAATATTAATTCATTCCTTATATTATCAAAAAAATGGACAAAATCATTTTGAGAAAGTACTCAAAAGAAAAGCTGTTCTTGAAGGTCATAAGTAGCTGAATGTGATTGGACATCTAACTGGTAGCTTGATATTCACAGCATATCATGAATAAAACATCCATGAAGATGAATGGCACATAATGAGACAGTATTCATGATATGAATAATATCATTTCTGGGGACCATTTATTTGTGCCTATGAAAGTCACATTAATAGACCAGAGTTTCTCAGCTTAAGAACTGTTCACATTTTGGGTCTGATCATTCTTTGCTATGGAGGGACATCCTGTATACTTAAAAATGTTTAGTAGAATCCATGGCCTCCATCCACTAGATACTAATAGCACTTTACCTTTCTCAGTTGTGTCAACCAAAAATGTCACCAGACATCGCCAAATGTCCCAAGGTGGCAGAGGCAGAGAGCAAAACCAGGCTGGTCGAGAATCACCAATTTAGGCAGAATGGTCCAGTTTCAACATTGCTTTTGTGTGTGTCGGCCTTTGGAGTAAAAGCAAGATGAAGTTACTGGCAGCTTATGTGATGCCTTTCTGTAGAAATTATTGGTTTAGAAGTAAAGCCTACATATTTGTTTTGGCCAAAATTCATGTGGCTACTGGGTGTTGATGCTAGAGTTATACTTATGAGGGCCTGGCATCCATTCGACCGTGTTAGCTCTTCTGGACCCACAAGTGTGGCGTAGTCGTTCACACAATAGTAAGAATAATAACAGATTTTGGATGCTTCACATGTGCCAAGTACTTAGCTGAGAACTCTACCTGTACTATGCTTTCTAATCTCACGAAAGTGATTGATATTGGTAATTGTTACAACACTCATTTTATGCATGAGACTTAAATAAACTTGCCAAGCTCATTCAGTAACAGATAAATCTGAGGTTAGCTCATTTAAAGAAGACATTATTAAGAAGAATAAAGTTAAGGGTACGTGAATGAACACACTTCTATGGTACCTTCTTAAGCTATCAGGCAATCGCCAGGAATGATGAGCTACCTGTTGTTGCTTTTCCAACCAGAAAAGGAAATATACTCTCAGTGACCTTAGGAAAAATTCCAGCTACTCTCTTGTATTGTCTAAAGCCTGCAGACATCGATACTCTCAGTGACCTTAGGAAAAATTCCAGCTACTACTCTCTTGTATTGTCTAAAGCCTGCAGACATCAAAATGATTCTATTACCTAAGAGATCCAGCATGTCTCCCCATTTCTGCCACTGCCACCTCTTCTCTGCTTGTTTTCATTTTCTCTTGTAGCTCTGCGGCTGCTTAGACTAAAGCAGGGGTACTTTACCAGAATTATTTTGCCCCCATAAGGGACATTTGACAACATCTGGAGACATTTTCAATTGTCACATCTAGAGAAGTGCTACTGGCATCGAATGGGCAGAGGCCAAGTGCGCTACTAAACATCCAATCGTAGGACAGTCTCACATAGCAGAAGGTTATCCAGCCCGAAGTGTCACAGTGCTAAGGGGGAGTGAGGAACCCAGGACTAAAGGGATGCAATCGGCTTTACGTGGCAAGCAAGCCTGTCCACCGTGACCTCTCTGAGAAACGGAAGTCCTCACAAATTATGTGGAATAGGTTATTAATATTGGCTTTCTGAGGATGATCAGCCGATCACCCTTCTCACCGCTTCCTCTTAGATTCTAAACAGACCGAATAATAGATTCAGATATTAGATAGATGTCCAGCTAAGTTTTGTACATCTGTCCTCATGAATTAATCTCACCGATGCCCAAGTGGAACAACGAGAGAGGAGTGAACCTCTCCCCAAAGGGACCCGCGGTGGTGAATTTTGTTTGTCAACCTAACAAATTGTAATAGCTACAACCTAGAATAACAATGATAATTTTGTGATCTATTTCTTTATAATAAAGGTCTAACTCTATGTAATCAATCCCAAATTAATCCTTACTGGGAAGAAATTCCTAAAGTTGTTAATATCTACCACTTTCTTATCGCCAACCCCCACATTCTCATCTATATACTATCCATGTCTATGAATTGCCTTATGTCTACATTTACATTCTATCCACCCATCTATCCATCTATCCATCTATCTATCTATCTATCTATCTATCTATCTATCTATCTATCTATCTATCATCTATCTATCTACATCTTGCCTTTATTAACTCCTTTATTAAAGGCTTTTCCAATTGCAGAATCATCTTTTCCCTAGGCAGAATATCTTTCTTCTATATTAAATGTTTACATTAAAGAAATGTTTCTCTTTCCTCAGATTGAACTAATCAGATAAGAAGTCTAAGCCAGGACATCAATAAACTCTGCTGTTAGCTCCTCAGCTTTTGGTCACAAAAGCCTTACCTCACAAGGACAGTGCAAAAGAGTGGCAATGTGGGAACCTTGGCAGGACAGTGAGAAACGCATTTTAGACAGAAAGTACTCTGAAGACTATATTCATTCCCAAGGTAACTCTTAGAGATGTATCGCCAGAAGCCTGATTCGCTACCTCTCCAAGACTAATAATTAGTTTAACTTCACAAACACAGAAAATAAAGGATAAAGGGGCCCTAGGCAGCAGTGTTACAATTTTACTTTGTTTATAGTTTGTCAATCAGTAAAAGTATTGGTTGAGTCTGTGAATATGCAGTTTGGGTGAAGGTCTAATGACCTGATAAGAATGCATGTCATTTTTATAAACACAGGAGTGGCTACCGGGGCACAGAGCATTATTGGCAGCTGTTTATGTCTGACAAAAGAAACTAAAACCCTCTTGTACAAAAAGAGACCTAGATCCCTTTTACATTTGGTATTCTAAATTTTATAATTAGATATTCTTTTCAGGGCAATTATCTACATCTTTACTCATCTTTAAATCTCTCTGTCCTCGCTTTCGTTCTTCTTTGTGTGATTTTGAAGAGGCACAGTACAAACGTGTGTGTGTGTATGTGTGTGTCATGAAATATATTCAGGTAAACAGCTGACCGAGGTGTTCTTTTTCCTTTTACTAAAGCAAAAATAGCAAAAGGGTGAATTTTTACTTTGAAACTTTTCTCCCTATCGGAAGATGTTTAAAATAGCAAACATTCACACTGATATTTTCCCCATACGGAGGTTGTGCTCTTTAAAGAGATAATTGACCCACGTAACATCTCATAAGGTTTGGATGAAAAGTAAATCGATGTTTCAAGAAAGTGCATTTGTGATTGTGAACTGTTGTATTAAGGGGAAAAAATAATGTGGTTTGTCATCAATCTCTTCGTGTGGCATACAAGGGCTGACTTGTTGAAATTTTGTAGGCTTTTATTTACAGAGAAAACACAGACCCTGTGCTGCTCGGAGTCCTATCAGCCCACACGTTCAAGAAATCACATCTGAAAGAGAGACTGCTTAAATCATAACCTTTATGGATAATCTAATCCATAAGGAGACCAAAATGACTTTGCTCCTGTGAATAAGAACAAAACCTAAAGAATTTAATTATTTGTGAATTATTCATGAATATTTTTGATCCTGGCTCAGGGCTACACTTGGAAAAGAGAGACAATCACTGACTGTTGCCAATCAGGGTTTCATGGAAGAAAAATATGGAATATTTCAGCCTCAGGATAACACCCCATATTTTCAGGTTTTGTTTTTTTAAAAAAAGAGGTGTTGCTAGAGACAAGTGAACCTTGGTGGAAACAGAAATAAAAGCAGACCCTCTGAGAAAGAAATGGGATATGGACTGTTGCTGGGAAAAAATTATTACGATGTGTGTTGTTTAGTTATAATGCTCAGATTATAAGTTACATTTTGTGAGAAACATATGGCCACGTGCTAAACATCCATATGCCATAGTTAATAAAACTGAATTTCATTGATATGTCTTGTATTGCTGATCTTACTCAGTGGTTGGAAAGTCCATCTATCTACGTGTTTATACACACACACACAGACAGACACACACACACACACACACGCACATTTCTGATGCATCTAGTAGATGCAAGTGATTCACATGTACTTAGTGCTTGATATGAATGGTGTTTCCCAAAGTTATGGAAAAAACACAGCCAAACTATCTTGGGGAATGATCTGTTCCCCTGTTTCTGTTATCCAGAACTTTAATGAAAAAGGGGAGTCGCTGTAGAAGCAAGAGCGAACTTTATATCATATAGATATTAGTATGAATTCTTCTGCCTTTTAGTGTGATCCTCTTGGATAAGCAATTTAATCTCCCTGACCACAAATGTAAATAGAATAATACAATCTACCTCATAGGGTTGTTGGAAGGATAAGAAAAACTAATGTTAAAACTCTAGCAGTCTTAGGTTCATAGTACATAGTACATCGTTCATATATAAATATATAATAAATAAGTATACATATTTATCGAGTATCTTTTGGGGTTAGACACTATGTTAATTGCTGAATTTACAGCTGGACATATGAGAAAAGGTTATTTCCTAAGGAACTTACTTCCATTCTAATGAAGGGGGAGAGGCAATAAATCTATAAACAAACAAATGAACGAGGCCATTCTAGATAACGACAAGTGTTGAGAAGAATAAAACGGGGTGATAGAATTTAAGAGTTATTGAGGATGATGGGTGATGAGGGCAGGGATTGAGAACTACCTTACATCAGGTATTTGGGAACAGTTTCCCTGAAGAGGTGACATTTCTTCTGAGTTGTGATTAATGCAGAAGGGTCAGCCAAGTGAGAATTTCAGAAAAGGGAATTCCAGTGAGAGGAAACAGAAGAACTGCAGGCCCTGGATCCGGAATGAGCTTGGTGTGTTTTAAAAACAAACAAACAAAAAAAGCCTGTTTGGGTAGAACACAGTTTGAACAGGAAAGTCAAATAAAATGGAAAAGGGAGTCAACGACCAGATCCTGGAGGTCCTTTGTGGCCAAGGGCAGAGATTTAGGGCTTAGGTCAAGCACAACACATATAAGAGATATGAGCAGGTGGATGGACTTACTTGTCCATATATATAAGTTGGGGATCCAAGCGTGGACGAAGCCAGACAAATTTTCAGGCTATTATAGTTATACAGTGCGATACAATGGTGGTTGAGATCCAGGAGGAAGAAATGGAGACGGAGGACATTCCTAGACATGGATGTGGGGAGCAGAAGAAGAGAAGAATCAAGAATTACTCAGCTGTATAAAGTTGATTTCGCCTTGTTCAATGGTGTAGCCATGCTTAGCATGGCGCCTGGCACACAGTAGTCATGCGATAAATGTTTACTGCAATTACCAAAACATAAGCTCTTTTCTAAGTGCTGTGTATGAATTACTTCATTTAATTCTTACAACCTTGTAGGCTGGATTCCATCATTTTCCACACTTCATATAGAGAAAAACTAAAGTTAACTAGTTTGGCTAAGTAATTTCCTCAAAGCTAAACAACCAGGAAGTAGGGGTCCTGGGAAGCAAACTCAGGTAGTTTGTCTGACTTATTTTGAGCTCATGCTCTTATTTTCTATTTCTGGAAATAAAGAATAAATGCAAGTTGTTAACATATTTTCCAGAAATTGTCTACATGAGGTTTCTGTTTAGTGTTATTCCTACTTCTTAAATATATTTATCTTTGCTTCCTGGCTGAATAATAATAAGAGCTAGTGTTTGTTGTATAATTTTCATGTGTTGGGCATTCTACTAGATAATTTTCACTTAGCAGATTAATTTAATTCTAACACAAAATCTTTGAGATAGATAATAGTACTACTCCTGTTTTATAGATGAAAAAATTAAAGGCAGGGAGTTTTTCCCAATATATTTAATTCCAAAGACAGTGATTTCTGACCCAGAAGTAACTGGAATAACCAATGAGCATATAAAAATGATCAACATCAGGAAACTGCATAGTAAAACAACATCAAGACACCACTGCACAACTCTCGGAATCACTTAATTTAAAAGACTGATAAAACCAAGTGTGGCAAGCGTATGGAGGAAATGAAATTCTCATGTAGTGCTGCTGGGGATTTAAAATGGTAGAATTTATGAAGAAGAATTCTGATCAGCTTCTTAAAAAAAAAAAAAAAGTCAAATATACACCTACTTGGTGACGTAGCAATTTCACTCTTAGGGTTCTATCCAAGAAAGATGTAGGGAGTTTGTAGCAGCTATTTTGATTCATATAACATTTACTGAGAACTTACTAGGATGTTGTATTAGTCAGAGAAAGAGAACCAATAGGATGTATAGAAAGACTTTTATTATAAGGAATTAGCTCATGTGATTACGGAGACTAAGAAATCCAGACCCAGGAGAGCTAATGGATTCCAGTCTGAGTCCAAAGACCTGAGAAATGGGAGAGCTGATGGTGTAGGCTCCAGTCCGAGTCCGAGTTCAAAGGCAGATAAAGCTCAGCATCCTAGCTCAGAGACAGTCAGACAGAGAGAATTATTTTCTACTCAGCTTTTGACTCTATTCAGGTCTTAATGGACTGGGTGAGGCCTACCCACACCGGGGAGGACCATCTGGGTCTTCTGAGTCTGCTGATTCAAATGCTGACCTCATTCAAAAACACTCTTAGAGACACCCCTCCCCCTCAAAAAATGATATTTAGCCACATAGCTGAGCAACTCACAGCCCAATCAAGTCGATGCATAAAATTAACCATCACAGATGGGAAGTAACTTATTTTATACACTATGAAGACCTCCCACTGAGGTAATCGTGTATCCCAATGTGTCTGTACCCATTACCCTTGTGTTACTATTGACAGCACGCCTTCTCCTTTTCATGGTCCAGCTTGAATAACAAATTCTTCGGTCACTCAAATTCAAATCTATGTTTCCCTTCCTATACATCTCTTATCAATTATGTATAATCTGATGCTAAAACTTTACATCATCACTGTCTTCCCTCCACTAAGTGATGGAATAAGCCTAAATATTAAAATGCAGGCAACTGTTTTTGCCCATACTTAGGAATCACATATCTATATTTATTTGAGAAAGGTCACTTGAACATATCTTTATATCAAAATGGCCTTTCCAAATGTTACATTTGCTTTTCAGATCTTGACCATAAGAACAGTCTCTCTCATTAACATACTGTCAGCCTTACTGTATAAATAGTCCTATAACTTTTTTCTTTATATTGTAATGTTGTTGGATTTTCAAAAAATTTAGCATTCACTACCTAATAATTCTTGAAAGAATTCCTTAATAGAAATTGAGTAGCTACCATCTCACCAAGACTCTAAGCCAGAAGACTCTCTGTGCTCTCATATCTAATGAGGACCGTTACGTCTCCTAAATCATTCTTACACTTAAGTGCTTCCTTCCGTCCCCACAGCCACTTTGCTACTTGATTCTTACTTTTATCTTGTCTCTCCTGAATGATATTCCCATATCCCTCACTGTTTTCCATGCCGCTAGAAATTTCTTCTTTCAAGCCATCCTTTGTGGCTTCATCGCTAAAATAAAACTCTAATCATGTCTTTCCCTTGCCTAACAGATTCAACGGTCCCCATAGCGTGGCACCGAGGACCTTTATCACCTAGCTCATTGTCTCATTTATTTCCCCTCTTTTCTATACTCACCGTTGTAGTCTTTTAGAAATAATTAAAAATGTTCCCTGGACACTCTTTTCTCCCTCACTTTGGGGCTTGGGGGCTTTAGACATGCTATTCCCTCTTCCTGAAACTTCTTCTCCAAATCCTACCTGGGTAACTATTATTTGCATTTCCTGTTTCTGCTTGGGTATCATATTTTCTTGGCCCTCAAAGACTCCAGTTGCCCCTAACAAGTTGAAAACATTATGCGTTGGCACTTATTAAACGTGTCATCATTGCCTCTATAATTCTGACTCACTTGTACTCTTCATCACTTTTCTGTCTCTAGAAAATAGACAAGTTGATGGCAAGAAGTTATGGTCATTTATTCATCATCATACTCTCAAGGACCTTTTGAGTGTGTGATATCCAGTTGGGGTTCAGTAAACAGTTCTTGAATAAATTACTTCACTTTATAGAAGTAATGGAGAATCAGTCAACCAACCAATTCAAAAACAATCATTACATAAGTACATAAACAAATATATAAAACGATATAACCATAATAAAGGAAATTGCAAGAACAGATGGGGTTTGGAGGGGTGCACTGACTGTTTGGTGTGACCCTTTAGATAAGCTGGTCATAAAGGTCTTTTCTATAAAGGTTTGAGATGAAGTCTAAATCATAAGATCCAGGGCCAAGCACTGCTGAGTAAGAATGTGTTCCTCGTATTTGCTCTGGTAGGGAGAAGAAATTCCCTGAAGCAATGGAACACTGGGCAAGTAAGTTTGGATGAGGATAATGTTTGAAAATTTTCAGGAAATGGAGAGATTCTACTTCCGGGATCACCCTAGTGGGAGGATGTGAGCATCCGGGGCATCCCATGAAATAGAAGTGCCAAAAAGTCCAAGGATGCGAATAGAAAAAAGAAAATGAAAACAAAGATACAGAAGTACTGAAGTTTAAATTCTAGCTGGGTTGAACTTTTATCCAAACCAAAAAAGAACCAAACAACATTTACTTTATGAAGTAAATGAGATTCATTTTTTTTTTCTAGAGAGATGATTGTTTGGGCATTTTTCCCATAAGATGAGACCAAAATGAAATACACATACTCAGACATTTCTCTCTGTAAACAAAAATGAAAGCTAACTAAATTCCGAAAAAAGCTGAGTCTATTTTTCTTAATAGTCTTAAAACCTGCATATTTCTGCTTTCCAAAAGGTATATATCCTATTCATAAAGATTCTGAGACTTTATTCCAATAAATTTGTTCTTCTCACTGAAGCAAATGATTACGTTTATTTTTAAAAAAAACATTACGAAATTGATGAGATCATATATTGTTGCTAAATTTTAATAGCGTCTAAATAAGGCAGGAGTCGGTATATATTTTTTTTTGTTTGTCTGTTGTTTTTTCCGCTCCTGCTGGACCAGTAGCAGCCTCCAAATGACATGATGCTAAATCAGACATTTTTTTTTTTCCAATTTGAAAGGAAAAAAAAAAGCAAACTTCATCTCAGCACCAAATGAGGCAGTTCATGCTGGTTTTGGGAAAAGAATTAGCTCTGGAGAGAAAAATAACAAACGCAGACCTGAAGTCTTTCCTATATATTGAAAAAGGCCAGTTTGGAAAGAAAATGCGGGAAAACAAACACAGGGTGCCCAGGTTTCTTTATCATACCTGGAGAAGGATATGCTTAAACCTACACAGCCATGCCCTGGCGCCAGCTCTTCATTATTTTTGCTCTTTTAAAATGGCACCTACTGCCCTATAAAGTGATCTATTGGGACTTCAAAGCTGTGGCCATTGCATGTAGCACAGGATGTACGCAATTAATTATGTGATGCTTAAATGACAGGGTGTAGGAAAAATAGGGGAGAAGAACGTTTTTTTT
>NW_006436283.1:7749295-7753176 GCF_000325575.1 Pteropus alecto | reverse complement strand
AAAAAAAAAAAAAAAAAACCCAAAGTAATCTGAAAGACCTAGTTGTCTGCCTGCCAACAACCAGTAGCAGATAAGGCCTCCAGTTGCTGTGGAAACTCAGGCCTCCAGGAGCCAGAATCCAATTTCAGAAACCACAAAATCAACATAAACGTGCGCAAAAATAAAAAGGTTTGTTTGGCAAGTAATAAGGAGAAGGCTACCAATGTATAAAACACATGAACCAAGGTGACCTCAGCCAGCCGAAGCCGTAATGACGATGTTGTCCGCGGCAGATCTGGCACCTTCAAAATGAGCGGTAACGAGACACAGGCCATGCTGCTTTCTGTTATCAGGTAATTGCTACCTTTTTGAAATATTAACTGTCCACCACCTCTTCCCATGCCTCACCTCAAACGACATAACGCCACCCTTCACGAAAGCAACATTAGAGACCTTCATTTTAAACCAAGAGGCCAGAAAAGAGACAGCTAGATGTTTCCCTTGTTCTTTAGATCATGAATTGCATGGTATATCATCCAGGAAAAAGAAAAAATTAAAAAAAAAATAGATTATACATACAGACTTCTTTATCTCTCCTGTAATATCTGCAAGGACCAATATTCTAAAGTAAGAAGCGGGCTTCACATGTGAACGATTAATAATTTCAAAATGTAATGTTATTCTCAAAAATTTTATTTGATTTACTTCCGTTAGGAATTAAAAAAACATCATCTAAAATAAAAGCCATGTGATGGCTGGATGGCTCTGAATTCATCTTATGCTCTCAGAAATCATTTACACATGCAACATTATTTTTGTGTCTTATTTTTGTTTTCTTTAGACACTAAATGCTCTGCCAGACTGACTTCATCTATAGGTTGAGTTATTATTTGCTTAGGTAAGGCTGACTTGTATTATATTCTAGCACTAAGCCCAGAGGACTGTCAGTATAAATTTCAGAGAATCCACAAGCTTAAATTAAGATCATACAGAAAATGTACCAGCATATTTGATTCTGAGGAAGTGACCTAAAATTCTTTTCCAGGAAGGAAAAATATAAGAAAAAAATAAATATATTTGAATTCCAGACAGATAAATATGTAAAGAAACCAAACCCAACACAGAAATATTAACTGTGTATTAATTCACTATACAAACATCCCTGCCTCCTTTATTTTTTCTCTCAATCCTAAGTATTTGCTCCTCAAACTGAGAATGAAAAGTAAAATGCATAACTGCATTTACAATAACCCACACTGGCGATTGTTTGTGTAGAAAACTCTCGCTGTGTGGCAGACTCTGCATCCCATCCTTTGTCTCCTGGGCCCACAGCTAAGCCATGTCTTTCTGTGACTACGTTCTGGCTGACTCAGTGCAGTGTAGGCAGAAGTAATAAGCACCACTTTCAAGACTGGCCCTACTAAATCTCGCTTATGAGCCTCCATACTCTAGTTAGTTGACTAGTTGGTTATCCACTAGTTAGTTGTCCATTTACCGATTAGATACAGAAGATTCAAGAGAAGCTCTCATGCTCCTAGGTGACAGCATTATCCATCATGGAGGAAGTCGGGCTCTCTGGCTTACTGCCTGGGGAAGAGCTCTCCCTGGGCGGGCCACCTGATCTAGGGCATCCATGCTAGACTCGGCAAGGGTGACAATTAGCTTTTACTATGTTGAGCCACGAATGTTTGCAGAATTGGTTCCCATAGCGCACATCCTATCTACTACAACACCCCTCAAAGGACAACCGGAGCATTACCAACGTCTGCGAAGCAGTCTCGGACACCTTTGCCTGCCGCATCCAGCTCTATCAGAACCCTGATCACATGTGATGGTTATATAGCTGTTACTTTAGCAAGCAGGCATTTTTATCAAAGTTTTCCAGGTTTTGCATGTTGCCATTTGGGGTCTAGAAAATATACCCATCAACCTGTAGCTACCTAGTAAGGATGAAGATAAAAAAGAAAAACCATAAATATCCAGAAAAGGGATTTTCTTCTTCCTCCTGCCCCAAACTCTTATGGCAGCTCCTATAAAAGACCATTGGGCAATGAGGACAACTGAAGGGAAACTCACAATCCTTAGCTTATGTTTTGAAGAGAAAAAGAACACTTGGCCACAGTGATGAGAAACATCTTTCTGGAATCGAGAATGGCAGAGAGAAGCTCAAGGCCTTCAGCTTTCAGTGTCGTGGGGGCAACCTGACATTTAAGTATCTGTTATCATGAGCAAGGTTTGCGCGGTATAAAATTCTATCAGGAGTAGAGAAACATTTATACGACCAGAAGAGTCAGGGGAAATTGAGAACACTTCTTCTTGTTTTCATAGCCACCTCAGGCATTATAAGAAAGGAAACGCGATACTAAAAAGTGTTCATTTGACTCAGATAATGTCACATCATTTTTCTCATTAAAAGTTGCAACTTCAATTTGTTTTAATTCATTTATACCGAATACCCATTTGTCGGATATATTATTGGTGTTGTCATAAATGAAATTTTACGTAGACCCTAAAAAATCATGTTTCTAAGACTATTTAATGACTTTGGAAAGTTTTGATATATTCTAAGTGAAAAAAACTCAAGGTATATAATTTAAATTATATAATAAAATATTTGTGAAATATGTAAAAGCTATTTTACTAAGTAGAATTATAAGTGATTTTTATTTAATTTCTTCCTTATAGTTTACTATAATTCCAAATTTTATCTACTAAGTATACTTTGTCATTTTATTGTTAGAATAGATTAATTACTGTTATTTGTTCAAATAATTCAGACCACTTGCATGCAAGATAAGTTTAAAGCAGTCTTCAAAATTAAAATATATTTAAACTATGTATTTACAAAACTGGAGAGATCACGAAAAATTAAGGAAATAAAATTCTGTAATAATAACGATAATAGTACAATGTGTCGGGTGTTCTTTTTAAGAATTGTGCTCATATTAATTTATTTAATAACATCTAAAAAAGTAGCTAATCATATTACTTTCTTTTTACAAACAAAGAAAGAAACAAACAATGAAGCACAGAGAAGTTGAATGACTTGCCTAAAGTCACTCAGCTTAGTGGAAGATCTGGGCTTTGAACTCAGGTAGTCTGGCTCCAGAAGCTGAACTTTTAGGTACATTACTGTAAGATGGTCACCAGAAGCAAAAATAGAGTTTACCCTTGGGTTACTCTCTCAAGGCAAACAGCGAATACAGGTTCTATAATTGCATTTTCTACTATTAAAAAACATAAATCGACGTTTATCTGAATATAAAGATGTTTTTCTAAATATTAAGAGGAACTGGTTGTTCAAATTATTGAGGGCAAAAGTGGGCAAGATTTTCAACTGTAGAATGCAGAAATGAAATCCAGTGTTGGGAAGGAAAGGAAGCAATGAATCCTCACGCTTTTCCAATGTGTCATCTTTCTGTGGGCAAAGGTGGATAATGATATGCTCTCTTACGAAGAACAGGGATGCTGCTGGCTGTAGCCCTAGAGCCTTCCCCTTTCTCCTCTTAATGATCAAACACCCAGTCCCGGGTGGAGCGGAGCAGCAGAGCTAAACAAAACTTCTTCGGCAAGATCACTTCTGCCAAAGGGACATGATTAATCTAATAATGTTGCACATTAAATCAATTTGCACCGAGAACACGAAAGCCACACACGGTGATATATAGCCTATGGGAGATTCCCCAAAGAAACCCAAGCCCCAGCCGATGTTTTAGCCTCTTGCTACGTCTTTTATTTTACACAGAAAATTAAATTTTAGTAGTCGCGTTCTATTTTCGTTTAGAATGTCCATTAAAAGTCTGGCTGTAATATTTATGAATACCAAAACAAGACCACCAGGGCACATAGCTCCTAAAAGCAAGTCTCAGTTATAGCTCTACCCAGCAGTTCCTCAGACATAT
>NW_006436283.1:7609103-7749256 GCF_000325575.1 Pteropus alecto | reverse complement strand
AAATAAAAATCATGACCTGAAACAAACTATATGAGAGAGTTTCAAGTTGTAAAAACAGATAACACACACAAAAAAATAATAACAAATGTTAAAATATAATAATAAAATTCCTCTATGTGATTTAGAAGCCGTTTCTTTGCTATTACTTCATTCCTGCAGTTAGAGGGTATAGGGTCAGCTTCAGTGAACGCTCATGAGATTTCATTATAAAATCTTTGGGAAGATACTTTTGAGGGCATCCTCAAATATTTAGTCAAGAGTATGTTAAAGTCTAAACTGCAGGTGTATTAACCAAAAGTTTTTTCACCCTCAATCGTCTTTTTTTTTTTTTGCCCCCAAATTTTGCTGAGTTCCTAGTGCTTTTGTTTTGTTTCATTTTGTTTAGCGTATGTCAGGATTAGCTTATAGATTGACTTGGACAGAGCGAATTGAAAGAGACAGAGTGATTTGCAGTGAGATTGTTAGTGGCTATTGATGAGTAGAGATAAATGGCGATACGACACATTAAAGATAAACCATATCATAAATCATAATGTGAGTTAACAGAGAAATAGGATTTAACTTTTTGGGGGGAAAAAAGTTTTCTATACTATTTTCCAGTGACACATTTCCACTTACAATTTACCTGTCAAAGTTAAAACTTAAGACCATCCTTGACATTTGAAAACACAAATTATGTTTTTACATGACGGATTAACTTGAATCTGCAGTTAAAAAATCAATCGCCAAATTTAGGTTCAGCTTTGCCTGTGAGGTCATCTTTGTCTTTTTCCCATGATAAACTTTGCAAAAAGATTATATTTTCTGAGCAATAACTTTCAAGACCACAACCTCTGTATAATTAACCTGTTCTATTGCTCCCCTAAACCCAAAGCAATGGAAAGGAGACGTAACAGAGAAAGAAGACAAACGAGCATCAGAGAGTCTTTCTTCACACCTTCCCCAGTCTTGAAATGTTGCTTCATCCTCCCCTGACACTTTCTCAGTGACAAACCTTTTCCTCTGCTCTGCATGCCACCCTCTCTGCTAACCCAGACTGGACTCCATCAAAAACGTCTGTTGGGTCACATGCTTCTGGGCACAGGAATGAGGTTATGCAAAGCTTGGCCTTGTGATTGTAGTTCCAGCCAACAAATTGACTTTTTCCTAAACATTTTTCCCCTTTTTTTAATATAAAGAAAGAAAGCCTCTCATTTAAACTAAGGCATAGGGAGAAAAATGAGGAAAGAGGGAGGTGATATGGAGCAAGCTGATGAAAAAAATGTACCAGAGCACTAGTGAGTTTTGCTCTTGAGTTTAATTTAGTAGCATTTTCTGTGTCACTGGACCTGCTTAATCAGAGAGGATTTATGTGCAATGTCATGCTGTGATTCACAGTGTGTGCGTGTGCGCACGTGTGTGCTTGTGTGTGTGCTGTGTCTGTGTGCATGTGCGCATGTGCTTGTGTGTGTGCACGCACACGCATGTGTGCATTTATAAGCATGGCGACTTGCATACTGCAGAGAAATGCTAAGCTAAAAATCCTCCCTCAATGAAATGAGGGCAATGTTTTCTTCTAGTCACCTTTCAAAGGAACTGTCCTGTCTTCTGGACCCAGAGCTACGGTGGCCCACCTGGACTTTGCAGGGCAGATTTGCCTGGATTCGTTTCTCACTCCATCTCCGGGATGGCAGAGAGCCAGATACTCTCCTGGTAATCACGTGCTCTCTGCGGCTTACAGTTTTTCTCTATCACTTAGCTCTGCAGACCTTTTGAAGTGGACTTATTCTGGCTTTGCTCACTTCCTGCCATTCTTCAGAATGCCTTTGAGTGATTTTGGACAGTAAAGGAATGTTAGATTAAAAATCAAACATCTTGGGACTAAAATCTTAAATCCGAGCACTGAGGAAAGCCAGAGATTGAGGAGTCCCTTACCCCTGCCAATGTCTTCTTTGCCACCAATATACATCATTTCTTAAAACAGAAGTACAACTTTTGAGATTTATAATATAATTCAGCCTTCAAGCAATCCTTTTTTTTTTTTTTTTTGGAGGCGAGGAGGAAATGTGTTAAGATATACATGATCAGACCTAATGAACTTGACTCTGGCCTTGGCTGACTTTTACATTTAGTGGGCTTCTGGAGGGTCCTCAGTAACACAGGTTAACTGAATTAAGAAACATGGCTCATCCGAGTGGGTACGGAAGGCTTCAGAACCACACTAAATTCTAGAACAGACTAATTTTTTTGACTCAGGCATATGAAAGCTTTAAACCAAGACAATCCATATGAGTTTATAAATTCAACAGAGGAAACAGATCTGCCTTGAGGGAGAAGAGGTTGGTAGGTATCAGGTAAGAGTTCAGAAACTCAGGTGACTAGGTGGGGTTTGAGACCTGGGCGAAGGTGGAATATAGTCAAAACCAGACACCAGGTTAAAAGTGTAGTTAAACAGGTGGACTGCTCATTACGAAGCATGATACTAGCTTGGACTCCTAAGACTCTGTGGTCTCACAGACATATCAGACGGATGCCATTGCTCTAACTGCATACAACCAGGCTCTCTCTTGCTGCTTCTGGTTCTGGATAAAACTGAGCTACACTTAGGCCATTGTCACTGCTGCAATATGGAGGAGAGGGATGGGAGAGAAAATCAGGAAGGATTCAAAGTAAAAGATGTGCCCCAAACTGAAGGTCTGAGGTGGCTGCGATGAAATGAAGTGGCCTGACTATGTGGGTGGGGGGTGGAGTTGGCAATCAATAAAACTGCTTAGAAGAACAACAGACATTTTGTTGTTGTTGTTCATGCCATAGTCATATAAATATTGTATCTTTAAAATCAAGGAAACATGGAAACTATAAAGACAGCTTCCTCCCGCTTAAATCAAAAGGGTATGGTAATTTTTTTTAGATTGCCCTTAATTATATATACATTTTATAATGAGGATTTATTTGGAAGTCTTAAATGTAACTGAGTAGTTAGATAGGAAATTATGTCCTATCTTTTGTGTTTCCTTTATGTGTTACCTTTGGTGTTGCAGAGAAAGTAATTGATATTAACTTAGTTTCATAAACTTTCCTGTTAATTCAGCACACATTATTCAAGGTCATCCATTCCCACAATAAATCTTATAGGTATACCTAAAATATTTAGTCAGTCAGTTTACGTATTGTTAATATCATTATTGTTTTATGCGGCTAATACTCAATAACACATAGTCTATTTTCTAAAACAAATTGAGTGTATAATCATTTTTCAGGCATTGTTATTATATATAAGTCCAGAAGATCACATATGAAGAATATTAAATACCTGTGATTACCTTATGAAGGACATACCTGTTACTATCCTAGGTCCAGAATCCTTTAGACTCTAGATTACTATTAGAAAAAAAATGGGATCCTATTTTTGTGCAAATATAAATAAATGGTGTGAATTGCTCCAACCAAGAGCACTCATGTAGGCTGTGCTCTTTCCAACAGATTTCCATGTATTAATGTATTTATATTATCCAATAAATGCGATCTCTACATGACTAAGTTTTTCATCACTACGACTACAAATGCCAACTTATAAAAGGTTGGAGAAATTCCACCATTCCAGAAAGAGGGAGAAGACTGAAAAATCACTCCGTAACTACTTTCAATTTCAATCAAAAGTCTGTGCATCAGACGCAACATCCGATTCTTCGTCATGAATACGATGGGGATTACTGTAAGCAGCAAAGAGAAAACCTTGACTAATTGGAGAAAACGATGTTAGTTTTGAGGATGTGGCAAAATCTTACTTGGGGCAAAATTTTACATTCTCTTTCCTCGCCCTCACAGAATATTGTGAAAAGGTCCATGATGGTTTGAGACAGGTAAACCCAGGCTTACGAGCCTCCAGGAACATGAACGTGAAGCCTCCAGGAACATGAACGTGAAGCCTCCAGGAACATGAACGTGAAGCCCTGTGAGATCTTTTACGGCCATGTGAACTCCCCGCTGTCACCTCACACACAGAACTAAATGTATTTGCTGGCTGGCTTCCCTCTTTCTGTCAGTGGCGCCACCATTTTACCAGCCACCCAGGCTTGAAATTTTGGAGTTAGTTTTCATTCTTTTGGCTTCCTACACCTTCACCCCGTCACTTACTAAATCTATTAAACTCTTTTATGTCTCTTTCTCATCCACACCTATCTTGCTTGTGCCATTTCAAGACCCCAATTTAAACTCCTATTATTTTATGCCTGTTCAGCTGCAGCACCCTTATAATCGAACCTTCCCCGCCACCCCATTCGACTGACCCTCCGTGCCGCCACTAGATCACACTTCTTTGAACGTAACTTTGATCATATTATTCATCTTCGGCGTTTCTGCCTTGCGTTTATCTGCATTGCACAAGCTGGTGATGTGCTCAGCAACAAAAAACAGTCACGTGATTAAATACATTTGGGAAAGACTGTCTACGCTTCTTTATGGAAATTCACACTGCTCCTTAGTATATCAATGGCTTGAAGAAATCTCCCTATGGAAAAACCTAGTCTATTTTCTTTAACACTCCTGTTTCTCAAATTTAGTTGTACATGAAAATATTTTTTTTTCTCATGTAAAAAAACATCTCTTACATTGAATATTTTAAGTACCATCCTTTGGGAAACGTTTGGAAGATAACATTGCAAATCTTTAGCTTGATGTAATTTTTCATAATCATGCTCCATTCTGTCTAGTCCTACCCTGCACAACTCCCCAGGGCACATGGATGCCACCAGGACAACTTACCCTGCTCTCTGATCATGCTTATTCCTTCTCCATTAACTTCTACTGGTTAATTAAAAAAAAAAAAAGTTATTTGTATCTTTCCAGAACCAATTCTATGCCACCTTTTTCACAATGACTTTGTAATGTTCCAACTCCATAAGTTAAATCAGTCTCCAACATGTGGGACACAGTAATTGTAACAGTCATAGAGTAATTCCTAATCTATCAAACTCAATTTAGCAGAAGTCTATTAAGCACCTCTAGTTGGCAGACAATGATGGTAGGAAGTAAATTATGTGATGCCTTCGTGTAGGCATGAGGGTGCTCTCTGGGGTGTCTGAAGAATTGGAGATATTGCTGTAATAGCGTCATGAAACCACAATGGAAACCTAGCTCATTCGATTTGGAAACTGGGGGTTGTGGCTCATGTAAAGCCACAGAAAGATAGTCTCTGAGCCAGCTCTAATTTAGTCAAAACATTAAACAATCATTCTCATTAGACAACACATTCTGGTTAACCTGTATTCCCATATTTACCTCAAAAGCTACATTATCTGACTGCACTTCATGAGACAGAGGACACTTGATCACCGTCACCTACTAAGAGTTCCTCATCACACTGAAAACTATTATCAAGTATCTCTTCAATTACTTATTCTTCGGGCTACAGAAATCCAATTCCTTTTTTTTTTTTCTCAAAGGTCTGAATTTCTTGCCTTTAAACATCATTCTTTTGCTCTGGACTCTCTCTAAAGTCCTCATGCCCTTCTTTACTCGTCAATTTCACCACTGGTTCCTCTGCTGCATAAATAGCAGAGCAATGTCCTAGGCAAGCATACGACGTGCTAGGGTTTGAGTTAGTTAAGTACCCAACTCACAAATACTTATTCAGAATGTCCCAACCTTGTAGTGCAAAACTTGGCCTTGGATCAAAAGTGTTTTAATGGCCTGTTCATACAGCATTACATGAGGGTGATGATTTTTTAAAAATTCTTCTGGGCATAATATTAAACTACAGAAACCCCTGAATAAGTACATCCACGTAGCACTAGATATTTAAGAGCTATTTATGATTTCCACTATTTATTTGTTTAAATAAATATGACACATTTAAAATCTTTAAGATATATATCATACAATATACTATGCTAAAATATACTAAATATCTAGTTATATAAAATTAAATAAGGCATGTAAGTTTTCTTTTCTTTCCATGTGGTTTAAATTTGGTGGCTGTGTGTGTGTGTGTGTGTGTGTGTTCCCCATTGGCATGTTTCTTACTACCAGATAGAGAAGGACAGTAGAATACATCCTTCATCGGAGGTCAGTAGCCCTAAATTAATCGAATTTTAATTTATAAGTCTGTAGCACAATAGGTAGAGGGAAATGACATTTCATTGATAAAGGACTAAGAATTGGACTGGTAGCAGATTTCCCAAAAGTAACAAAAGAAATGAGAAATTAGTGGACTCTTCATAGCAGAGTACTTGAGAAAATAACTATCAAACTAGAATAGTATGCTAAGCTAATTCATCTTTAAAAAAAAGGAAGGACAAAATAATAATATCTTCAGAAATTATCTTTCTTAATGTCTTAAGAAAGATTCCACTAATGGACTGAATTGAAAAATATACTTTAAGGGGAAGAAAAACAAGCCTAGGAGAAAATTCAAGATGTGAAAACAAATAGTAAGAAAAAATAGTGAACGTGTATTAAATACCAACAAACATTATCTGGTCTAAAACAATAATATTAATACTGATACTTAAAATAATAAGTGATTTTTAAAGAACAGTAATGAAATACAGGACACTGACAGCATGTAAACTGGAAGATATCAAGTCTTTATGAGGTCCTTATAGCTTTCTTGAGAGGAACGGGATAGAAAAGAGGGTTTAAGATATTGTTAAGCTTTGTACTTGAGTAACCAAATATGCACAATAAAATTTCAAGAGTGATCTCTAAAAGAGTAGGAGTATCATGATTAATTATAAATCTTATTTAAATATTAAAATGTTAAACTTTGGGCTTAATTAAGTATTTATAATTTCCAGAGTAACCTCTAAAAGGGCAGATATAGAGTAATTCGGAACCCAGTGAAAATTTTCGAAAGGCGGAAAAATGAAAAATAAACAAACTTCTTAAAAACCTAAAGTAACCCTAAGGAATATGAGAAAGGGGATTAAAAGAAGATAAGAAGAGAAATAAATAGAAATTGTAAAGTTAGACACTATAAAGAGCTTAATAATATTGATAGGATAAATGGACTAAACTTGCTATTTAAAAGATGGGGAGATCAAATTGTGTTATAAAAACAATCCCAGCTTATAAATAGGCATTCAGAACATACCAACCCTTAACCCTACGCTACTCATAAGACACTCTTCTATAGCATAAAGATATAGATTATTTTTTAAAAAGAAACTGTAAAAGGTATACTCAGGTTATGCCAACCAAAAAGTGGGTGACACGGCAATATTAACATTATACAAAAGATACATTAAGATAAAAGTATTATCAAGAAGTTACTATACAACAACAAATAGTGCAATTTATCGATAAGATTAAAAAAATAAACTTGCATTCATCTATTAATTTAGCCTCAGAATATATAAATAAAAATGGCTAAAACTGCAAAAAAATTAACAGATTCATAATCATAGGGGAAGTTTCAACACACCAACTCAATGATAAGTTACAGACAAAATTAAATCAATGGAATATTTACCAACACAACGAATAAGATTGATTTAATGGACAGATGTGTAATTATGCACTTAACAGTTGGAGAAATACAACCTCTTCTGGAGCATATATTTAAACATTAGGAAAACTGAATATATGTGAGTAGGTCATAGTTTAAGGCTCAATAAATTTCAGAAAATAGGTTAACATGTTTTTGATAAATAACATGACATGACTATGTTAAAAGTCAAGAAAAACAATATAAACCTATATATACTTGGTAATAAAAAAACGTACCTCTGACACAAAATAATGGAAATTTGAAAAAATATTGAATAAAAATGAAAATAATACTTTAAAACAACTATGGATATATCAAAAATGGAGTTTCATGGAAGATTTGTAGTTTTAGAAAAAACAAAAGTCTGAAAACTAATGAGCTAAACATCCATCATTACAAGTTAAACAAATATAAGAGGATAATCCTTAAAACATAGAAGGAATGAGCTAGCAAGGTTAAGAGCATAAATTAGCATAATAAAACATAAAAATTCAATAAGGGAATCAACAAAGCCAAAAATTGGTTTTTAGGAAAGACTGGGAAATAAATTTATCTCAAGATCAAAAATAATAATTAGGAATGAAATTGATGCAGAAATACATATACGACAGAGAATTAAAAGGACATAATGCACAACTCTTTACCAATCTGAGAATTAGATAAAATAGATAAAGTTGCAGATTATAGTACCCAAAGAGAATATTCTGAAAAGCTCTATAATTATACCTAAAACAAACGCATACACTTCAGAAACTCTCACAAAGAAAATACTAGCACAATAGAGTTTAACAGGAGAGTTTTTCTAAAATTTCAAGTGTAAGATTATTCCAATCTTATTCAAATATTCTCAAAAATGGAGAGCCTATGTTTCGACTCATTCTTTGAAGCCGTAAAATTTTGGTACTAAAGCTATATAAAAAGAATAGTTAAAAAAAAAAAAAAAGAAGGAAAAGCTCATTTATTCATGAACTTGGATATAAACATTGCAAAGAAAATACTATCAAACTGAATTCTACATTCTATAAAAGAGATTAAACTAGTTTTAATTCAGTAACACAAGGGTTGTTTAACATTTTGAAATCTAAAATCTTACCTCATCACACAGCACTGATTAAAAGGAACTGAGACATAGACTAAGGCAGCTGCCCAAAGACTTGCATCCATTAAATGGCTGAACTGGGACTTATATGGGAAAGATTAAATAGTGACCATCTTGCACAAGAAAGATGGAGAAATTCAATGGGATAAAGCATACAAGGGGCAGTGGCTGACATACAGAAAAAGATCTTTGAATAGGGAAAAATAGTATTCTTTTAACTACTTTTTATTTCGCCCACTCCTTCACCCCTTCCCATTAGAATCAAGGGTATGGAAAAATAGAGTATCAATTGTAGGATTTTTCTCTTTTTTTAGGTAATATACCCGATTTTAGGTAACGTAGATGTTCTTTATTGTGGAGCTTTGAAAGGGGTAGGGCAGAAGGGTAAGGCTGAAATCGGAAGGTTACTGTCAAGTGAGAAGGTGAATCAAAGATGCTGAATTATCATGCCCAGAATGATCCAGAACGGCCAAACAAATGGGTTGCTCAAATAAACTGAGCTGTATCTAAAATGTTCCAGATCCCAGCAGTGGAATCAGAATGAGTTTTGAACCCTGAATTTAAACACGTATCACCTTTTCACTGTGTTATATGTAAATCACAGAAATATTTTATCGTGCCATTTCACATTTCTGTGTATTTTCTCTAGGCCCCTCTGCTAATTTCTGGAATCTCTCCATTCAGAGTCGGAGTCATAATCAGATTTGGCCAGTCGATACCAAGGCAACTGTCTGTATGTTTTCTTTCTGCTGTATCACAGGATGCCAGCACGCAGCTTAAGAAACAGTCAGGAATATGAAGTCTGTTTCTTGAGGGGCTGATTAAGCAAGACAAAGTCAATTAACATCTGATTCCTCACAGGTTCCTGCAAGCAAATTGTTCCAATTACCCAAAACCAGTGAGCAAATTGTGAGATAATTAAAAGGGGCAGTCATGACTCCACTGACATGGCTCTGCCACTGTGCTGTCAGAGATTCTGTCGAAGACTGAGTCAAGAGCAACTTCAAACACGCGAATTTTGCTGCAAGAAAGTTCTCCTCACTTATGTGTAGATACAACTCCTATATATTTTATTTAATTTTAAGTACGTTTCAAGTGCAATGTGTTTGTCTGCATTTTACATTGTTATTTTTTAACAGTTTATGACTTTCATTTAAATATAACATAAATGCAACATCTTTACAAAGTGTGTTTAGTATATATGTTGTCACAGCCAGGACGTTTTACAACTCTGTGGAATAAAAGATAGACTCCACTGTTACTGTTTACAGTCTGTAATAAGGCAACATAAAAACAAAGTCCACATTAGTTGTGTAGACAGCATACTTTTATGAGCCTGTTAAACTTTGTTTTCACAGGCTACTTAGTCATTTCAAACTAGAGCCTAAACAAACTACCCATATGTTTACTCTGTTTGTCACCAAGAATTAAGATCTGATCTCATTATGTAGGTGGTCATTAATGCAGAGTTGCATAACTTTCCTTATTGTGTTTATGGAAGAAGCTACCAAGAACCAAAATGTAGTGGACCGGCAGATGGGATGTGACAAGACTCTTAACGTGGATACAATGGCATTTTCTGTGACACTGTATGAGCCTTCGGAGCAGACAGAAGTCAGGCTTTCTTAGATGACGTGGTTTGGACAAAGAACTTGCAATGTTGTACTGATATGAACTTACGAGAAATTCCACCTCTACCTGAAAAAGGGAGAGAGTTGTAACTTATTTGCTCTCTCAAGATAATGCAAATGAAGCTTGTGGTCCATCATTTTTAGGATATAAAACAACTAACAAATGTTTAAAAGAGTAGGGCCAGAATGGCGAATAATCAAAAGGGCAAATCATATGAAGAATATTTTCAAAATGATAGGATTGTTTGGGGTTGATGAAATAAGCCAGTTAGCTTCCAACACCTGAAGGAATGTGATGAATTAGACTTGTTTGGTGGGTCTCCCAGAATATATAGGGACCTTGCCTCATGATAAAATATGATAACACGTTACCTGAGATTAGTTGGCATTCCCCTTTATGGCATTTTAATTTAATTTGTATACTATGATTTTCCCACCTTATGCAATTTTAAAGGACTAAATATAATTTTATTATATCCTGAGTAAAAAAGAATTCGTATTTATTTTGTGTCCACTGCACACAAGACATTCTACTGAATAACTGGCATCCATTTACCTTATTACATGCTTACAGGAATTTTATGCAGTGAAAACTGTTATTTGCATTGTGCACAATAGATAAAAATGAGGTTCAGAGTATTTAAGTAATTTGCCCAAAGTCATCCTACTAGTAAATGATGGAAAGTGAGATTCAAACTAGTTTTCTGTTGGCATGCGTCTTTGTTTTTCATTATTAGAATGTACTAGTTAATGCTTATAATACATTTTTACCAAAACTTATTTATTAATAAACATTTATGAAGTGCTTATTATATTCCAGAAACTATTCTTGGTGTGACGAATATATCAATGAAATAAAATTAGAGAGCAGACAAACCACAAACTTATAAGCAAAGTGATATAGACTACGGGAAAAAAAAGAACAGAGAAAAAAACTTGGAGGGTTGGGTGGGATGAGCTGCATTTTTAAATCGGGTGGGCAGGGTAGAGTTCCTTGAAAAGCTAGCATGCGTACAGCTCTGAAGGAGCTGAGTGAATCACGTGGATGTTGAGAAGTAGAATGTTCCAGGTAAAGGAAACAACGGTGTGGAGACACACATGAGAACGGGCCAAACATTTAAGAGAAATGACCAGAAGGCCAACATGGCTAGAGGAGAACATGACATTTGAACTTTACAATAGACATTTACGTGATTGAAATGTAACCTTCGTGGACATTCTTCATAAGAATTATAGATCATTTTTTATAAGAGATGCGATTTTAACCACTTAAAAATGAACATTTCTTGGAAATTTAGTTATATTCACTCATTCAACAAATCTTAACTGAGCGCCTAGTATGAGCTAACATTCTGGGGCATTAATGAAAACAACAGCCAAAGACTCAGATTTTCATGTCATGTGCCGATGACCATGACCAAGCAGGGTAGATCCTGAATTGAATACAGGTTAATATTAGAAATTCTAGTTACATAACACATCACGCAAATATGATAAAAGAGAAATCTCTCCATTTATGTCTAAAATGATTAGTACTTAAAAAACCTACTTGTGTAATAGTAAAATAGGTATGATAAAAATCAGTGGATGACAAAATACTAAACATAAATGGAAAAATTCCCATTACCATCTGAAAAGAGACAGGAGTTATCCATCATTGCATCAATTATTCTAAATGATCTATTCAATGCAATAAAACTGACAATCAAAACCATCTAAATTTAGTGTATTTGTATCATCTAAATGAAAACCTCCCCTAATATATATATATATTACATATATCCTTTTACATATATATGTATGTATATATTCCACACATTTACATAAAACACACACATTATATACATATATTTTTCTTTTAAGATAATTCCCTAAAGTCTATTTGTCTTGGGTCAAAGGGCACACATACTGTTTAGAGTTTAAAAACAAATTTTCCAATTTTCCCTTAGAAAGTTTATGACACATGTTCATTAGGTTTGGAGACTAGAGAGTAGAGGGAAAAATGTCCTTTTCTAGGAAAAATTTGCCTCCCCTAGTTAACTCAAAACACTCAGGCTGGATGTAGGGATGGGATTAAAATACAATTTGATCGGTTTTAAAACGTTCCTCTAAAAGATGATTTGTAAGGCCTGAAGTACATTGAGGTATATTTATAATAATTATCCAGCTAATAAAAAGACACAATTACTTAGGACTGCTTTGGTTCTCAAGTTGCCTGAGTACTTATGGAAACTTTTTTCATAATAATCTTTTACATTTTTTATATTTTTACAATAATGATTAGATGCACGATGAGAAAGGAGGTTGAAAGGATGTTACTTCAAGCAAAGTCTAATAAGAGGGTGTTTCTATGAACCTTTGCATTCAGCCTAGACACCCAACCAGCCTATTTAAAATGCACATTGATAGAGGAACAGACAGGGTGAAGTTATTGATACCAGATAGCCAAAGAATACAGGATCTAACGATTCGTTCACTGATACTGAACAGAGCTGTTAACAAAAGCCCACTGTCACAGCCAACCCCTGACCTCCGACCACCTGATTCAACGTGAGGCTGACCTACAACAAAGCGGCATAGGTACTGTCTGTGAGATTTTCATCACTGCTGGGCTGAGTCAACCGCCATTGGTTTGGGCCAGTGTATCGCATCTCCCTTTAATATTTCTAAATCATTTTGTCTCTCTGAAGTTGTTTCACCTTAATGTTCCGGCTATCTCAAAAGTCTCGATAAGCTCCATTAAGGCTATCCAAAGACGGTCCCTTCTGACAGAAGCCTCACCGAGATCATATCTTTTGAGCCTCCATCAAATCTGCCCTGTCACAGAGCAGATGGATGCAAATTAGCATGTTACTAAGAAGGAAAGAAACGTGTCCAACTTCTAATAGGCTTATGATTCATCTTCTGACGGCTCACAGGCCTTTCTGGACCACAGCGATTGGCCATCTGGTTTTATGGAGGATGATAAATTCAGGAATAACATGACTCTTGGTCCTCTGTCCCTCTAAACTCGAGTCACAAATATTGTGAGTCAGATGTCCCCACCCGACAACACAACAGCTTCTGAGCTCAAATGCTCCTTTGAAGTAGCCCATGCCACCCAACTTCAATTAGGCCTGGGCTACACGACAGAATTCTTTTTCTTCAGCACCACACACACACATGCACACACGCACACACGCACACACACACAAGCACACACTGTTTTTTTAAAGAAGGCAGAGGCACCAGTCAGATGTCCCCACCCGACAACACAACAGCTTCTGAGCTCAAATGCTCCTTTGAAGTAGCCCATGCCACCCAACTTCAATTAGGCCTGGGCTACACGACAGAATTCTTTTTCTTCAGCACCACACACACACACGCACACACGCACACATGCACACACACACACGCACACACTGTTTTTTTAAAGAAGGCAGAGGCACTGGGCCAAATAAACTACGTTAAGCAGTGGGTTCCATTTTAGGTGTTGACAGTGTATAATAAATCCAGGCCTACCTAACATTTACAGGGACGTTATAAAATGACTGAAATGGCATGAGCTGGTTACCAGGCCAACCAGACAAACACAATAAACAGGCAGCAGTGACAGGAGTAAGTTACACCATCTCTCCGGTCTGAAATATATCACTTTACATTAGTCTCTGACCACTTTGAAAGCTCTTTGTTTTATATTTTTCAAAATGCTCTTTTACGGCATAGATTACCATTTAAATCTTTTCAGATGAGGAAGTTTCTTCTTTTTTTTTTTTTTCTTCCCAAACTTGCCTCGCTCTAGAAAGTAGAACATTTATTTTTATTTTAACTCTAATTAAAAAATAAATTCAAGTCTTAAGAACAATGTTAAGGCTCAAACCCTGACGGTCCCTTCTGGCAGATTAAAAAAAAAAAAATTTCCCTAGACTAGAAAGAAAATAAACAATAACAGTAGTTAGTATATTTGGTTGGTTTAAACTATTCTGGTGAAACGGCAGTGGTTTGCAGGACTATTTAACTCCTTAAAAGTCAGTCTGTACTCCAAAGAACTTTCTCTCTTAATGGAGAATACATTTTATTATAAGCAGAGAGTTCTAGAACATCGTAGCTGGAACGAGTCTTAGAAATCATCAGACATTTCCTTTATTTGACGGCAAAAAAAAGAAATAGATTTTTAGAGTTTTTATAATTATGAAAAAAAATGATATCTCATTTCTGCTTTTTATGCCATACAAAATAATTGATTTTTACTCCTTTGGCCAATATTCATGGACGTAAAAGGAGCAATGTCGTACTTCTTACTTTCAGCATAGGCTTTGAGCAGCAAGCTAAAGTAGAATAAAGTTTTCCATATATAATGAAATAAAACTACAATACTTACGAAACAAGTAAAATTCTTCAATACTCAGTTTAACTGAATTTGCATGACTCATACAAAATATTGCCAGATTATCAACCATCCTTTCAAAAGGCACACTTGTGACCAGGGCAACCGACTTGTCCCAGTCTGCCTGAGACACTTCGCGGCACCGAGAGCTCATGTCTCAGAGAAGGCCTCGGCCTTGGAGAAGCAGGTACAGGTGATCACCTACTCGTGAAGGCCATTTATCTTTTTTACTCTCATGATTTTACAATATACTTAATAAAAACTTGGCCTGTAAATTATGTTGAGGAAAAATTTACCCTTGCCTAAAATACTAAAAACGAGATAAATTTCCTAATGATGATTTATTTCTTTATAAACAATAGGATCCATTTTCAAAATCTATTTCTACATCTCAGTCAGTAGTTTTAGTATGAGAGATGCAGAATATAGTTAACTTATGCATCATGTTCGAGTTTTTAAGTTGTAGCTACAGCACTGGAAAAATTTCACTGCTGACAGGGAGAATCTAGCCCAGTTTCCCGCCGACTGGTTTATCCTTCCTTGACTTACACTGCCAGGACTTAACTCTAAGAAAACAACATAGGTGTTAAGAAAAATTAGAGATGGGACAATAGGTTAGAGGCAGCCCTGCCAGGGTCAGTTAAAATGTATTGAAAATTCTCAGTGCTTCTTAGAATGATACCATGTAATGCTTTGACAACTCCAAACTTGATATTGTAGTATAAATGGCACAGAATCTATTATACTGACTCAAGAAAAGGCATTTTTCTTGCTTTCTAAGGGCAGAGATGTAAGTCAACTAGACAGATATCTGTTTAATAAACTCTCTTCTGATTTTATATTTTTGGCATTTTTTGTCTATACGCAGTTTGATGTCCTAATAAGTTAAAGCTTGAGAAAATTAAAATTTTCTGATCAAAATGTTTCTGATGAGGAACAAATACATGTAGACTGACATTATCGACAGCCCCGATTCTTCATCCCTTGTTGTTCCCATGCCCTTTGCAATATGACTTTGAAGTTCCTTTCTCTAAACAGGTGGGGTCTATTTCCTCGTCCTTTGAATCTATGACATGTTTCAGTCAACAGAAGGCTATCAGATGTTATTGTATCAGCTACAAGTCCTTGCCACAATAATCACGTGCATTTTCACTTATTTTCTTTTGATGTCCTACCTTTGCCATTAAAACTTGCTAAAGAATGAGAGACACAGGCCCAGTTGCCATCTTAGCTCTAGCAGACAGCCATCGAATTGTCAGATGGATGAGTGATCCCATGAGACCGAGGAACCGCCCAGCTGAGCCTAGCCTAATTCAGCAACTAACTTCCAGGCTCGGGATCTAAAACATTGTCTTATTGTCTTAAGACACCTGCCTTTGATGTGGTTTGTTATATAATATTATTGCAATAATAGATAACTGGTTGAAAATAAGAATTCGAGGGCCTCCATAACTTCACCCCTATCAAAATCAACATATTTTGTAAAAAAACTCAAAGGGGTTTTGCTGTCAATACTTCCCAACAGCCATGCCAGGATTCAACTCAATCTCCCGAAGCCCATACTCCAAGCCAGTCCATGCCTGCATGCTGTCCCCAGCTATCCCACAATGCTCTCCTGAGCCTGAGGTAACAGTACCTCCTAATGTACTCAAGAAAAAGATTTTTAAAACCACATACAACCACGAAAATACACTGAATGACCTCCAGAGAATTTCCATTTCAATAGCACAGACTCACAGATCCCACTGAAGTAATGCAATTCAATACGGAGCCTTTAAATTTCAAAAATGCTGAGAGATTGAGGAGGCGCTGGGCATACATATTTTTTTTTTCATATTTTAGAATATGGCAACTGACCACCACAGTTGGAGCTAACTAATCGATCGGTTGATTGACACGCCATTCCTAGAGCTCCCTCTGTGTCTGGCACAATAGCTCTATTTCTGCAGATACCAGTCTATGGAAGCATGAATACTGGATTGTTGCTGCAAAAGGTACCGTTTTCATACTTTGATGGATTTAATTTCTAACTTATTACTGCTAACTGGCAACTCTGTCTTTGACTCGATTCTGTATATAGTATTCGGTGAATAAACAAACATGTAGAACTTAAATTTCCTGCCCTTTGATACTATCAGAAATCTAGCACACAGGAAATGTTTATTCAGTGAATACGATAATTAGGAAAAATTGAAAGATATGATTAAATGCCCTATTAGAAGGGATAATTTACTTTATTTTAATAATTAGGCATAATGATAAGCATAATAATGAGACAGAGAAATAATGTTAGAAATACAGTACAGTGGCAAGATGAGACTTTTTTTTATTTCAAACAGATCTGAGAGTATCCTGACAGTCTATGAAAAATGAGCCCTCCGTGGGCTATAAGAGTCAAGACTATCCTTCTGAAACTGTTTAGACATCGATCTGGCCACATCTTAAGACCATTTCCAGTGCAAAGCTTCAAAATAAATGAACAAACAAACAAACAAAAAACCTATGAAAAACAAAAAAAAATAGTTATGTAAAATAGATATTCTATTGACTAACCATGGCCACTCCATCCTTGACACTTACTCTCAGGAAATAGTAACCAACGGAAGTTGAAGGTGCTAAGAAAGGAGAGAGTGGTAAGAAAAGACCATACTGAGTGTCACGGTCATGGTCAGTGTCATGGTCTGCCCTGAAACACAAGCTTTATTTTCTCATGTCCAGGTATGACAATACTTCACTTAAATGGTATATAAATAAATGATGAACTGTCTAAAACGGTTAGCTACAGAATTTGATAAATAACTAGTCCTTGAGTCACGGTCCACAGCGGAATACAGCTGCCTTAGAGCATGAACCCATTCTTAAGTTTTGCTCAGGTTCATCTTTACGTGTTATTTCCCTCTGCCACCCTTCCCAGTCCTTGCTCACCATGCTGTTTGGAAATCTCTAAAGGAAGGGTGGAGTGAGTCCCATGACTCCTGCTCTCTTGCCATTTTTAGCTGCCTGCAACCTTTCCTGGCTGCGACGATTTATAGACTTGGGCTCGGTGGCCCTGCCAAATAACAAGCGTCTGGCTCATGAACCCTGAGGTAGGCTCGTATTAAATGAAAACGTGTCCACTCCACCATATGAAAGCAAAGAAGGGGCCTGCAATGTCAACGTGTGAAAAGTCAAGGTTAAGGGAGTGCAAGATTTTACAAGAGAACCACCACCCTGCAGTGACTAATTAAACTGAGTGAGGTCCAGATGGCAAGCATCTTTAAAGATGCCAATTATAAATTCAAATGTTTTCGTGTGACATTGTTTTCCTAGAAAGATTAAGTAGTGATGATGACTTGCTTTCAGTGTTAGGCACCATTTTCTTGTGTCACAGATCCAGCCAATGCCTGCTCATGGCTGCACACCTGTACACAACTGATGCTAACTTCGTAACATACCCTGGGCATGGGGTGGCCACCGAGAAAATTCAAGCATCTGTGGTGAACCTGGAAAAAGGGAGCGGCTCTCTGGTCAAGAATCATATTCCCTACGTCTGTGTTGCCACATTCTTGGCACAGTTACCCCAGGCGTGGCTTTAAATAAAGATAATTCCTGGTTGTCCATTGAAGCCTGGTAAGTTCCGTCATCACGGTCACCGCCTCTGGGAAGAGTCCTGGACTAGTTCGAGGATGCAAAATATAAGAAGGAAAATCACACTCCCTAACGGATGCAATTAGGCTGAACAAAGATGAAAGATTTAAACTTATTAGGCACAGGGACAGATTAGAATAAGGAATATCCCAGTGCTTCCATTTTGGGGTACCGACTAGACGAATCAATCGTCTACCGAGTCTCTTATTTAGATGCTATTCCTCAATCTAATATTTTGCCCAATAGTCCTATCAGTATGATTCCAGACATGTTGCTGAAATATTACGTATTAGCAAACTCTGCACTGAACTTAGTTTAAAAGGTTTCTTTATTACAAGACTTCTCAGCTCCTTAATCTCATTGTGGTGTACCATGATTTCTGGAGAGGGAATGTGATATTGTTTACTTGCCTCGCTCTTAAATACACACATGCACAAGCGCTTTCAGACATTAAAGTTTTAGATTTAAAAAAAAAATTTTGTTAATGTAGATTGAGTGCAGTACTAAATAATTAAGTTTTCTGGGAGGAGAAATAATGACGAAATCTATTTGGTGGCATTAATCTGGCAGGCGAATCAGGGTATCATGGAACAAAGTGATAGAGCGAGATTTGTTTGCAAACATCGGCGTTTGTTTTGTTTCTCGCTATAATCCACATAGAAGATGTTTGAAGGCGGAAGTGGCGAAGAGGGAATGGAGAGGGAGCATAGGTGTAATAGTCATTCAAGAGCAAACTCAATGGCTCTGTGGAACTTTCTACATGCTGGTAGCAAGGAAGAGGTCAAATATAACTCTGAGGTTTCAAGACCAGAAAATATATATGAATAAGAGCCGGGGTGGGGAACTGGAGAGATTCAGGTTTGCCTTTGTGGGATTTACATCCGCGCGGGATTCTTTTGAGGATATGGGGTAAAATGGACAGTGAGCCTAACGAAAATAATGCATAATCCTCAGAGAGATAAGATTTGTTCCAAAAGGAAGGAATTTAAGGCTTTTGATGTCAATGGTAGACTTACAGAGCAACGGCGAGTGATGAGAATGACAGCTGGGACAGACTTGAAGGCCTTAGGGAAACAAGTCTCGGTTGGTTGCATGCAACTCCAGGATATCCTAACTGTGTCAGACACAGAGGGTGGGGTGTGAGTGTGTGTGTTGTGTGTGCATGTGTGTGTGCGTGTGTGTGTAATTGCCGAAGAGCAAAAGGAAACTTGGCAATGAGTTGACTTTCATGCAAGTTACTAGGAATGATTCTGGTTAATATTAGTGAGCACTTATTAAGGTCCCAAATATATTCTTTACATAGATAACATCAATTAATCATCAAAAGAATCATATTATACAGATATCACAAATCTCCTTTGTTAAACAATTGTATTGTATATGTTAGCGTATATGTGTGTGTGTGTGTGTGTGTATAATGTCTATACCTTAACATTTACCCACTTTAAATGTATAATTCAATGATTTTTAGCAAATTTATTGTGGTGTTACGCTATCACCATAATCCTGTTTGAGAGCATCTCCTCTAGGAAAAGCCCTCAGGAGCATTTACAGTTATAATGACTGTTTCTATCCCCAGTTATAAGCAACCCAAATCTGCTTGCTTTCTCCACACATTTTCTACCCATATTATCCCCGTTTTACATCAGTGAAAATTTTGCCATATCCCTTTTCTAGTTCTGAATAAAATTATCCCATTTCATATGCTATATAAGAAATGCAATGCCTTTGAAAATCATCAGACAACAGCGACGAAAAAAAAAAAAACAACTAGGTGATAGTAGAAACACATCTACAGCACAGGAGATGGGAGAGATTTGTAATAAGTTAGTATTTTCCACGTTCAACAAAGTAAACGAAGAACTGAAGGTGATGTTTGGGTGTAAGAAGCAAGATCTTACAAGAAACTTGGTACCAGGAAGAAAACAAGTGATGTTTTATTCTGGGCCAAGTTTTCAGACACCACTAGCCTGGCCAGGTGAGTCTGCGGAAAATCAGAGCTGGCACCCTCTGGGAGAAACCCTGATAGGCAATTTCACTGCAAAGACAGCCAGCGTGGTCAGTGAGGCATTTGGATGTGGCCCACAGCTTGAGAAGGGGGCAGAAATGGACCACATGGAAATTGGCGTTCAGAGATATTGCATCTGGAAGGCAAACTTTCCAGGCTGCTGTCGGCTCAAAATGTCAAATTGTTTGAAAAAACAAACACAATGACATAACAGGCATATGCAATGAAGCTTTCAAGATGTTCCCAACAGAACAGCATGCGGTACTTGGCACAAGGAACCTATTCCCCAACCCCTCAAATACTGTCCCAATAACCAGAAAAAGAAGAAGAAGAAGAAGAAGAAAAAAAAGAAACTTTGAGACTGAAGTCAGGGAGGTGAAAGAGTAACTCTGCTGGCTGGATTTGTTCCCTGCTCTTCCATTTGCACAGCAATAATTGGATATTCTCCGTTAGACTCGATCTTTTTTCTAACGTCCAGCCTCTTGCATCTGGTAAATATGCATTCCTAACTCTGAAAGAAATAATCTACATCTTCTATATATCTTAAAAGAGGAAGCCTCATGGATATTACAAAGATAGGACTCGGACAAAAGTAAAGAAATCTGTTCAAAATTACCTTTGAATGGAATATTCCTTCAATGAGCTGATAATCAATAACTGAGCCAGTAAAGAAGCCATTGGATATTTGAGATAAAAGGAAAGTGGTAAGAAGAATGAGATGGCAAATCTTCCAGGAATTTTTTTTTAAATGCAGTCTGATTATACAAATATAAAACTGAACTCTTTTTCTCTCCGAAGATATTTGTGGTTCGGTGGTAGGCTGCTTGGAGTTTCAATTGTGGTTTCTTTATTCTCTCTCATCCTTAAAAAATGTGATGAGCGTAATAAGCTTCGCATCCATTTTCAAGGCCCAGTGTGTACGGAGTCTACCCAGCTCCTATCTAGCAAGCGTCCCTCCTGCTTTTGAAATTCCCTTTATCACTCAACCCAATGCCTGGAGTTCCATTATTTCTTCCAATCACCTGTTTGATCATTTGGTATCAATTCTCCCAAGCTTTAGAGTGTTTTTCATTGTCATATCACCCTTTTGTTTTGTGTTTATGGAGACGACATACAACAAAAGAATGAGAAATGTGAGCATGGATACTTATAAAATGCCATTTGTATTAGGCATCTTGATTTTCAAATTTTCTCATCAATGTAAAGAAGGCAAAGAAACCCAGACATAGGAAGACACTTAAATGGCATCTGTCTATGCTCTGCATTTACCTTTCCTATGTTTTCTTTCATGGCATTGCTTTTATTATTAAGACTTGGCATTTTGGGGAGCAGTTCGAAGTTCACTGCAAAATTGAGAGGAAGGTACAGAGATTTCCCACATGGCCCCTCCCACCCACACACTAGCCTCTCCTGTTATCGGTGCCGCCCCCCTCTCCGCCAGATGGTACATTTGTTACAGCTGATGGACCTACAGTGGTACATTATAATCTTCCAAAGTCCATATCTTAATTATACTTAATTCTTACCGTTGTACATTCTGTGAGTTTGGACAAAGGTATTATAGGTATCCATCATTATGATATACAGAATATTTTCACTGCCCTGAAAAGCCATTTATCCTTCTCTCTTGTACTCTTGACAACCACTGATCTTTTTACTGTCTCCATAATTTTGCCTTTTTCAAAACGTCATGCAGTTGGAATTATATAATATGTAGCCTTTTCAAAATAGCTTCTTTAAGGTAGAAACACATATTTAGGGTTTCTTCGTGACTTGATAGCTCATTTCTTTTTACCACTGATTAATATTCCATTGTCTAGACGGACCACCATTTACTCATCACCTACTGAAGGCCATTCTGGATGCTTCTAAGTTTTGGCAATTGTAAATTAAGCTGCTCCGAACATCCTTGTGCAGGTTTGATGTGTGGATATAGGTTATCCACTCTTTCAGGTAAACACCAAGGAGGGCAACTGCTGGATCGTATGGTAAAAGCATGTTTAGCTTTGTTAAGAAACTGACACATTCTTCCCACGTGGCCGCACCATTTCACATTCCCACCAGCAATGAACGAGAGTTCCTGTGGCTCCGTTATCCTCACCAGCGTTCGATGTTGTCAGTGTTCCTGTCCTTTCTATGATAACATCTGGTGACATGTCCATCAGGCTGGTTAATAGAGCTATCAAGAAAAATCAACTTGGAAAAATAGATAAAGAAGTCAGCCATTCCTAGCGGTTAGCTTCTTTTCGTAAAGCAATTGTCTTATTTCAATTTTAGGCATTTCCTAGTTACGTGTTTGTTTTTAATCATATAAATAAGCAATTATTTTGAAAAAAAATACAGGTAAACAAGAGTTAAATTCGCATTCATAATTTCACCTCCCAAAATAAAACAAAACACTGCTAATATTTTGGTTATATCCTTTCAGAAACATAAGCTTGCATACGCACACACACACACATACGCACAATTATCCATTAGTTCTTACTGCATAACAAACCACCCCATGACTTTATGGCTTCAAATAACAACTATTTACTTGCTTATATTTCCATGAGTCAGCAATTTAGGCTGGACTTGCCTGCGAGGTTCTTCTGCTATAGTAAGCTAGGTAGTTCCATTTGGGGGGTGGCCTAGGGGTGATGGGGCCATAAGCATTTTATTATGCAGCAGACTTGTCCAGCCTTGTTCTCATGGTGTCAGCAGCAGAGTTCCCAGAAGAAGCAAGAAGGCAAGTCCCAACATACAAGTCCTTTCCAAGTCTCTAATTGTATCACATAAGTCAATGGTCTATTGGTGAAGTGGTTCCCACGGCCGGTCCAGAGCCTGGAGTGGAGAAACAGACTCCGCTATTTGAAAGGAGGGTTTGGATGTGAGAATGTGTGGCCACGTTTGTAGTTATGAATGATCTTGCCACTCAGGTGGTGGGCTACTATTAACATCTTGGTTTATATTTTTTTAAAAAACACACAAGCACACGCTAAATTCAAATATGTTGTAGGTGTGTATTCCCATGTCAATACATGTTAGTCTTTTCCATTTTTTTAATAGCTGTAGAATGTTGCCCCTTTTCACCATACCATCATTTATTTGATCTACCTCCTACAATCCAACTTTAGAACATGTCTGATTTTTCTCTATGAGGCTGTCGGAAACACCGTTGTACATTCATCTTTCTGCCTATCCGTGATTATTGTCTTACATATTATTATTATTACTCTCATCTTTCCTAGGTTATTATTATTCAGCTAGCTTATTATTCTCATCTTTCCTAGGTTCTTCAAAACACAGCCTTTGTTCATTAGGAGACATGGAAAAAAGACAGTAGAAAGGGTGAAAATAGAGGCCCAACTTGATTGTTTATCACAACTTGTCACCGATACGAAAATAAAAAGCAAAAATGAAGATAATTATTCAATCATCATGGAAGCCCAACTTGTTTATAAAGAATAATTTGTGAATACATTCCCAACTTATCCACTTCTAGTGCATTTAATATACTGCTTCCAGCACATAGTCCAGGACCATTTTTTTACTTCTTCTGATGGCGTCAGCCTGGGTAGCCGGTCATCTCCTTTTGCAATATGTTGGCTTTTCCTCCATCTTATAGGAACAGACATGCTGCATGTTCCGCACATCCTGATGCAGTTGCCTCCAGTTTTTACTTGGTCTGGACACCTGAGCTAGACAACCTTCGCTGCCTTTGCCACCTGACACCAGAACATAGAGGAGACCAGGTCGCCCATCTGGTGTCCCTGGCGGTGATAATCTGGGTTTCATGGCTCGGCTCCCCACCTGCATTTGGGCCTTCTCCGATTCACTAAGTACTTCCTCGCCACCTTCTTCCATTTCAAGAACAAGGGCTTGATATGCACCTGGATGTTGTCGGTACGCAACACGCAAGACAGGAGAAGGAATAAAATAAACACCTTATTATAGTTGAGCTGGACCAGGTCCAAGGATATGTCTAAAAGGTTTTGTTTGCAGAGAACCGAGCTCTCAGGGCTGATAACGGTGACTGGATGTCAAGCTGCAATAAAAAATCAAGTTCTTTAAACAACAAACTGCAAACACCATAAAATCGTCGTATTGTTTTCGCCTTTCCTGTTTAGTGGCTTTGTTGCGCTTGTGTATTATGGCAGACACACATGCCAACGGAAGACAAGAATCTTCTAAGCTCGTCGTGTGTTTATACGTGACTTCCGGAATTAAGGTGGCACACGGGAATTTTTTATTTATCCAGCACAATTGATAAGGAAAATTTGGAAGAACAAAAAAGGGGAGGAGTTTGAAAATATGCTTCATTTCACTGTTCGTCTTCATAGCACGATAGCTGCATTTTCAGAAAAATAATGCCATTCTTTTCATCTCGTGTTTTTAACTTCTTGGCTATTTTTTCTGATTCCAAATTTCCAGTGTGTTCTTTTTAGTAGAGACACAATATAGCAAGACAATGCTATATTGGAGAATTAAATTTGCTTTTTTATAAAGGTTCCTGCATGGAAAGATTTAGGCAAAACTAAGATGAAAGACCTAAAATCCATTTGTGACCTAGGGTTATCAGATTACAAAGATCATCATGGTTTATTTTAATCTGAATAGGTTATAGGATGGAAGTCATAACACAGTTATTTCTTACTCAAAATGATTCTAAACCTTAGAAAACAATCTTACTATTTGAGTTTGCATTTACCAGTTACTCAAAATCTTGTTCAGAATAAAACAAAAGTTATCAAAGTCTCTGGTTGGGTACTTAATTATTAGTGTTTAGCTAATTTTCTTCAAGGGAACAAGGAACGCCTCCATTCGTGGAGAAAGACCAGCTTCATTTTAAGCACGACTATTGATGCCCATGGCAAGTCTGCTGACTGAAAAGAAAGTGTTTATTGAATCAACCTTTCCATAACCCTCTATGAAAGTAAACATGTCTGAGATAGCTAAGCAAAACATCAAATTTCACTCAACTACCATGTGGCCCTCTCTGATTAAAGAACTTGGCATGGGTCACTAATCCAGCCGAGGTCCCAGCAGTACAGAGGATTTGTGTCTTACATGGCATGTTAATCCTTCCCACCACCAATTTTCTTCCTCAGCACCATGACCACCTTCTCCAGCGTCCGCCCTGATGTTCTCCTCGACCTTCGGTTAACTGCTGTTGGCTAAAAGTTGCACATCATCCTCACTATATAATACTGTCGTAATAGGTGTCATTTTCATCTCACTATAAGTTAGTATAAGCAACTTCTCTTGGGAGGTGAGGAAGTGAGTCTATAGTTTCATTGTCTTTGAGAAATCTCACTTTGTTGATAATGGTATAATCATGCATTGCCTATGACTTACGGATCTAATTCAAAATAAGAATTTTATATTTTAAAAAGCCAAAACTCTCCAACTAAACATTACGTTGATCTTTGCTGAACCTCAGATTTTACTCAGTATGAAGAAGTTAGTGAAATATCTTCACATTCTACAATGTAACTTTCGTAGTCTATCCATCATTACTGAGGCAGGAAATAAATGAAGACATGCACATACGAGACACAACACTGTATCTGCCTTTGCATTTACACGTCATCGATTCGTTCAACAAATATTATTGGCCATCAACTACATGAGCTGAAAACATAATGACGGATAAAACACCTTCTCTAAAAACGCCTGGTGCTTGCTTCCCTGGAGAGGAATGTTAAGATAGCATCATGTTGATTACATATTAAAATAGTAATCAAAGAACAAATGGGTAATTCATTTTTGATGCATACCTATTTTGTTAAAGAAAGGCATGGTTTTGAATTTTTCTTTACTACACGATTTTTACCTGCTCCCTAAAGCCACGCTTGGAATAAAACTAAATGTGAGATTTTGTCATACTTACAGAGGAGCATTTTTTTCTGAGGTTCTAAATTCGGCCTCAGCCTAATGAAGAATTGCTCTGAGCTTTCTGTGTGGCAAGATGAGAACCGAACGACCACGTGACTGGGTATCTGTGCTTTCATATTATGGGTTAACTCTCTGAGGACAATTCTATTCCCCTCATTTCCGGATTCTTTGGGGGCTCCTAACTGTACCTACCAGGTACCGACAATAATCACAACAAAAATCTTTTTATGACCTCGAGCTCTCAGTTTTTCACTTCATTTGAGTCAGAACCTCAGAGAGGGCAGTTGTCTTCTTAGGCCCGTGGTTCTCAACTGTAGGTGATTCTGTCCACAACAATTTTTGTTCACTAAGGACCTTTGGCCACATCTAGAGACAGCTACAGTTGTTACGACTTGGTGGCCTGGTGACAACAGGGGTGAGAGGGTGGCGTGGGGGTGGAGTGGAATGAGGGCAGGCTCTTGCCATCAAGCTTAGAGACCAGGGATGCTGGCTAAACATCTTACAACAGATGGATCTAGCCCCAAAATTCAATAGTGCTGATGCAGAGAAATCTTGACTTAGAGGTGCTCTTGACTTGACAGTTATACTTACAATGTCCCTGCTTAAACATCTCAACACAGATGGCAATGCTACTGGCTTGAGGACAGTGTATGCTTTCTTCAACTCCCTATAACTTTCCTAAACCTTCAATGGTTTCTTTTCTTTTCATTTGTTGAAAATGCCCTACATAGTTCTAAATATTTTATCAATACCAGGATGTCATTTTTTTTATATTGATATTCCCGTCTGAGATGAGGCAGTCAGACGATACTGAAATATCAAAGTGCACACGTAAATCAGAATGTTTTCGGAAGGAAATACCCCCTGTCATTGAATAGACATTATTAAACTATGTAGAGGAAAATGTCTTTTATTTCTGAATGGAGATACCCTCAGATAAAGAATCAGATAAGTTCTCCTCCCTACAGAGGTCTGGGTGAAAGCAGGTGTGAGATCCTGAGTGTTTTTTAAGTGGTGCCGAATAAGGATTAGAGGGGAGCATCATCTCTGCCTTGCACAGATTCTGGCAGACCAGAGTACGGGCACCATGCTCTCGTAGCACAAAGTTCATCACCCTAAAAGTAGATTAGGGTTACTCATTGCCCCAAGGGTAACCATCGAGCCATGACAACTATGGCTTGAACGCTTTAACTCTAATTTAATTTCTGTCTCCAGAAAAAATAGAGAAGACCAGATTACTGGCATCTAAGAAGTTTACGTGATCAAAGATGTTGTCACAATCTCCAGTTAGCTCACTTCTCTCCGTGTTTACTACTGCCTAAATATTGCTTTTAGGGCTTACTTTCCAACTTTGAAGTTATCTGAGGCCATCTTTGAAGCTTCTCCAGGTTTCCTTCACCTCTATTCAGTTTATGAGGCCAGAAAGAACAAAAGTACAACAAACCTAATATAGTAAAAGTCTAACTAGTACATTATAGAAGGCTGAGTTTATGACTTCTCCTTACTCTTCGGCCAAGAAGCTCTCCTAAGTTTCATAAAGACACACAGTGATATTAATATATTCACAGAACACACACACACATACATACATACACACATACATATATGAATATATGTATTTTCCACACACACACACACACACACACACACACCTTGTATTTTTAAGGCGAGAACCATACTCAACTAATTATACTGCATGCCCATTTCCCCCGCAACAAAAACTTCCAAAGAAAACAGCTGAAATCTCATCATGGCCAGTGTCTGGATGAAGCTGTTCTAAAAATCATGGAATAAGCAGCTCCCTCTGTGGGGGGGAAAGAAAGTGATTATGTCGTATGCAAGGCCTTTAAATTGAGGGAGAATTAACTCAGCTTATAATAAATCACTGTTGACATCTTCACTAAAGACTCAATGCTCTTGCAAGCCAGGGGGAATTTTTAGCTGGCCAAGAAGGAAACTTCACAAATGCTGGCTATTATTCGCATGTGCGAGCTTCATCTGGGAGCTTCTGAAGGGTTTTCCCTGTACAGTCTGAACAAACTCCACAGAGAATAGCTACCCTACTAAAACAAACAAAGATTGATTAATAACTTATTATCATATTTTACAATTGAGACTTTGGAAAATGTGTAACAGCAAGAGGCCCTGTCTTCACCTCACTTGTTTTTTTTAAGTTATATATTGGTCTTTTATACACACACACACACACACACACACAAATTAAAGTAAAAATGACTGAGGAAAACAACCCTTCCTTCCATAGTTTGAAGAAGAATTTTTTTTTTCTTTATACTTTTCAAGTGTGACTCACTGGTCTACCAACTTTTCTGAAATATTATTGACTTTATGGCATTCACTTGCTGTTCATTTGCTCCCTGCAAAATCCCTGAAGGAATGAAGGCGCTTTCTCTGATGTACACGTTGAGGTAAAGGACCTTTAGTCTGAGAGGTGGAGTGACTTAAGGACTGAAGGAAGGACGTCCAGGTAAGAGAGGGCAAAGGCAGGCGTTCACCTGAGCTGCAGTCCAGGGACCATTCTCTGTCAGCCACTTCACAAAGAGGGTCTTCCTTTGCTGATAGAATCAAATATTACATTAAGGGTATTTACTGAATCACAAAAAAACTCAGAGTGACATGAAGCCTCCGCTAGAGTATCATTTTCCTCCCGTGTCTGCTACTACTAACCTTTGTACTAGCAATATAATGTGATTCGGGGAAAACTGAATTCGTAAGAATTCGCCGCCGTATTCTCCAAAGAGTTCATACCTTTGTCTGGGTGAGACTAACATGTTTCAGTGTTATTGCTTTGGGGAGTGTGGGAACTGATTCAGAATTATACCTAATTCTGAATCATGTTTCCAAACTAGTAAGATGACTTCAATTAACAGGATATTCCAGAGATTGAAGAAAAATCAGAATGATTAACTGGGTAAATTTGCCTATTTTCACTTACTGTGATGTTAACTTAATTATCATGCTAAGATTAATAATTTTATTAAAAGGTCACTTTGGACCAATTAAGTTATATGATCATAGGTAGATAGATTGACAGATAAATGGATGATTGATAGGCAGACAGACAGACATATATAGTATAAGGGACATACATAGAAATCCCAGCTGATCACTTAATGCTTCTACTGTACAACTTACAAATGCAAACAATGTATATTTTTCAATTCTGATTTTATGCTCCCAATAAACAAAAAGCAAACAAATAAATTAACAAATATGTTTTTAAAAGATGGTCTGATGCTTAATATATGTATATTTCCAATTAGTTACAGCGGCTAAATGCGGGACTTATGTGGCTCATTGAATCCTAATTATTATTCTCTTTTGCAACACATTGTGGCATTTGGGTGAACTGTTTTGGCATCAGGGCATTCCTAAGTGTAGTCAATAGGCTCTGATTAATATCGTAGGGTATTTTTAGCTTAGGCTTTAGCTTTTGAAAATCACACTGCTTAAAGTGTCCCCTTACTGTATTGAAGCATAACCCCACCTGTATATGTCTAGCCAAGTCTTTTGGCCTGTGAAGTGAGTACTCAACTGATAGAGATAAACAAACAAATATATATATATATTTATATTTATATATATATTTATATTTATATATACATTTATATATATCTGCATATACACGCACATATATATATATACACACATATGTATATATACACATATTTATAAATGTTGTTGAGTCCCCACAATAAATTAATTTTATAAAACAGAAAGATTTTGACCTATTAGAATAAGTTTTTATCTCTCCCAGAGAGTCCGAGAAGCACTGGCAGTAGCACATATATGACATGAGTGTTTAAGGAAAAGATGAAATTGCCAAAGATTGAAAAACACACAATGTACATCAAGCTCTGAACACCACGTGATAGAAGATGATGTGGCCTTAAGTCGCAGTAGTGAGCTCCCGAATGTGAATTATCGGCTGGCATTTCTGTGTGTGTGTGCGTGCGCGCGCGCGCGCGTGTGCGCGTATGTTTCTTGTCTTTTTCTCTGCAAAGCATTCCACTCAGGCAACTGGGGTAACGAGTCAGACAAGTTCTCCCACAAACAAACGCGATGCTGTTAATCAATCACTCTTTGCACTTTGAGAATTTACTTCCTCCTGAAAACCACTTGTGAAATGAACCATTTTTTCCCCTTCTTCAGATTAGGGAACTGGAACGGGGGCGGGGGGATCGACATGCTCACGGTTCTATAGTGACATTTCAAGACAAATGAGATGAAAAGCAGCAAATCTTGGCGAGGGGGATTCGGTTCTGCCAAGCACAGATAACATCAGCAATACAAGAGCCAATAATCACTAATTCCTACTTATTTGGTTGTCACTTTCTAACTTTGCATAGCAAAATCGACAGCTGAATCCAATGTACTTCGCAAAACCAGAGACGATCTCCCTCGCTATCTCGATGATCCTCAGCAAATCCACGAGACAGGGAACAAAGAGGTCCCTGCACAGTGCATTTCGTGCACTGCACTCAAAGTAGAGCCACAGCGTTTCTCCCTTAAATGTCATCCGTTTTCACATTACTCCGTGTATTACACGGCACTATCAAAACGTACAATACCAGGTATTCATCGAGCAAGAATCCTTTTGGGGGAAATATGTACACAAAATGAAACTTTAAATAAAATTTAAATGGGTTTGTTTACCATCTAATTTCTCTTCTCAGAAGCTTTAATCTGTTGCTTCACTCTATGATCTTCTGGAAGATCCCATTAAGTCCCTGTTTCAGCATTCATCTGAACCTTCTCCCCACCCCTGGCCTCTCACCTCTTTAGTAAACATGAATATAGTTAATTATATATATAACTGATTATCCAATTTCCAGAAGTTTGGAAGAAAATAACATATACTGATGGGGAAGATCATTAAAATCAAGCACAATCACAGCACCAATTTATAACAGCTAATATCCTAATAACCACATAATGAGAGTGCTAAAATAAACAAAAGTAATTCATAATATGTGATAGGCTGAAACCATTTGGGGTAGTAACAAACGATTCTATCGAGTGCAGTTCTGAAGGATTTGCTGGATTCACAAGGCAAAAGAATTTCTGTTCTTAAAACATGACTTTTGATCATCCTGACAAGTGTTAAGTAATCAGATATTTAAAACTGAAAGTTGGGTGAGACTTGAAAAATTACCTACCATAGTTTCCTCTTTTTACAGAGAAGGAAAATGAAATTCTGAGAGACCGCTAAGTGGTTGGCATATAGTCAGTTAGTTTTTTTTTTTTTGAAGGACAGAGCCCAAATCGGTCATTTGTTTAATATCAAGCCATACCACATATATTAAATATTAGCAAGTGATACTGAAAAATGACAAATGAGTTTGGTCACTCGGTTTACCCAAGGTAAAGGTTAATATCTAGAGCGAAGTATATTATTTACTACAAATCATATTCACTGTTGAGTGACATTTTCAATCACTGAACAATGTAGGAAGCTGTGGAGGACACTTTGTTGGCTTCCCAGATCGTTTCAAGGAAGACCCTGTCGCTCCAGAAGCTGAGGCAGACAGCCTTGGGCTCTCCGCAATGCTCTTTGGAGCCACACTGGAGACTGAAGCAAAGAGAAAAATACGCACCCCGACATCTGAGTATCAGAATATTTTTCCCCTATTTTGAACCAAATGGAAAAAGTTAGCAAAAGATCTTCAATCCAAAAAAAAAAAAAAAGACTAAAAATAGAGTCTTAAAATGCCCATTCTATTTGCACACCGCTGTCAACTGCTAAAAACTTGCCCAGTGAACACTTAATACTTGTGAAGGCTCAAAAACCATTGTCTGATTGGAAAGCACCGTTTCCATCACAGAGCCATGAAATGCACAAACAACTGCTTGTCTTTGTTTAAATTTTGATATTTTGTTCATTGTGGATTTTTTTGCATGCATCTTTAGTTATATAGATTGCATTCAAACATTAGTTATCTTGATTCCTGAGTTTTTGGTGCCTCAAAGTTTTCACTGAGGAGACCGCCTTACCCACCTCATCTTAGTGCTGGTCCTAACAGTCAAACCCTTTAGAGATTGTCTCGCTAGTGAAGAACTAACTCACTAAGGTCATTTTCTTCCCAAGTGGTCCACATTCAGTCACTGATGGATGGAGAGGGAACCTGGACATCCAGGCCCAACTGGGCCAACAGTGTGAAGGGTCGTTCTAACTCCAGAGCTCCCTGCAAGACTAGCCGGAGCCGCTCTGGGGACTGGGTTTTAATGGGACTTTCCTCTCTGCCTACTCCTGCTCCCTTCCTCTCCCTTTCACAGGTGTCGATCTCAAACACGCTGTGTAGCGAGCTCCATCTCTGAGGCTGCTTCTCGGGGAATCCTACCTGTGGCAAATACCAAATTATATTAGCTAATATTTCTTGAGCACATACTGGTTTCAAGAGCTCTCTTTTTAAATGCTTTTTGGTCTGGATCATTTGCTAATCATCCTATTTCTGAATCTCACTGTGGAACATCTTTTCTTTCTGCAGTTATGATCCCCATATTTCTGAGCATGTTGTGTTTTATATTCAAGTCTCTTACTGTTCTGGTTCATATGAGATGGTGCTATTTATTTATTACAAGATCTCACATTTGTTTTAGCCATCACAAGCTAACGTTTGCATGAATGAGGCCCTAGAGATGCAATATCATCTTTAAAAAGACGAAAAGCTGAGACTTGAAAGCAGAACGAGACTCAAGGTATAGGGCCTGAGGGTCCAAGTTGCTATTTTTTTTTGCATGTGAACAGCTTAGGTCCACAGTCCTCCCTTTTCTGGTCAAAAATAGCTATTAGAGTACCAGGAGAATGTGTAGACCTTAGCTGTGACTGGATTAAGATGTCTGCCCAATGATTCTGGGCAGGGCCACGGGAAAAAGAAAAGCATCAATGATTCTCTGGGAGGGTCCTGCTCTATCTTTACTTACCCGTAACTTCACATCTCTCGACCTTTTTCAAAACGAGGATATTTGAAGACTGCATCACTTGACCAGTCGATTTTTGAGCTGTGAAGTTCCCCTACATATATTAGTCTTCGGCAAAGGAATCTGAGCTTGTAAAATTGCTGAAGGTAGCTAGCAGTGAAATCTAATCCATTCAAGCATTAGAAAGACCCATGTACTACTCAATTTTGTGAACTAAGAGAGTTAGCGACTCACAACCCACCACCTGGTCGTCTTGGAGGCATATCATAATATCAAAACAAATCCATTTAAACAGTGTTTACTAGATATTTTTATGTGCCTGTACTAAGCCAGTACTAAGCATGAAGTATTCAAAGATCATTCATTGTACCTGCCCTTGAAGCACTCGATGTTAATTGAAAGGCTTCCTACAAAATGTAAGCATAAATTACTATTATGGCAAATAATGTAAAATGTTAGGCTAAAAGTTCATTTATTAAAATGTTAGGGCTGCATCCATGAGCCACATTTCAGGTTATGTACATTTAGTTTATTACTGGAGGCCACACTGCAGTGCGTTCAATAGAAATAAATTCTGTGGAGATGTTTGAGGGAAGGAATTCACCTTTACCCTCAAAATTCTAAGATTCTTTAGCTGAACCTTAAAATAAAACCTTCGGGTCAGCCGATGTCGGTACAAAACAATTTTCAGTGCCAGAGCATAACTCAAGATTCTAAAAATGTAAAGAACTACCCCAATATTACAAGAGTTTATCGATAGGGTCCACCAGGTAATTCTAGATATTCTTGGATAGTTCGATAATTTTGTGGAAGTGGGCAGGATTCTAGAAGGAGCTCTGTATTGAAAACCAACCATCATTACCATAATAACATTATAAAAACCTTCATGCAACAGCTGGCATCTGCTTTGTTTCTAGACCATTCTGAACATCATTCCTGTTTCAAAGTGACTTAGTCCAGGGACTTTTAACAAGGAGCTGACAAAGTAACATCAGAAGCCATCTCTCTGAAGCTAATGGATCTACGACACAGTTGTCGCTGAGTTTCCAGGTTATCCGTACCAAAATACAGCTCGCAATGTGCGTGCCCCTGCCCGAACATGTCTTATATGCCAGAGGATGTTGAAACGACATCCTGTTGGCACAGGCTCTATTTACCACAGTGCCCTGACTTCATGGGCTGGGGCGCATTCTATTTGGGTTGTGCAAGGCAAGGTCATCATTGCATAAAGCAGAAGCCCATGGGTGGCTGTTTCTGAGGTGATCTGACGGTCTCCGGTCACAGCAAAGGCTGAGCGAGAGTTACCTTGGGTGTCTCTGGGACGTGGCAAAGCAAACTTACTCAGAGTTCCGTGGCTGAATCCAGGAAAAAAGTTGACTACTAAAATGAGTCACTATTGAGCAAAAACCTTGTCTGTAACTCTCTTTTGAGGTTATGTGCTCTTCTAAAATTACATATTTGGATTGATATATTAATGTGCCTGGATTGTGGTTGCCTAGAGACGACTTGGAAGCCACTGAGTTGGACGATGATGGTCTTTGTCACCGATTATATCATCGTATGCATTGTGCTTCACTCACATCTTTCACAAACAGAAACAGAGTTGCCCTTTCTCACCTTTGAAAGAAAAGGCATTTTTTATATTGCCTCCCTCATCCCTTTTAGGAGATATTTAATCCTCTCTCATGATGTTTCATAGATTTGTAAATCATTTGAATCAAATATTATCACTTTGAAGAGACTAAAGAGGCAGAAGTGACAGGAAATAAAGACAAAGGAAATCCCAAGACGAGCTTTGTGAATTACTTTTGTTTTTCTCTATTTATTCATTCAACAACTTGAAGAACTACTACGTATGATGTTTGGGGTGAGGTTCTGGGAAGAAAATGAATATAAGACAAATAATATGCTTGCTCTGTTCTCAAGGAGAGGCTACAGGAGAAGGCAATGATGGAAAGTGACTGACCAGCAGATGTATACAGTTGAAGGGACAGTGCTTGCCTGTGGCGGGTAGGGTCAGGGAAAACTCGACGGAAGAATTTCTTTCATCTGTTCCTCAAAAGCGCATAACTACTGATTATCTGAAGATAAGAAGTCAGGCTTTTATGTTGCGTCAACCAAGGCACAAAGGTGGGGAACTGGAGAGCTGGGAACTGAACAGTTCCTTGGCTCAGGAAGGCTGATGTGTGATTAATGGATCACAGCAGGCATCAGAATGTGAAGAGAGAACCTAAAGGAAGATATTTCCATGGTTAAGGACGTAGTCTGATGTGATGGCGTTAGAAATTAAAAACGACATAGAAGTGTGAGGAAGGACCCGAGGGGAGGTATGAGGGATGATTTGGTGACTGAGTGGACTGGACCAGTGAAGGTGAGACTCCCTCAAGGGCAGTTTCTGAGACTTTGAACCTGGGTGTGAAGCAGAAGGATGGTACTGAGACATGAACTAAAACATCAGGGAAAGAAATCCAGGGGCTTCAAGTCAGACGGGACATGAGCTCACTTTTAGATTTGTATATTATATTTAAAAGCGATGGCTTTCAGGAGGTAATGTATGATTCAGGGAAAGACGCCCACCAGCTATATGAATTGGGATAAACATCAGAATTACTGCGAAACTAGAAAAGAGTGTTCTGGGTTTAAATTAGGCTGTCTCTGTGAAGTACGACGATTTAATATTTTTGCTCATTTATCTTCGGATCAAGAGAGGTGAAAGAGATTTCTAATTCTGAGATGACAGAGATGTACTTTTTCCTCTGCCTGCTAAGTACAACTAAAAATCTCTGGACGTTGTATGTAAGACTCTGAAAGGTAGAAAGGATAGATGGGTTATGCACCTTGGGACCCAAGGAACTATAAAAAGGTAAGTGCTCTGAATTTTCTCTGTGCCTCATGTATCCCAGACTTGGAGCTAAGAAGACAGTCACTCAGAAACACCAATAAGTACAGGCACAAGAAACCCCAGCAAAAGTCCACTCTCTCTGCCCAAGGACCAGGAAAGGGGCAGCTTGGCAAGAAAGAACACTTCTAGACAAGGAGCACCCTGCTCCAGCCAAAAAACCACAGAAAACACTGTGGCCCTACCCCCAGCCCGAAAGAAAAAGGCCGATTAAAAAGCCCAGATTCCCACCCTCTCCCGACAGTGAGAGATACATGAACCTTTTTCCCCTGCAGTGTCAGAAAGCCATCCAAAACAGAAGATAGAAATAAGATCCGATTCCAATGGCATCATACCCAACGTGTTCAAGTTTCAATTAAAAAAAATCACCCATCATAGCAAAAACCAAGAAGATCTCAGACTGAAGAGAACAAAAGAAAACAACTGATGACAATATTGGAATGATCGGGATGATAGAATTAATTATCGGACAAAAATTTTAAAGCAGCCATCACGAAAAAAAAAAAAATTTGCTTCCATGAGTGATTATAAAGATGCCTGAAACAAGTGGAAAAATAAAATAAAATTTTCAGCAGAAACAGAAGATAAAACAAAGGGCTAAATGGACATTTTAGAATAAATAATTCGATAACCCAAATTTAAAAACTCAATGATTGGCCTGATAGCAGAACGGAGGGAAGAGAGGAAAGAGTAAGCTTGAGAATGGAATGATAGGCATTCCCAATCTGAAAAAGAGAGATAGAAGAGACTCAAACAGAAAATGAACAGTTTCAGGAACCTGCGAGGCTATAACAAAAAAAGATAACACTCAGGCCAGTAGTATTCTACCCAGAAGGCGAAGGGAAGAAGCGTGACGCTGGGACCCTTCACCAAGGAAGAAATGCAGGTGACACATGAACGCATTAAAACATCGCCATCCTTCGTCATTAAGGATCTGCGAATTAAAACAGGAATAAAGTGCCAGCATGCAAATGGCTAAAAACAAAAAGAAAACAACAATAGCAACAACAAAAAACGTCCGACAATACCAAATGCTGGTGAGGATGTGACCCAACAGGAATTCTCGGTCACCGCTGGTGGGAATGTACAATGGTACAGTCACTCTGGAAAACTGTTTGGCAGTTTCTTATAGGACTAAGCACGTAACTACCATACGTCTCAACTCAAATGCACTCCTGGGCATTTACGTCAGAGAAATGAAAACTCACTTTACGTAATTATTGGCACGTGACTTTTAATGGTAGCTTAATTTGTAATAGCCCCAAACTGGAAACAACCCAGATGTCTTCAACAGGTGAAGAGTTAAACAAATGTATGCATCTGTAACACAGACTGCTACTCAAACAATAAAAAGAAACAAACTGTGGACACATAACAACGATTTCAATGAATCTCCAAAGAATTATGCTGAGATGAGAAAAACATCCCCAAGATTATATAGCGTTTTTTTTTTTTTAACGTTTATATGACATGATTGAAATAACAAAAATATAGAAATGAAGAAGAGATTAGCGGTCAGCAGTGAGTTAAGCAGAACGTAGGAGCGGGAGGGAAATGGATGTGGCCACAAAGGACACGGGAGGGGTCCCTGGCTTCACGTACATGTCCCATGTCTTGACGGTATCAGTATCAAGATTCCCCCCGCAATAATATACGATAGTTCTGCACATGGTCACAACAGCGGGAAGCCAAGGAAAGGTTCTCTCTGCATGATTTCTCGCAACTATATACGAAGCTGTATTACAAAGTAGAAATTTAACTAAAAGCAGGCAAACAAAAAAAAATGAGAAAGTACGAAGGTTAAGCTCTTCTCGGGAACAGTGACTTGTTCGATATGGATTGTATGTTAATTCTTGCACTGCTGGGCAGTGATCTAAATGTGCACTTTAGTAGAAGGCAGCAAAAATGTTGGGACATCAGCGCTGCTATGAAACCCTGCTTCGCTCTCTCTTGAGTCATGGAGATTTAAATCTGCAATCCTAAAACCGTGCTAGCATGCGATTCTGCAACTTAATAAAACACACTTGTTCCAAAAATGAGGGAGAAATGTAATATTAAAACAGCAGCAATCAAGCAGAATTATTGCCGTATACATAAATATATTAGGGAGGGGGAAGCAATCTGACTTTTTGTGTATAAATTAATTTTTCAAATGAACTAGAAAACTCACATTTGTATGAGAACGAATAGTAAATGTTTACATAATCTTTCAATTTTACCATACCCAGGAAATATGGGAAAACAGTTTGTAGCTATGCTTTCTTTCTTTTTTTTCAATTTTATGTTCTAATAAAATCTCGAGGTTAAAAAAAACATACAGACACACAGAAAATGTGCCCTACAGAGTGGTTATTCCCCCCGAAATGTTAAAGAAAAATTGCTTAATGATTCAAAGTAAATTCAGTATTTCAGTTTATTCTTTTAAACATATGAGAATTTAACTATTCTTCAATTTTTGCACAGTATCTTATTTGGAAGGGTTTTATTTAAATGTTAATAAAATTGGCAGCAATTTCGGCTTCCTCACTTTAGTAAAAGGATTTGATTTCTTTTCTTCCCCCAAATCATTACATAAATGACCCTGTGTGGTGGGATCAGATGGGCTAAAGGGGTGAGCGATACATAGTCTCATTTGAAGCACAATGTTACTTGATAGTTCATAAATTAATTTCTTCTGGCAAAAACGTAGTACTAACACATTCTCATGGATTATCCATCCTTACCTTATCTCAAGTTCTCCTCCACCATGTCTATAATAGTGAAAAAGCCTAAAATCTATTCTCTGTGCCCCGGGGCTCATCGCAAATGCATCAAGTCCTCAGATTGCAAAGGGCCCGCCAGACGTGGCCACCACAGGGACTGTGGGTCCTATATACTCACCACTTTTCCCCTCCCTTGTTCTGCTGCTGACGCAGATGTCACCTCGCTGTTCCTCAAGGACACTTGGCATGTTCCCAGCTCGGAACCTGGCCACGGACCTTCCTTCTAACCCGGATGCATTGCCCTTGACCACACGTGACCTGTTCCTTCGTTTCATCGAAGCTCCTTCTCTAACGCTCTCTCATCAAAGCTGTCTTCTCTGTGCTCTGTCTGAAACAGCACCTTGTTCCCCAATGCTCCTCACCCCTGATCCTGCTCCGTTTATTAAGAACATTGATGTACCCTTAGGTAATTATGTTTGTTCTGTTCCCGGCATTGGAAATTAAGCACTATGAGAACAAAATATTTGTTTTTACCGTGCACCCCCAAAGTCAAGAACAATGAATGGCACACAGTAGGAGCTCAATAAATATCTGTTAAATGAATGAATGAATTAAATACAGCTACATACTATGATTTGCCTGATCTCACAAAAATAATTTTTTATGGATTTCAGACACCTTAAAAAAAGATTAGTAACTTCCCCCATTGAACACAGATTACATTTTAAACATGAAACTCAAGCTCTTTATTTCCTGAACTTGTCATGCTTGTCACTCCCTAGCGGGGTGACCGATCACCCTAGTTTGCCGAGGACTGAAGAATTTCACGGAACACAGGACATTCAGTCCTAAAACTGAGGAAGTTCCAAGGAAACAAGGGTGGCGCGGTAACTCCGGTACCCACACATCCTCCTCTTCCTCTAGGCTGTAAGTGCCTCTGTGCTCTCCTTCACCCCGCAAGGCCCCAGTTTCCTCCAAGACCCAGCTCAAGCTTCCCACCCTCAGCAAAGCCTTCATAGTCTCTGCCACACTCCTTGATGTTTTCTCTGCTATGTTCAGTAGCTACTCTTAGTAATTTAGTTTACATTGTTACATCGGAAAACATATTTGTCATTAGAATATATGTATATATATTATACATATGTGTGATATATACACACACATACACACATATATATATACATGTCATTAGAATATATGTATGTATATTATACATATACATATATACACATATATTCTAATGACATGTATATATATGTGTGTGTATGTGTGTGTGTGTGTGTGTGTGTGTGTGTATCTCACACATTCTACCTCCTCAGTGAAATTTGTTCTTAGAAAGTAGGAAACTATGCCTCACTTTTTCATATGTCTGACCATCCAGTGCAGTGCTTGAAATGTAGTGAACGTGCAGCAAACGTTCGTTAATGTTGATGGATGGATTCTGTCTTTTGGAAGTTGACTACCTGGATAAATAATCACCCGGTAGGCTGCTTAGAGTGTGAAGTAGAGTTTAAAAACCCAGGGCACGTGACTGTGACAGATCCACAAAAGGAGATTATTTTAATTTAAAATAAAAAAATGGAAAAAGTACAGACCTAGATCGAGATGTCCCCTTTGAAAGGACATCTGATCTTCCTTCTTTTGTTCTATCCTGAATATTATGAATCCATATAATGTCCTTATAGCTAAAGTTTAAACTGGCATCTACACAATGCCAAAATACGTGATTAAAATGAGAAAAGATAATAAAACATCGTGATGACTTGTAATACACCATATGCTAATATGTGGCAGCATCCTGACCAAACGAAGTTTTCACTTCTCATCTAGCTATTTTGGTGCTGTGTAGACTCAGTCCAAGAACCAGAACAGTAGGAAAACTGCCACAGTTATGCTGAATTTTACTGGCTTAGCAATGAGGGGAAACTCGCGTAGCGCTTGCCAGAAAAATAACTGGCTTTAGCTGGTGCTATTAGTCTCACGCTTTTTAGGAGAACTTAATTTAAAACAAAATTGTGGGCCTCACACCCACCCTAATGTTTTGAGACCGCTGTAACAAGCAAATGTTCAAAGTGTTCTTTATGCAACCAAGTGGGCAAGTTTCTTGTTCGGGCTCCATCTATAACAAAAAGATTTTCGTTTGGTGAGCAGTGATCCCTGAGTTAGCACAAGCAAACACATCAAGATGCATTCAGGCTTACAGCGCAGACATCTCTGGGCAGCAAGGTCTAACCTGACAAAATAATCACTATGGAAAAACAACTTACAAATCATACTCGCCACCGAAATAGAAGCTTGGTTTCCTAACTGGCTTCTCAGGGAAGCCCTAAAACAATATGAGGGATTGTTAATTGAGGTTTAGAGTTACTATCTTATGCCTGCACCTTAAGCATTAATTCTGGCTCGTTGCTATGGAGCATGTGCCACATCAACACGAGGGATGTTGGGATTGATCCCTTCGCTACTCGGAGTATCTAAAAGGCTATATTATATTTCAGGAAGTATAAACCTTTGACTCTTCAGTAGCGGTGTTCCGGCTGTAATGTATGTTTCAACTCCATCAGAGACATGGTCTCCTTGGATAAGAGTATGTTGAGAAAATACAGAAGAGAAAATGCCTCCTAAAAGGGGTGAAATAATTTTTCAGAAACTGTACCATGGTTTCCTTCATTCATGTAAAACCTGAGCTTTTCATAGAAACGGTACCAGGTAACAGATAACATTCCTACCTCTACTGCTACTAGTTTTCCTATTGACAGAGCACCTGTAATATTAAAATGCTGTGCTTGATGCTTTATTCACTCACTCACGATACGTAGTAATTGGTGAACCACTGTATCCTCCTCTCCATGAGGCTGAGAAAGGAAATTAATACACATAAAATAATACTCACTAACCTTTACTGAAGCTCAGCTCTTTCCAGACACTATTCCATTGCATACTCTGAAATATTATTTCTCACTTTTATGAAAATGTTATAATATGGGTATTATTTTAACCATTATACAAATGAGGAAGGTGAGTTTTAACATATTGCTTAACCTTTCTGATCCCCAAATAACTAGTAAGGGGACGATAGAATATAGCCACACCTGACTGCTGTCTAAGCCCTCATCCTTTTCCAGTCTGCAGACCACCCACTGTGCATGGAAGCTGCATGCAGAGAAAGTGATTAATGAGCACCCTTAGAATAAGATCTCGTCCTCCATGATGTAATGTAGAGGCAAGTCAACTTCTTGCCTTTCCTCCTTTTAATGATAACAAGAACATTTAACATAGCAGCTCCCCCTTTAACACAATTTTAAGTGTAGAAAACGATATTGTGAAGAACAGGCACGATAGTGTACAGACGATCTCTAGACTTTATTCATCTCACATCATTGATACTTTATACCCATTGAAGAGCCACACCCCATTTCCCTTCACCCCGGCCCTGGCAACCACCATTCTGTCCTCCGCTTCTATGAGTTTGGCTACTTGAGATACCTCATCTCAGTGGGATCATACAGTATTTGTCCATCTACGATTGGCTTATTTCACTTAGTCGACTATCCTCCAAGGTCATCTTAACAAGACCATAGATGACCAATTTTACTGAGAGTGTCACGTGGCAGAATCAGACTAAATGAACAGTCCTTCTAAATACATTCTGTGTCAAAGGAAATAGAAGCAAAGCCAAAGCAAGAGACGGATTTTCTGATGAATCTTGTCAATCCAGGGAACCAAGCTGGAATAAACGGCTCACGCGGGGCCTTTTATGTTGTTAGACAGACTTTTTTTGTGAAGCCTGTAGCTCGTTTTATCACATGCTGTAATTTGGTTTAAAAACTGCATAGTCGAGGTTTATATAATTGAATGCAAGCTACTGACTCAAATGACTGGAATGTCTCAATGGCCATTAGTAAAGTCTTACTTGTTTTCATTTCCCACCCTCCAGATAGACAGTAGAGGATTAGATGAAGAGAATGAATCAGCTCCCTTCCCTGACTGCATGGTCCCTTCATTCTTACAAGGTCGGCCTAATAAATAACATTCCTAGAAGTGAAACAATTACATGCAATTAACGATAGTGATAAATATTGCAAGTTACATGCAATTAATGATAGTGATAAATATTTCTGATAGTTACTGTATCATTTAGACCAAAAATAATTTGAGAAGCAAAGGTGTCATACTTTCTAAAAAGTCAGAAAAACGAACAAGGAAACAATGTTTTTGCTTTCCATAGAGTAAGGAGACAGCTAGTATTGGAATCAAGATATTCTTTTCTCTAAACTACAGGTTTGGGAAAATTTTTTCTCTTCTTTCTTTCTTTTCTTTTCTTTCTTTCTTTCTTTCTCTCTCTCTCTCTCTCTCTCTCTCTCTCTCTCTCTCTCTCTCTCTCTCTCTCTCTCTCTCTCTCTCTCTCTCTCTCTCTCTCTCTCTCTCTCTCTCTCTCTCTCTCTCTCTCTCTCTCTCTCTCTCTCTCTCTCTCTCTCTCTCTCTCTCTCTCTCTCTCTCTCTCTCTCTCTCTCTCTCTCTCTCTCTCTCTCTCTCTCTCTCTCTCTCTCTCTCTCTCTCTCTCTCTCTCTCTCTCTCTCTCTCTCTCTCTCTCTCTCTCTCTCTCTCTCTCTCTCTCTCTCTCTCTCTCTCTCTCTCTCTCTCTCTCTCTCTCTCTCTCTCTCTCTCTCTCTCTCTCTCTCTTTCTTCTTTCTTTCTTTCTTTCTTGCCTTCCTTCCTTCCTTTCTTTCCTTCTTTCTTTCTCAATAAACAGTTTATATCTTTTATTTTAAGTTGTAAAGAAATATTTGGTATATATTCAATAGAAAAATTTTCATATCACTGATGACAGAGAATTGGAGACTCAAAAAGGACTGGGCAATCATCACAGATGCTCTACCTATTCTCCCCGGCTCATTTTCTAGCTCTGCCAATTATAAACCTTGGGAATAACTTCACATAAGCTTCTTCACCTTTCTATGCCTTTGTTTTCTCAACAGTAAAATGGTGTAATAATAACTACTTCACAGGGTTGTTGCAACGGTTAAATGAGTTAATTATACATAGAGTACTTAGAACAGAAATGGAGCATAGTCAGTAACTTATTAAGGTGATGATGTAAAGAACTTGAACATACTTAGTAATGTGTAAATGGTTCATTTCAAAATAAAAAGTATCAATGGAGAATATTAAATATTATGTTTTTTTTAAACTTCAATTTTAAGCTCATGGGATAAATAAACTATAAATCGGGATAAAGGAGGAGCAATGGAAAAAAAGAGAGAGAGAAAGGGCAATGTGGGGGAACTTGAGTAGCTTAGAAAAGCTACATGCCATAACAAATATCCTGAAGTTAGCACAGTGTCTGTGACATAGAGCATCCTTGCTTTTTAAAATTAAATTAAAGCCTGCTGCATTCAGCCAGTCCCAGCCACATCGCACCAGAACTCTACTTTCTAATGTTCCATCTCTGTTTTAAAAAAAAAGGAATCAGCTGCAAAACGTTCAAACAGTTTACAAGTCTGAAAGATCGTGTTTGTGCCAGGGTCTCCCAGCGTGGACGGTCCTGACGGAGGACCCTGCCGGCCCAGCATCATTCGTCAGTGGCCGTGGCCAAGGAGGTGGGTGGCTGCTGATAGTTTTGGCCCATTGGAACCAGCTTTGGACGACTGCCAGCTTGTGTATAAAAGTTTGAAATGTTTGAAACAATACAGTCTTTACAATGTTATAAAATACTAGGGTGGTTCGAAGGGGCTGCAGACTGGCTCGTGGCCAATAAAACCTCAGGACTCCAGTCAGCTGTAACCTGGAGTTTAATGCTGTCTGAGGCGTTCAAGGTCATCTCTCCACGACGTCCTGTAGGTCGGCCCAGTCCTTACAGAGCTACCTGGTTGAGCTGCTGCTCCACAATCACCCCTGCTCGAAATCCCCAAGTCACTTTGCGTCCCTTGTGTCCTCTCTGAAAAATCATTTTGAGAGTTAACTTTAAAAGTCTTACTTAGAAAAACTGTTTTAAAAATTTAACTTCCTTTCTGTTTCTCCTTATTTTAATACTACATGCAATCACCCCTAACCCATCACCCTAAGGCAACCAGCTATATTAATGGTGTATTTCATCTTAGCTCTTCTCTCAGTGAATATTTTTACATATTTATGATCATATTGAATATATAACTTGTAACCATATCTCCCAAACTTTATGTCAAAATTCTATTTCGTATGAATGTAGATTATTTCTTAAGCATAATATTAATGGCACAATTTTTATTTTATGTTATTTTATTTTAATTAATTTTTTTTTTAGGTGAGGCAACCTTTGGTTGACCTCACAGATTGCAAGGACCTTGTCAGCTTACAAGCCCTTATTTTTTTATTTTTTATGCCTACAGCACCTGGTCTTCCTAGGTGGTCTCCCATCCAAGTACTAACCGGGCCCGACCCTGCTTAGCTTCCGAGATCAGATGGGATCGGACTGGTTCCGGGCGGCCTGGCCCTAGACATGATATTTTATTTTGTATTTACTCATGTTCATATTATGGAATACTTATCAGGTTCTTTCACCAAGAGGGTAAATGATATTCCTATTTACATAAAGCTTTTCTGTATTTAATATTTCCTTAGGATAAATTCCCAGATGTAAAATTAAAGGGCCAAGGGAGATGGACATTTTAGAGTTTTGACAGAAGTTCCCAAATGGCTTTCCAAAAAGATGTTCACACCCTCCCCCACCCCCCGCTTAACTAACCACCTGTCAGTAAAGTATAAGAGGGTTCATTTCATTCCTTCATCATCAGCAATAGTTAATAGCAAGCAATTTTCTAAAGAAAGCATTTTTCTAAATATGCTAATATTAAAAATGACAAATTGCCCTATTCGAAAAATGTGTATATTGTTTTGGGCTAGAGAAGTGCTCAATAGCATTACATAGAAAGGGTCATGGAGCTACTGCATGGGTGATTAGTTTTTAGTTTGTTCTCCAAGCAAGAAGTAATTCTTCTGAACGAAAGGGAATTTAATTCTTGGGTGTCACTGGGGTGTAAGAAAAACACTGAGGACAGAGAGACAATAAGAAAGGATGCTGCAGACAGAAAAAAAAAAAAAAAAAAAGACCTACAACTTTATGTGTCCTTCCCCGGGAAGGCAAGCAGCTGGCTTGGAGAAACTGTGGATAAATGCGGAGCACCTAAAAAACAGAATTTGAGGAAGTGTACAAGCAAAAAATTAAGAACATTCTATGATTGCAACAGAGGCCTTGAATCAAGAAGAGGATGCCCCAGTAATAACAGTAAAGGAAAAGGAACCCAGAAGAAACATCTAGAACAAATCCAAAGACAGACATTTGTTCACTTTCATGCAGTTTTAACAGCATGGTTAGCTTCTTAGAAAGAACCAATATCATCTACCTAAAAAACTGTATAATAAAACTTACACAGTTGCCATTCTAGAATGTTCTTTGATCAAGTCCCAAGTTAATAAATCTCTATGAAATATCTTCATATACCTGGGTTACTGGGAATGTACCTTACAAATGTACCTACTTAGAAAAAGGAAAACCGATAAATACCTCCTCTTAAGAAGCATTGACTCATTTTATCTGGATGTTCTACAATTATGTTTACTTCCCTGGCCATGGATCCTACTTCACCGTCATCGGAGACTCAAGTTCTAGGAGGAGATTCCTTATGCACACTCTAACTCTGTGTTTTCCTTCTGAAGGGTATAGTATGGAATCTTTTTAAGAACTTCTCATACTAACTTCGGAGCTGAAGTGCTTTTAAGACATGTTCATGGGAACCCCCATGTATTTTAACGTTTGTATTAATCTACTTTCCTAAAGCCTACGGTTCCTCTCTTATTACATTCCAGTGACGTTTTCTATTTCCCATGTTGCTACATCATCCATGAGTTTTTTTGTTTTTTTTTTGTTTTTGTCTCTTGCTGATAAAATTGAAGTACAACAGTTTCCACCCATGATGCCTTCATTTTAAGCAAAATATAATGAACGAGGAAAATCAAGACTATATCAGATATTCTGGTTTCGGCAAGACTAGACATTTTCCAGATGTTGGGTACTTGAAATCTCCCATCTGTAACACCATGTGTCTCGATTTCAGTTCTGACGTCTGCTACTTAGCTGAGTACTTAAGCTCTATGTCCTTCAGTTAGTTCATCTCTAAAACAGAGATTAAAAATAATACCTAACCTTATGGTATGGGGGGGGAGGGATTAAATGAGTTAATAGGTGGAGTGCTTAGACCATTGCCTACAGAGAAGCACACATTAGATGTGAAATATTTTATTGCTTGTTAGAAATAAACCCTCAGAGCACCTTCTCCTATTGATCTCAGTGCTCCTTCTTTGCTTTTAATCTCTTCCAAATATTCTTCATTGGATTTTCGATTTCCAGAAAGCTTCGTATAACGTCTTAGCCTTTCTTCTCTAGTAGATTGTTTCAATCTGAACCATGTACACCATTCTATTATAAACAAAAATCCCAACCCACTAAGTCTCTTGACATCTGTGAGGCCATATATATAATTTCACGAGCTAAAATGTCAAGTTTACTTTATTACCTAAATGCACCCATAAAAATAAAAGGAATCCATTATAAAAATCAGTAACTAATGAAATCAATACTTAATTCATTAAGTATTCCTTAATGAGTCTTCAAATTCTTGTTTCAGGTGAGATTAAAATTATATTTTAAAGTGCCTTTATATTTATGGTACAATACTAGGCAGTTTAAGCTAACGCAAACGACTGTTTTCATGTCTTGCCTCTTACTTGTTAGCGTCCATCTATACCATAGATTAGATATGTTATTGCTGAGAAGAGTAAAAGTGCTTCTTTTAATTCAAATCTGTTAACGTTTCAACATTTTAATCACTCTGTCCATGTTTTCAATTTCTTTAGAAAGAATTCTACCGTAATTAAGCAAAACAGTAGACTGATGACTGATTGCAAAGCAGCTGTGTCAAAAATAAACAGGGCTTTGAACTCAATAAGCTTTTCTTTTCCCAAACTTCTCTGTGTATATATAAACACACCCCATGTCCCCAGGTCCTCTCCGTAGTTCACACACTTAAATTATTCTCAATTAGGTATTTCTCTACTTGTCTTTTTTTTTTTTAAAAAAAAAAAAAAAAACAATAGAAATATTGTTTTTTTCTCTGTACCCCTGCTATTTCTTCCTCACTGAAATATCGTCACTGTATTGCTTTTGTTCTCTAATCATTTTATACATCTGGCCCCTCCAACCAAATGCTAAGCAGGTCAAGAGCAAGAACTCTGCCTTTTTGTAGCTTTTAAATGCCCAGTCTCTGTCATATGCCTTACAAATGCTTAATGAATTAAGCAACCATTAATTATATGATTTAAAAAACAGCAAACAATAAATGAATATAAGAAGACTATTAGATAGTTTGTAAGATGTGGTAGATATCTCCTTGCAAAGGTCATAAAAATAGTATTCTTAGAAAGTTCATTAAAACATTCAGACATATTTTCAACTGGTATTTATCTTATAGGAGATCCATAATTTAAGGATATCTTACTGAAAATATTCACTGCTTTGTGTGACTTTTTTATGTCAACCCTTACCCTTCTAAAATTTTTCTACTTCTCCTATGACCTAGATATTATTTTTGTTTATTCCCATCCATTAAAAAAGGATTCTCCGGACAGAAAAAAAAAAAAAAAAAAAGACCTACAACTTTATGTGTCCTTCCCCGGGAAGGCAAGCAGCTGGCTTGGAGAAACTGTGGATAAATGCGGAGCACCTAAAAAACAGAATTTGAGGAAGTGTACAAGCAAAAAATTAAGAACATTCTATGATTGCAACAGAGGCCTTGAATCAAGAAGAGGATGCCCCAGTAATAACAGTAAAGGAAAAGGAACCCAGAAGAAACATCTAGAACAAATCCTAAGACAGACATTTGTTCACTTTCATGCAGTTTTAACAGCATGGTTAGCTTCTTAGAAAGAACCAATATCATCTACCTAAAAAACTGTATAATAAAACTTACACAGTTGCCATTCTAGAATGTTCTTTGATCAAGTCCCAAGTTAATAAATCTCTATGAAATATCTTCATATACCTGGGTTACTGGGAATGTACCTTACAAATGTACCTACTTAGAAAAAGGAAAACCGATAAATACCTCCTCTTAAGAAGCATTGACTCATTTTATCTGGATGTTCTACAATTATGTTTACTTCCCTGGCCATGGATCCTACTTCACCGTCATCGGAGACTCAAGTTCTAGGAGGAGATTCCTTATGCACACTCCAACTCTGTGTTTTCCTTCTGAAGGGTATAGTATGGAATCTTTTTAAGAACTTCTCATACTAACTTCGGAGTTGAAGTGCTTTTAAGACATATTCATGGGAACCCCCATGTATTTTAACGTTTGTATTTAATCTACTTTCCTAAAGCCTACGGTTCCTCTCTTATTACATTCCAGTGACGTTTTCTATTTCCCATGTTGCTACATCATCCATGAGTTTTTTTGTTTTTTTTTTGTTTTTGTCTCTTGCTGATAAAATTGAAGTACAACAGTTTCCACCCATGATGCCTTCATTTTAAGCAAAATATAATGAACGAGGAAAATCAAGACTATATCAGATATTCTGGTTTCGGCAAGACTAGACATTTTCCAGATGTTGGGTACTTGAAATCTCCCATCTGTAACACCATGTGTCTCGATTTCAGTTCTGACGTCTGCTACTTAGCTGAGTACTTAAGCTCTATGTCCTTCAGTTAGTTCATCTCTAAAACAGAGATTAAAAATAATACCTAACCTTATGGTATGGGGGGGGAGGGATTAAATGAGTTAATAGGTGGAGTGCTTAGACCATTGCCTACAGAGAAGCACACATTAGATGTGAAATATTTTATTGCTTGTTAGAAATAAACCCTCAGAGCACCTTCTCCTATTGATCTCAGTGCTCCTTCTTTGCTTTTAATCTCTTCCAAATATTCTTCATTGGATTTTCGATTTCCAGAAAGCTTCGTATAACGTCTTAGCCTTTCTTCTCTAGTAGATTGTTTCAATCTGAACCATGTACACCATTCTATTATAAACAAAAATCCCAACCCACTAAGTCTCTTGACATCTGTGAGGCCATATATATAATTTCACGAGCTAAAATGTCAAGTTTACTTTATTACCTAAATGCACCCATAAAAATAAAAGGAATCCATTATAAAAATCAGTAACTAATGAAATCAATACTTAATTCATTAAGTATTCCTTAATGAGTCTTCAAATTCTTGTTTCAGGTGAGATTAAAATTATATTTTAAAGTGCCTTTATATTTATGGTACAATACTAGGCAGTTTAAGCTAACGCAAACGACTGTTTTCATGTCTTGCCTCTTACTTGTTAGCGTCCATCTATACCATAGATTAGATATGTTATTGCTGAGAAGAGTAAAAGTGCTTCTTTTAATTCAAATCTGTTAACGTTTCAACATTTTAATCACTCTGTCCATGTTTTCAATTTCTTTAGAAAGAATTCTACCGTAATTAAGCAAAACAGTAGACTGATGACTGATTGCAAAGAAGCTGTGTCGAAAATAAACAGGGCTTTGAACTCAATAAGCTTTTCTTTTCCCAAACTTCTCTGTGTATATATAAACACACCCCATGTCCCCAGGTCCTCTCCGTAGTTCACACACTTAAATTATTCTCAATTAGGTATTTCTCTACTTGTCTTTTTTTTTTTTTAAAAAAGCATCCCCAGATGCTTCACTATCTTCACTCACTGCTCTGTCTACAAGTGCCCTGTTCTGCCAAGCCTGTCTTGGAGATTTTACGTTTACAGCAAACTGACTCAGTATACACACTGAAAACTCTGGTGAACAGCTCAGCCCAGTGCTGGTCTTGATGCCTGGCCAACAGGCTCAAACAACAGACATAAAAGCTAAATCTGTACTTCCATTCAGTTACGAGGTTGCCAAGTTAGTTTTCCTGATACTGTACCTACAGTATATCCATCTCGCAATGTCTCAGACTCACTTCATTAACTTTGTGACATCAGCCTCTGATGTTATGAACTCAATTTTGCTAATATAAATGATACAGTACTATATAGAAATTTAAGAGGTTGTAACATTAGAAGTCTCTTCAAGATTCCCATAACAGTTAAAGAACAAGGAACCCAAATTCCCAGAACCAATTCTTGCTGGGAAATAATTCTTTATGTATGATCTTAATGCTAGTCTCCCTTCCCCCAGCCCTCTGCTTCTGATTCCCATTTATATTGCAAATAGCTTTTAATGATAGAACAGGGAAATATATTGTGGTTTCACACTTTCAGGGATTTTATGGTCACTTATTCCTAACTAGGAGATAGAGACACATAGCAGAAAAGTATTTTTTTTTTAACATAAACCAGTTTAGTATATTGTGCTCTTTGTTATAAGAATATATGTATTTAGAAATAATATTATTCAAAGATCAACTTATAGAAGAATGTTTTCTCAATGGAAAGCCTCTATATCTGTAATGCTTAGCATAAGATGGATTTACAAGCTCAGTCACTAAATTGGTTTGACTAATTTGGAAACTCCAATTCGTCACCATGAATCTATATCACATACGATGGAGAATATGGAAACTGGACACGCTATTGTGCTCACAGAAGTAATGAGTGTTTGTTCAACATCAATTATACCTCATAAGAAGTAGCTTATCTCAAAAAGCAAATGTAAGCAGATTTTCTTATATGATTCCAATATCTCCATTGCTCTTCACATCTTCTCTGAGTTTAGCAGCTGTCAATAATAGTGCAATAGGTTGGCTAATGTCCATGTAGCAAAAAGAGTGGACAGGCAGTCCTGTGAAGTTAAGACATAGGTCTGCCTGCATGTAACTCCCGGCTTTGTCGTTATTTAATGAATGACCTTGAATATGTTGTTTAACAGCTCAGGGCTTTAAATTCCCGTCTGTAAAGTGAGAAATGAATCAACATAGGGCTGTGATAGAGATTAAATAGTATAGTGCATTGCAAAGTTATCATGACAGTTCCCAGTGCCTAGTAGATGGAGAGAGGCAGACAGATGATAGATATAGACACAAAATTGATATTAAGACATGCTGACAGTTGAATATTTAGTGAGTCAAAGTGACGAAAAATAATTGCCTTTGAACATCTCTGATGTTAATACTGACCCTAACTTAGATTGATTTCTCCCATATGCCACCTTCAAAATCCAAAAAATATATGTCCTTTGGAACATAAGTGTGATCCGGCCTTCATTGTCACTTTGAGTATTAGAATGTGGAGACAGTAGACAAGCAGATGTTGGGCTTGGCCCAGGTCTTCAAATGACCCATGTGCTCTTAGAGACATCATAAACATTTCATTTTAATGAGTTCCTTTCCTGAAAATCTGCCTTTACTACCTCACCAGATCTTGTATATCCAAGTCTAAGCTTTAATGCCCTGTCTTCCACATAGGCAAAGCGCTTTGGCTTTTCCGCTGTGCTTACATGAAGCATTTAATAGAATCTTTCCAACACAATTTATTGGTTTTGTATTCCTATGCTATGGACAGCCTCTAGTGAGTAAGCAGCTTAGGAGGAGGGCCTATCTTTGTGTCTCCCGCCAAAGCCTATCACAAGGTCCCTGGGAAAAGGTTCTGCAGACATTTGTTGAGTTGAATTAAACAATAAAAGTGAAAGTAGCATTTAAAAACTATACGGAATCACCAGTTGAGACTGAAACTTAGGTTGTCGGGTTGGTATCTTGGTGCAGCAAGCGTTTCTCCTTCACTAAGGAGGCCACGTTCCCAGATTTATCCCAGATCTTTCCTATACACTCTTGTTATTTTATTAATTATTTTATGCTGCTATTCAAATAGTGTCAAAAAACTAGAACAGTGCTTAGCCAAAAGATGGTTAATTAAACATTTTAACTTTAAAATGACCATAGAGAAAAAGGGTGTAAAAGTGATCTTGGAAATAAATTCGTACAACTATTAGATGATCTCTTTTTCTACTATTCCAAATAATTTCAGGGGAAAATTTTAATAAGCATGGACATTGGGCTTGTGAAAGCTACGGCTTGAATTAAGCAGACTAGAGATACTCAAACATCAGCAGGATACATGCAACACAGCCCAGAAACGAACACGGCACACTCTTGTCTCCGGCAGGTTTCACATTGCTTTCCAAGACCCCAGAATAGTATTTATTCCTAATGCAGCTATATGGGAGAATTAAAAGTAGGGAAAACAATATCAGAGGCAGGTATTCTGCTCCTGGCAGGGCTCTAATTCTATTTCCTGTTTGACATATCATTTTATTTCCATTTTCCCTAAATGTAATATAGGAACTTTCCATAATAAACGATTCTCTAATTTGCCACTCCTTTGATTGGCATTTTTGATTTTTTTTTTTTTCAAGGAATCTATCGGCTGTTCCTTCACGAGTTGCAAAAATAAACGAAAAAACTAAACCACATGCCATTGTTGGGCAGAATTTTCTGAATTTGTCTTGAAGCCAAGAGAATTTATTTGACTGTCTGGGGAGTATTGAGGCAGATCTCTTATTCTCAAACAGATACCGAAGTTGCTTGAACAAATGGTTCGTGTTAGCCGGAGAAAGACACTGAATCTAAACCATGTGCCTCTGGACCTTGTGGTTTCAAGTTGAACCACAAGCAGCAAGAAGAGCTGTCAGTCTCTAGTCTTGATTTCAGCCATGCTCGCGGGAAGAGAAAAACTGTCAGCGGCACCTATGGTGTTGTCTTAATAGGGGGAACCTGTGAACTCTGCAACACAGGCGAGTCGGTAGTTGTGTGAAGGATAAGAGATGGTATCCAAAGCCGCACCCAGTGGGACATCACAAAGACACGCGATTTTTCTCTACGGGTCTCTACACATGGTAAATGTAACAAACTGAAAGCTTTCTGGGGAACAGATACAACCCGGGGAGGTAAAGGAACATAAAAACCAGGCATCTTCTGATAGTTATCATAAAGCTGAAGAAAAACATCCCCGAAGAATTAGTTTAGAGACCCAAGAAGACTAAGGTTACTAGACCAGAAAAACAAGAAAGACAAATTCCTGAGTGGTACCATCTATCAAACTCCTAAAGCAATGCTGGGATGTTCTAAAGGAATATTAAGTGCTGTTTTATGTCACGAAGGCAAGAGAATCACTTATCCACATATAAGTGTGGCTTCCTCAGTTACTACACTCACACCTTAACCAAACCACTTAGATTATGGAAAAAAGATTCTGAAAAATGGAGAAAGGTTTGACTTTGAGTTATCTGGCCACTGGATGGGATTGTAAAAACCTTTTATGTTTCCTCTCTCTTGCCTTCTGTTAAAAAGCCTTTCTCTCTCTTAGAGGGATTTATTTTAGGCAGCTGGTATGTCCATCAGTTATGTTATTAATAAAATTATGATATCAGACTCTAAAGAACTCTCTATAATTTGCGGGTGAATTGTGACATATTACATAGCCGTCAAGTGGATTGTCATGCCATACAAGTGCTCTGATTAATAAGAGAAACCACACAGGTAAATTACCTTCCATCTTGTGCACTGTAAGAATTAGAATAATTTCTGGTAATTTTAATCAGCCGAAGAGCAGAATCAGATGAGTCATCATTCCAAAGCACATTTCGAAGTACAAATTTGTTCAAATAAAACAAATTAAAACAATACCCATGTAAGGCCCCCAAAGAGTCAATTACAACAATCCATGTAGACCTGTAAGCTCAAAACTAAATTTGAGCCCACATGTCAGTCAGTATTTATTAACCACCTACTATGTGTCAAGCATATGTGGAATTTGTCAGTCCACATCCTAATGCTACAGAACGTTCTTGGAATTGCTACCTCATTCCAAAACCCATGTTGACTATAAGGTTTGGTCATATTTAAATTCTGCAAATATCTATACAACAAAACATTCTCAAACACCATCATGCTCTATCACCATTTAATTAGCCAAACTGCAAACATTCAGTTGACCTATGATATAACCCTGAATGTGTCAATTGTGCTCATGATCAGTATAAATTGAAGGCTGCCATCATAATCCTTGGTTTTCTTAAATGCTAAGGTGCATTTTTTTTTTCTATTTTAACATTTCTGGAATTAAGATGTGTCTCATAATTGTGTATGCATTGGTTTGGGGCTTATTTACTCTCCTTTTAGTCTTCCCAACACTAAAAAGCTTGTCATTATATCAGATTTACATCTTAAAATGGGAGGTTGTTAGAATACAGTAATGCTGGAGTTTTCCTAACTCGTTCAATAATCCCATACATACACCACCCATGCACAGTAGAAGAAGGGAAAAAAAATGTTCCAGAACTTCAGTTTTATAATTCTCCTGACAGACAGACACAGCCTCAGCATGACTGCAGAATATCACAGTTCATATTATCAGTTTCCAGCAGATGGCATCTCACACTTTTAGGTCCCTCATTAAGGAACCTGTAGGAAAGCCATGTCCCCTGCCTGGGTAACACACGGAACTCAAAGCCATGCTTGTTGTTTCACGAGAGCGTGTTTGCCAGCAAAGCCTCCTAGGCTGGGAATCTTCTGCAGCTGGCCTCAGCATGTGGTCACTGGGGTCGCCCACAAGCGTTTGGTATTTTCAGCGGGGCCAGAGCCTCGTGCGCATTTTAATGACAGTACTGCCTGTTTTAGAACAGTCTGCACTGCATAATTGTAGGGTGAGGTGGGAATTATGAGTCTTAAACAAGTACCGTAGGTGGGGATAACATGTGTATTAAAATAACCAAAACCACTCGCTCTATTTTTCTGTAGATAAGCCTCACACAGCTATGATTCATGGCACTGTAAAGCTTTCTTTCTGGGGGAAAATCTCGCAGTCCTTCACTGTGACTTCTGCTTGGATATTTAATTATTATTATTTTTTTTACCTTTGCTAAAAATGCTATTACAACAATATTTGCGTTTAGTATTTTAATGAATAAATAAAAGTCACATTAACCCGTGATCATAGTATATCAGGTGCTTCTTGTCTAAGTCACTTGAAGAAAGAAAGAAAGACACACCTCAAATGGCAATAGCCAAGCATACCTTTTTACTTTTCTGTATTTGTGGAACCCCCCTCCCTGTTTCTTAGTCAAATGGCCCAGCTGACTTTTTCTCAGAAGTCTATTTGTTCTTTTTAAACTAAAGATGTCAATGAGGATGAGGCTCCATAAGGATAAAGAAAACCTCTTTGGTTTAATCATCAACCCTGAAAATCAGCAACAGAGATCAGCGTGATTAGCATGCATTTTGAGCTACGCTGGGTCTTCAGATTGATGGAAGTTCTTAAAGGCTCTGAGAATCAAACTGGGGAAATAAAGTCATGCTTTAAGATAATACAGTTCTAAAAATTCAAGTTTAGATGACATCATAAAATGTGATACGTAACAAATTGCTAACCCAACAGCCCAAAGAATAGAACCAAAAGCAGTTAGAATGGAAAACTATTTCAGGCAAGAACTAATGAAAAGTAACATGGTTTTGATGCTATGATGGAGAGAAAAATTCAAATATAGTACTTATTTGGAAGGAGGTGATCTCAGAATTTGTCAATTGAATAAATGTAGAGACTGAATTAAAAATTATAGGTAAATCTATGTTGGTAGAATGCTGGTATCACAAATCTACAGTGGAGCACCAATTTTAGAGAAAAGATTAAAAATTCTGATTAAGGTTAGCTTGAGCTGAAAGAAGGACTTTACAATAAAAATGTCTAGAGGGTAGTTGCAAATATGGATCTGGAGTTCCAGAGTAGTTGGCATCATAGCTTGTAATTCAGGAGTCTTCCATGCAAGATAAAGGTCGAAAACTCAGAGACTGGTCAAATCTCTGATACAGAGACTCTGATATACAGAGTAAGAAATAGAGTTATGAAAACCATAGAAGTAAATGAAATTTGGGCTGGATTGTTATTCTATAATGGGTATGACTTAAACTTCTGCAGAGTGAGGCTGACTCTATGACAATTGTATTTAACGATGAGTTAAGAAAAAAATTTTCAGGCACTGTATTCATGCTCCATGAGTCTATATGACTTAGGGCCTCGCTGGGTTCCCTAGTCCTCCTTGAAAACTAATTATAATGTATTCATTTGGATCGACTATTCATCATTTTCCCAAAATACATGATCTTCTTTCTACCCCCTCAATCAATGGCCAAATCCCTTTAAAGAGAAAAATAAAGATCATTTTATTTTTCACATTAAAGAGTCACTTCCGAAACTCTGTCTAATTAAATGGCCACTATCTAACTTTTTTCTAGACAGTTCAAGCAAAAACAAGATTTAGAATATTGAACAGATTAACTGTCTTCCTAGGTAGCATTATCTCTAATTTAGTTATCAGCCAGTGAAAATGGACAACCGGAGTGGGTTAAAGGGGTTATATCTGTCATTTAAAGCCATAAGTTTTAGGATTGTCTGGAGACAAAAGTCAGAAGTGACTATCAGGAAGAAAAACCTCAACTCCTTTTTTATTCCCAGATGGAGCCCAAAAATGACTGCGTAAGCAAGAGAGGGACACATTCCTCTTTGTCCTCTACCTTTGATTTCCTCATTCTATCATGTTCCATCAGAAACCTGGCCCTGTGTTCAACTCACACTACTGAACACATCAAACGACTTCACACACAGTTTAATCAGGTGGGCAGAGGCCATGGGGAGAGGCAAGGTTGGATTCCTATCTTGGATAAAGTCAAACTAAGTAGAGAACACTGTGAACCAGTAGTGGAGAACTTTCCAGAACCCACCTCTGCTGTGAAGGTTTGGGGTGGGGTCAGGCTCAAGGCGACCTTTTAGAGTATCATTGATTTAGACTGGGCAAAAGTGGGGAGAGGGCGTTACCGTGACAGAGGGCAGTAGGAAGTGGAGGAAACTGGGGATCTCAAAATTTTGGGGAGCGCTCACATTCACAGGCGCTCGAGCGACATGCTAGTCTGTGTCCCCTGCTATAGTCTTTCTTCTGGGGCTTATTCTGTGATTCACCCAGGCCAGATTTTTTAAAAAATTGACTGTCACACACCAGTCATATTTTAAATATTTACCCTTTTAAAGATCATGATTCTTAATTTACATGAATGAATATGGTGTCATAATTGATGTAAAACTGATAAAGTCTGAGAGAGTTTTTCAGAAAAGCTTTGGAAACCATGGGCAATGTAAACTCCCATGGTGCCAGGTCTGCAGAGGGCTAATTTTATGACCTTACTGCTAATACTTTATATTTACTCTATTTGGACAAACTTAGGGGAGGAAATACACTTTCTTTTTCCACAGAAGAAATAAACACTAGTGCATTAAGATGTTACATACAGGAGTTCAATGCCTGTACTGTGGTTCCACCACACACTCATGGGTGATTCCATCCTCTGAGCAAAGGAGACTAGACCGGGATTTCTTCCTCTGGTCAAACATCCCCTACCTGAGGCACCAGGATCTTGTTCGGCACTCGGGTCCAGAAACAGCAAATTCAATCTAGCTGTGGCAAGCCCAGGGTGAACTGGAATGCCAATTCCAGACCGGGGCTGCAAACCACGAGCCTCTGGAAACAAAGCTTGGACTTGGAGAAACGACACAGACCTCCAGCCAAGAAATCTCACCCAGTTTTTTAAAAAGCTTCAGTGCACAGTGAACACAGATAACTGTTAACAGCACTGCTGTTTTTGTTGCAAACATATCAACCTCTGCGTTTACTATAAGGTGCCATAAGCCAGAAAACAGCTCACCTTCCCTAGATCCTTAGTCTTTGGGTTATCTGGGTCAACTGGATTGAGAACGGTAGCAGCAACTTTTTGCGCTCCAGTGTACTAAGAGTTTTTTTCCTCATTTGTCAATTTGTCAATTAATAGATTCATAAATTAGCTGTAGCTACAAAGGAAAAATAAAATGGATATTAGAGGCAGATCTATCAATTATCTATCTATCTATCTATCTATCATCTATCTATCCATCCATCCATCCATCCATCCTCCATCCATACATTATCTATCTATCTATCTATCTATCTATCTATCTATCTATCTATCTATCTATCTACCTACCTACCTATCCATCCATCCATCCATCCATCCATCCATCCATCCATCCATCCACCCACCCACTCACTCACTTACCTACCTATCATCTACCCTATCAACCTATCTATCGCTATCTCTCTTCAGGTCATAATTGGCCATTATTTTGACTCTTAAGACATCTCCCCAAAGTATTAGAGACAGCAAGTCCAGAAGGTAAACTCCATCTCAGCCTGATAAACTTGGACTCCGTTCCATTCTCTGTCACATCTCTCTAATCATGTCTTGGTCAAGCCACTCCCCCCTCTCAGTTTATTCTTGACTGAAATATATAGTACAGAAATTCAGGAAGATAATGTAATATAATGAAGTACACTGATGCCTTAAAGAACACTTTTTTTGGAACTTCCTCAAACTTAAAATTATAATTGTCTGATGCAATGTTTATTTTCTTTAAAAAAAAGTTTTCAGTTGCATTAGCCATGAGAATGATTTGTCTATTTGTGTGGGTGCCATATAAGTAGGTTCTATTTTTTAAAAATAGGCATAGCTTTAAATTCCTAAATTGCTGGGAAGAAAGCACAGTTTAAGTCAGGAGAGGTGCATCTGAATGATGATGGTGGTAGACGTGATATTGATGTTGCTGATGATAGTATCGATTTGTTGAGTGCTTAGTCTGTGCCAAGAATCATGTTGTGCTTTACAGTATATAATTTTAATTAACTGAACTTCTGAAAGTTGGTCTTAAATATTCTTTTCTTTCCTCTATTAACTGTCAACACTAAGCTTCTGAAGCCAATAATGAATATCACATCAAGTCATCATCTGTTCTCTCTCACAACTTAATGAATGATTTACCATTATTTAATTGGTGGACACAAGTTCCAACCAGTGGCAGTGCTAATTAATTTGCAGAATCACCAGACCAATATGAGAACTAAAAAAAATTAAAATGGTAAATATTTCACCCTTAACTAGCAAGATAATGAGTTATCTGCTTCTGTCTTCATTAGCTACTGTATGGAAACTTGCCAAGCAGTGATAAGCTTCATAAACAATCTTTTATTTTGGCATTTAATATTCTTGGCTCCTTCTTAGAGGGGATAACATTGTCTGAAGTTAAGAGATAGAGTAAAACATCATCAAATAAATTCCAGCTTAATCTCAAAGAGTTGTTGCTATATTCTTGATTCATGATTGTTGTTTATTCCTATTCCATTTAAATTCTTTATTTATTGAGTACTTAATTTATGCCTGACACTGTTCTAGGTACTTCCTATATATTATCTCGTTGGACCTCACAGAAAGCTTATGCTATAGATTTTAATTTTATCTTCTCCATTTGACAGATAGCAACGAGGGCGACTTAGCCACTAAGATACAGGCAGCAAACGAGAAGGCTGGGATGGAAACTCAGGCTGTGTTTACTGTCCTCGCTCTAGTGTGGATCTGAAGATCTACCTTGCTTGCCTACTCCGTGACTCCAGGTGTGTTTCCATGCATATAGTAGGTCGGTGTGACTGAAACTGACTAAATTTTCCTTTTCTTAAGCATAAGAACTAGGAGTTGTAAGCACAATACGGAAGAGACCTCACATGACACATCTCTCAAACTTAAAATTATAATCGTCTGATCCTTCCCACTTCAATCAAAGGATCATCGGTGAAAAGGAGGTGGGGTAGCTTTAGGCTGCCCTAACCCATCAATCATATTTCAATATGAGAGATTCTATTTTTATCTGTTTTAGATCGTATAGGTCCAAACAAGATATCATTTTGCCAGGGGTGTGTCTGTGTGTGGGGAGTGGGGGAGAGTGTGTGTGTGGGGGGGAGGAGGCGGTAAAAATGGTTCTTTTATTCATAGGAAAGAAGAAAGTTAGAAAACTCTATGTTGAGGATGACGTAGTAGAACTTCTGAAGTCCCCATTAAAAGGTCAAACTTATGTGTAGGCAGAATTCTCACATTCCCAAATACCCAAAAATCTTCACGGAAGGGGGCTAAAGTCAGCCAGTCTTCAAAATCCATGTACACACCTATTTTAGCAAGTTTAATGATGATGGTAGAGAAATTATATAGCTAACCTTTCTTGAATGTCCTAGTAAAGCTATTACAGAGTGCAACATGCTCCATAAATGCCATGTTGGTATATCTCACTTGTGCATTAATCAAGCACAGATGCTCAGCATACAGGAAGATGGTGCCACATCCACGAATCAATATAATTAAACCCTTAAGTCATAAATGAAAGACATTACTTTTGAACCACTCTTTTCCGGATTTGCAATGGAACATTAATAAGTTCTGAAGCTGGACACACTATGTATTTAAATTCTGAAACCTGTTTGACAACATGCTGTATTATGTGTACAAAAATGAAGCTTTGCCCTCGCCAACATTAGGCTCTGTGCCCAGAATGACTTTTTTTACTTGGCATAGTGGGGCATGATTGGTAGCATTTCGCTAGATGCTTTTAGTCACTCCCTGTGATGAGGGGCATTAGCAAGATGGACTTTCAGAGTAATGTTTATTTACTGTGACAGTGGAATAGATTAAATTTAACTGCTTTATGGGAAGGTTGACCCAAAACACTTGCTTCTGCTAGTGTATGGCTCTGGGTGCCTGGGTGTTAGCGACCCATAGCTTTTGCTTTTTCTTGTTGGAATTTAGTTACCGACTGACTCATTCGATGACTACCATGGGTTTTAATGACAGGGCGGTCAATCGCATTAGGCATCTAGGTTCTTAAACACAGAGCACTTTTGCTAAGGAAAGAACACTAATCAAACATCTAAAGCAGAACACCATTCTTTCAACCACCACAATAACAGAAAACAACAACTAATATTCATGAAGCACCTGTAGGACACACCCAAGATAGTGTTTGGGGAACTCTTATTTTCTGTTTTCATTCACTCTGTGGGACTGTGAAGTACAGGGCAGAGATTTGCTGTGGCTCTGGTCACTTGCAATATTGACATGACCCTCAAAATGAGAAAATACCAAAAAAGTTAGATGTTTCTCTAAAGGATACCAAAAATAAAAATAAAAATAAATAAGAAACCATGTAATTCCTCCCATAGCTGAATGAATTCTCATTCATGTTGCTCGTGAAAAAGGCGATCCCAATAAAACAGAATATTGCATCCACTGAGTCCACTCCTGGCGTGTCTGTGCGGATAAAACTTTAAGTTACTATTGTTAGTGGATGTTGGTCAGACGGGAAACAGGGAGGTAAGTGAAACTGGAGATTAGGAAGTAACAAAAGAAGAGAAATGAAAACCAGGCTTCTGCAACTTTTGATCATTCTTAAACACAGCGGGATCCACGATTATAAAGGGAAGCAAATCTTGTGGAAATGTGATGGTGACACGTCTGTACTACACACTGAGTAATTTCCCGTGGAACAAAAAAAAAGTGAAGGTTTATTTTACTGTGAAATAATGTACTCCACTTGGCTGACTTGCCAGCAAAGCAACAGAAAAACTACAGAAATTGTGTTTGCTCTAGGAAAGAGATATTGGGGAAGTTTTCGAAGCAGAAAAGGGATCTGGGTCTAATGCTCCTTCAGACACCGTCTTCCAATGGTATAAAGAGGTTCCATCGGGCCATCTCAGAGCCAATAGTTACTTTCCTCAAAGCATTCATCTTCAATAACTTGTTGAAGTCCACATTAAGAGGTCAGATCTATTCGTGGACAGAACTTACTTTATGAATAGTAGTGGGAGATACACACTGATTCTACCTGGTATGATTTTAAGGGTCCCCCCCAAAAGAATCTCCACCTTCAACGTATTTCCTCTAAGCTGGGCTATTTCAGGGTCTAAATTTCCATCCATTACTGATTTGTTGCTTTAGGAGAAATCCTTTGTTTTCTCTAGAGGGCTCAACTTAAAATAGCAGTGCCTAGGAACGAAACAGCGACTAGACCTAGCTTTCAATTAGTTGACAAGATTGTCTTCTAACACGAAAGCGGGCTGAGTGTAGCCCCAAGAAAAAATGTGATCCAAGAAAGTGTTGCCAAGAGAGAAGAGAAGGAAATGTCCGAAGCAGAAGCAAAAGGTTCTCAGCAGAGAGGTCTGGAACAGGATCTCTCTATCATTAGTTGGTGGAAAAGTGAGCAGATGAAAAAGGACGTGGCACTTTCTAACTTGTTTATATGACTCCAAGCATCCTCCCTAGATGCTTCATGGCCCAAGGAGTAATGCTCCAACAATATATTTACACTACCTCCGCTATGGGAAACACATCATAGACTTGTTACGAAAGTGCCATTCTGCGCTCCATCCTCTACCAGCTCCATTTTGGGTCCAAAGCACAGGACAACATGTCTGGAAATAACGAGCTTTTGGAAAATGTTTGGAATTCTCTGCAGGCCACAAAGAACATAAAGACCTTTCATGCCTTAAGAAAAGAAGAAGCGAGTGGAAGCGGGGGATGCTAAAATGCGATGTGTCCATCGAAGATGAGACTCGTCATTTGACAAAGGGAACAAGGTAGTGTCTACACACGAACTGGAGACTTAGGCTGTGCATTTTTTCAGAAGCCTCTATATTAGTGTCAGTCTTTACGGGGCCTGCAGTGAGGGCTGCCGGGGCTGAGACTAGAAGTTGTGTGTAGTCCCAAACTACTTCTGAACACACTTATGTTTAAAGCAATCTCCCCATTGAGGCTTCTAGAACTGTTTTGCCAGACCGTAAAGATTTGGAGCAATGAGGAACAATGCTCACTCTACACTAGGAATAAGAAATGTAGAAAGATACACTCATTGAGGGAAAAACGAGAGGGAGGTTTATTAATTTTTTAAAAAAACAAAGCAGACTCATTAACTTTGGCTAATTGTTCTAGTGACATTGTTATTTTGGATACACAGAATTTAGAATAAAGGCTTTGAACTGCCTTCTCCATGGTGAGGATGGTTTTCTACGGACTATCCACACTCTGATCACAAAGTGAATTGAGCAAAAGTTTGTTCTATGCAAGTCCATTGTCTGGAGTTAGAAACAGAAGGAAACTTCATGAATGCAAAGCTAAAGATGCCATTCGAACTGTGTGTGTGTCGGGGGAGTGGGGGTGTGTGTGTCGGGGGAGTGGGGGTAGGACTGTCAAGCCAGTGACCTTGGCCTCATCAGCACAGTGCTCGAACCAACTGAGTTGACTGGCTTCCTGCAAAGCAATAGAGAATTAAATTCATGGGGACATTCCTTTCATTAACCTTAATAAAAGTCTGTGTAAGCTGGTATGGGAGAGATCCCAGCACTGTCACTGTCAACCCTGTGACATTGGGCACATGTCCCAACATCTTTGGCTCTGTTTCGATATTAGTCATATGTTGATATTACTTTTTTTTAGCCTCTGATATGATATAGGGAGGCAAAGAAAAGAGGGTTCGTGGGGGAAGAAAAGCAGATTCTAAAACATGTATCTTAAATCCTTAGAAGAAAATATGCAAAAATGCCATTACTGTCGCCATGATTTTAACTATTATCACCTGTGATTCATCTAACTGGTAGACTTTCTGAAATCTTTCTGCAAAACTGAAAATATTCCCTAATTCCTGAAACTCATAGGAATGAAAACAAATTGGTTAGCAAATTTCCTACTCAAAAATATTGAAGGGAAAATTACACAAAAGGATGGTTTGAGTTTGTTTTCTTCTTCGGTTGTGTTGCAAATAGTTCCCACAATAAAACACTGGAATTTCCTCCAGTCTGTTCCCCATTACCTCTGTGGGAAAACTGGGAAAAATCAATCTGTTTTCTGCATAACCATATTACATCCCATTATTTGAGGAATGTCAAATGCAAACCCCAACAACCAACAATATCAATCTTTTCTCTCTTTTCCAAGTTCAATTTCAGCAGTAGTTATGAAAAAGAAAAAGGGAAGTGCATGCAGAATATCATTCTACTCCAGGCGATTGCAGATTTTAATAAGACTTTATATAAAACAGGAGGGTGTATTCTCTTTATAGTTGATTATATCCTTGACCTTGAGAGTTATGTGAGCTTCCTGTGACTAGGATTACGTTTTAGAAAAATGAGGAATAGAGGCTGTGGCAAGCAGAACTTAATGCCTTCCTTCTAACTGACAATAGAAAATGAGATAATGCCAGGCTAAGGATGATAATAATAATAATAATAAAAGAATCAGGAGAATGTGATGTCCTGTTTTGGTGACATCCGATATGATCTCATATACCAGGGTATTAGGACTTAAGAGTCGCTCATGCCTTATCTTTTAATCTCTCTTCACCCTTACTTCATATATATATATTCATTCTTGGGCAAAAAAAAAAAAAAAAAAACCAAGATGTCTTTCGAAATTAAACAGAAATGACTAAATGCTTTCGCATACTGTTCTACCAGCACAGAAGATGACTTATTTTAAAAAACAGTTTATTGAAACAATGGAATTTTTTTTGTTAAGTTTTTCCAAGAAAATCAAATTTTGTTAAGTTTTACATAACTGTTGATTCAATATTTATTTACACATATTTTATTAGTTGTATTTTATACTTTTTCTAAGAAAACAAAAACGCTGAAAATATCACAATTTTGGAAAGCAAAATTAGTTGTATTTTATACTTTTTCTAAGAAAACAAAAACGCTGAAAATATCACAATTTTGGAAAGCATGGGACAAGAAGAAAAGAAAAAGAATCTTCTTTTATCTCAGAGTATAGCTGTCGTAACTTTTTTTCCTTGAAGTTACTCTTTTCATTTCATCTTTCTCTCTCCATATCTCTCATCCCATTCTTCCAAGAATCCATAGAGACAATCTCTGACCTTAACTGTTCCTTTACAAAAAAGAACCCAAACCTCTTGGGACTATTATAATCTTTTGAACCAGTTGCGAATTTTTTCATGTATTCTTCTGTACGGGCCATGAAGGAAAGCTAACTCATAGCGTAGAGAAAGGAAACTGGCACCTGATTTTGGCGGCAGTCTCCCCACTTCATTCATGGTTCTACTTCCTACCATATGAAAAACTACTCTGAGCTTCTTTTGAGATGGGGTATGTGAATATTTTCTTCAAAACAAAGGTCATTATACAACTTCTCCCAATCAGAAACCGGCATGGCACTGAATGAGTGTTAGAATGCCCAAGTCCGCATCCTGGATCACTCATAAATTTCTTATACACTTAGACAAGTCACTGTCTCTCTGACACCCTGTTTCCATGTCTGAATGATGGAGATGGGAACTCTGCTTCCCAAAGAGGACCACTACGATCATTAAAAGAGATCGTGCATTCATAGGAACTCAGTAGTCTGCCATGCGGTAAGAGGTCAAGAAATGTCAGATGAAAATAATTATAAACTTGCACCAAGAGTGGTCCAGAAGAGTTAGAAGGACGATCCTTTGATTCCCTTCTGCTAGCACTTGGGATTCCAATGGCAGGGGAAGTAGTCAGACTAGAACACAAAGTCCATTATTGATCATCGATTGTTTTACATGGTTTAGTTGCAATAATAACCACTAGAAGCAAGAACCTCAACCCGTCGATAGTTGGAGACCCTGTACAAAGTAAAACATCCTCACCCCATTTACATTAGATAAGAAAAATATACCTTTTCCAGTTTACAGTATTTTTTTTTCCCCATTAAACTCTTTCAGATAACTTGTCTTTCTAGGCCCCAAATGGCAATGTGCACTGCGAAGTCCATCTTCAGCAAGACGGACTTCGATAACTTTAGGTTGAAAGAAAATATGTCTGCTTTGCCCTCTCAGCCCTTCCCCATCCCACAATCTGAAGAAGAATAGAGCCCTTTCCAGCTGTGGCTGGGACAGTGGTTTTGGTGGTTGATGACTGGAACCTGAGACCTGTCGTGAGCCTCCATCACCATGCAGCTGTGGGCGGGATCACCGCACCCCCATGACGCTCACGGGCTTTCCAAGTAATCTTTCCAGCAGCCTTCGACCTGAGCACAAAGGGAGCTTTTCTTCACCTCGTCTGAGGGAGTCACTGTTCTTGGGGCAGAGCGTTGGACCAGGTTAACCAGCAGGATCCCCAGGTGCCAAACCATGCAGAAGCATAATGAACGGGCGACGAGAGAAAGTTTGATTCGCTATTTCTATAAACACCGTTTCTTTTGGGCACCCGCTTCTATAAATTACCTGAGGTACGAACCTCTCTGCAGAGATCTAACTAGGGAGCATGTTCACAAAATGGATGGAAGGATGTCGGTTGCATCTGTGCTTCTTCGTGATTTCAAGCCTCCGACTCCTTCACTTTCTTCGCGTTTCTTTTTACTTTCCTGTGCAATACTACCCCCTCACTCTTTTTTATTTTTCTTGATCGCTCTCTCTCTCTCTCTTTTTTTTTTTTTGATAATGTAAATGTAAAAATAAAACAACAACAAAAAAAGAAACACATTTGCTTCTATTTTCAAGTAGGAAGGAGACTAGCCTTACGGCCAAGATGACTGACAAATTCTTGTGGCTTTGTGCAAAAGTCAAACCAAAATCTCACCAGCAGCCAGGCTGAGTTCTGGCAACCCCGCTTTGCCTGGAAATGAGTGCAATCATATCCTAATAGCTATTTGGATAATTGTTCATATGAGTGATATGCCAACTAATGCTTGAAACAAGTCCCTATTACAAATATAGCATGTAGTCTAATCTGGAATATATTAAAATGTTATTTCTGTAGCTGCCTATTTCCAAACTGAAATAATAACTAGACCATTTATCACATTTGTTTTCTAAGGGGAATTTTTAAAGTACAATAGTAATATGTAAATGTGTGAATGTACGGTTACATGTGTAATATTTTAAATTAAAAAAATATTTTGTCTCAAGTTAATATTTTATTCATGAGTCCTATCTCCTGAACTAATATTAGTCTAAAGGAGAATTTTTATCTATATTTTTTAATGCATGATGATAATGTAAATAATTACATATAAAAAAATCACCACTCGTTAATTTTAACCCCTCTTATTGGAAATAAACTGACACATTGCATGGACTGTAGATATTTGTGGGTGGAGACACATGGTGCCAGACAATGAGAGGATGATAAATAAGCCATTTCTCAGAAATCTGAAACTGGAAGCCAATCAAAAGTAAAATTCCTCCAAATTAAAATTACTCCCTTATTCTGAGGTAGAAGGCGGTGAGTTTAACCGCTACAACGGGAATCTTTAGCTGTTCCCACAGTGAAGAGACAGAGTGGAAAGCTTTTGCCACAGTTTCATAAAGAGGCATTTGGCACAGAGAAAGAATAGGGGTTTTGAAAACCGAAGACGGCCTGGGTTTGAATTCTAAGTTGCCTCTTAGAAGCTGGAGGATCACCCGTAACTTATGTCCTTTTCCTGAGCCTCAGTGTCTCCATCACGAAAATGGTAATCCTAAGACCATTTCACAGCTCTGTTACGTAATGATTAAATCAAAGGTCCCAGGTAAAGTGACAAGTACAAACGAGGCAACGAGTGAGCAACAGTTCTGCTTTGTAGAGAAGGCAGCACGTGTCATGGTGTTATGAGCATGGGCCATGGTGCCATATTGTCTGCTTTCAGATATCCAGGTATCAAATCTCTCTAGCAGTGTAGTAATGTAGCAATGGGCAAGCCACCCAACTCCATGTGACTCAGTGTCTTCATCTGTCAAATAGGGATAAAAAATATTACATACCTCGGAGAGTTGCTGTCAAGATCAGTGAGTTAACAGGATAAACTCCTGGCACAACAAACATTCAATAAAACTAACACGTTGCTACTGCTGCTGTTATGATAAACTAACTTCCCAATGCCTCCCCCTCCTCCCTATCCAGCCTTCGTTTCCTTCTTTTTTTCCTTTCATTTTCCTCCCTGCTTCCTCCTAGAAATAAATAATATATACCCACTTCTAGGGGTTAAACAAACTTTTATTTCCATGGATCTACCCTGTGTGAGGCAGAAGAAAGGAAATAGGCAATGTTTATAAGTGGAGCTGTTGTCAGAAGAAGTTTTTTTCAAAAGATATTTAAACTTGTTTTAATTTTCCAGTTTTAATCAATTCCACAAACCGATTCACCCTACGCATAATACACAGTTATTAAATGATGCCACAGACGAGGTACTGTACTAGGCTCAATCATGATGACAATGACCATAAGAAAGAGCTCAAAAGGGAAGATACTACAGGGAAGTAATGAACAGATGTTAAGAGGAGGGAGTGGTTACTTTTTCTCTGCTTCTCGGAGTAATTAGGGTGATCGAGTATTTCTGATTACTGTTACTTTAGGAAGATAAACAGTAAATGATCAACATCTTAATAAAAAGATGAAGAAAAATAGAACGTTGATAAGCAGGGAAAGAATAAAAATGGACACCATGGCTCAATTCTAACATAGAAATTGAATTTATTCTATAGCCCTCGAGTACCAGAAATGACTTTTATGGTTTTTCATATCAAATTATATATTTTAAGTGCCTCTTGATGGGATAAAATTAAAAGGTATCGATCATCACAGAGGATCTATCTAGGGTAAGAGCCCCTATATCTTATGTAATACAGAAAACTATTGGGAGGGACAGTTTGGAATGCATCGTGGGCATCTCTGAGAAGGAATAGCCAAGGTTCATGGTTCCTGGTCTACAGTGGCCCCCGTGTTCACAGACGACTCTGTTGGAACCATCGCCACTCCCAAGATGCTGTGTAGAAGTGTAGTCAATACATCCCTAGAACTTGAAGAATCCGCCATCCTTCTCTTATGTGCCCCTTTTGGAGTCTACTACCCATGGCCAAATCACCTCCGACACTGGCCACAGGCCTCTCTCGGTCGCTAACCCAGGCTGGTCCGGCTCAGTTACCCGAGACGCCAGCAGGACCCGAGACATAAAGATATATTCCCGGAGCCTGGAAACAAAAAGCTGTTAAAATTCCCATGAGTGAGCCAGGATACTCGAACAGGAATATAAACGCTAAGCAATCAGATCCACAGGGAGAAAAAAGAAAAATATTACTCTTTAATTCTTTCAAGTCTGCTACAACAAAAGGAAAGCAACATGATTTAACATCTCACAAGCAAACCTTGTCACACTTTGGAAAATCTACCGACATGTATCCGGCGGCAGCAATGTGTATTCACATTGGCCTCTCAAGGCCTGTGTTTTCTTTCCAGAAACTAAGTTTAATGTTTTGTCCCAAAAATTGGGAGGAAGAAGCTGTCTATGGTTTTAATGGAATAAGAAGCTGAGACTAAATGGCTACCTGGTCGACCCCTAATGAGCTTTCAGGGGTTTAGCTTTAATGACACTTGATGCGTAATATCTTCCGTTAACCCCACGCCAGATGGTACAGTTAAATATAAATTATATGTATATATACCAGATGGTACAGTTAAATATAAATTATAATGTGATTGTGAAAACAGGGGCTTTTTCTTACTGTGTTTTGTGTTCTCAGTGTTTAGAGCATTTCTTTTCTCATACCGTCAATAAATTTCTAATAGATGAATAGATAAATGCGTGAGATAAAATATATTCAACTAACATGTATGCATAACTACAGGCAACAAGGAACAAACCCAGCACCTTCCCAAATTCTGAGACTCTCAGTTCAACTTAATTGAACAAATGTGTTTTAAACACTGTCTACACTCAAACTATTGGACAAGGATCGTGAGAGATTCATAACGATGATCCAGACTGGGGAGTAGATGCAGATTTTGAACTACTTTCATGTCTCGTCAGTCACCATTTTACTCCAGCTACTCACAGGCACCCTAATTTCTGCATCAAGTAGCTTCAATTTCTCCCCTAGGACTAGTGTGTCCTTTGAGATATCTGAGCAACTGGTGTCGTCCGTGTGACTTGTGTGCAAACAACCCCATATGATGGTTCTTAGGGCCATTAGATACACCCCCACCTGCCTCTAAGGTTCTGATCCCCTCTACACAGCTGCTCGGAGGGCTCCCCAAAAAGGTCGAGTTCTGGTTGTGCACACTGGGAATCAACTCTCTCTCCTACCCATTTATTCCTTCCATCCCCCATCACGCTTCTCGGGCTCACTTCCCGAAATGAACAAGCCCTCATTTCGACCTCTGACACCATATCAGCCACTAATTATAAAATCGGTGGTCTTTAAAAAAAGCAAAGAGATGTGAACAAAGGAATTATGCTCCAATTGGAAACTCTTTTCAAAAGCTCCCTGGGCAGCTCGGAAAATCTCAGGATTCTGCCTACAATCTCGGGGGGCCCGATTGAGTTGAAGAATATAAGCGATGATGCAGAGAAAATCTGTCTCTTCTCGATAATTCTAGAAGTTGTGTTAACAGAGATTTAGAATATATGATGAGATACTTATGAAATTTATGAGACCTTTATCCCCACGAGCAGATTAATTCACATCTGTCTTTTATGTAAAGCCTCCAAGTCTCCAAATTAGCAATAGTGCCGAAAGAATTAAAAAAAAAAAATTAAATGAAAGAATAAGATGAAGGAAGAATGGGAGGAAGAGAGGGAAGAAGAAAGGAGGGGGAAGAGAAAGAATGAGAAGAAAAGGAAAGAAAAAATCCATTGAGTTTACTTTATATTTGTTCTTAGATTTTAACATGTTATTGGGTAAAAACTAAGCTAGGTCTTAACCAGAAAAACAAAGGGAGATCGTGTGTTAAATGAGGTGATCGCCTAAAAATCAGTCAATGATTATTTAAATTTTAAATAATCAAAGAATAATATATCACATCTATCTCTAATATACATATGTATATGTAAAATATATACATATATATTTACCTACAAAACTCAGGCCATTTCTCACTTCCCTTCCATTGACTGACATAGACAGTCTGATTATGTTAAGTAATCAAATGCTTGACAGTCCACCCAAAAGCTGACACAGCAGAGTACAGAGTGAGAAGCTGGAGCTGGTGCCCCAGACTCTGTGGTGCTGATCAGTGTCAATGCCAATGCCAGTTAATCAGCCTAATCAACCTTTTCAGTATTCTGGAGTCTCATTTCTGGAGATTCTACTTCAGATGTCAATTAATTTTACAATTCGATCACTCTTTTTGGATGGAATAAATATAAAGCGACTGTCCCAACCTTCGTCTTTTATTTCTATTCAATTTCAGAGGAAAGTATGGACCTATGTCCATTTTCAAAGTGCTTTACTGGACATCTCTTGGCATTTAGAAATAATCTACCGTACACTGTGATTCTTTTCTGGATGTGCTCTATCTCCCACAGTCTTTCACAGGAGGATTCATGTCTAAAACAATCTTGGATCTCCCTCACACTCCCTCTCCCACCCTGTGATCTAAAATGATGCCTTGCACTAAAATAATGACTAAAGCAATCAATGAGTAACTCAGTAGATGACATCTTGAAATAGTAAATCGAGGATCAAGAATTATCTACAAAAGTCCAGGAACGCCTCTGGGCCTGATCCCTTAGTGGCATTACACACTTCGGCACTTGCACTATGAACACCAGAGGTGATATGCACGTTTTCATTAAGATGCGTTCTTTGGATTTAAGCATGTTCTCTTTTCTGCAGATGTGCAGTAGTCGCCATATTTCAACTCTCCACCTTCACACCTCCCACCGGTGCCAACCTCTTTTCCCCGTGATTTATGTCTTTTTTTATTGTTCTGCCTGGAGCCAAGCCAGACCCTAGGATCAAACTCCCCAATCTCACCAAACCCTTGGGTGACGGGACGGAAATCAGTCTTGGTAGAAAGGCCTGCACTCATAATGTGGGAAAGGAAGTGGCTTACCCGTTGCCATGGAAACGTGCACACTTTCCAATTGTTGCCGAATAAATGAAAAGTTGTGTTCTTAATTCACAGATCTCAGTGTCAAGCAGACCTAGCAGAGATTCTCAGGGCCAGCACACTGAGAAATTCTTAAAAACGTAAGACTTTGTGCTGCGTTCCTATAGCTACAGAGAAAATTGCAGGGGTGGTATTTAGTATTTTATTTTTTGTCTTGCCATCTCATCCTCAAATCACATACCTCACCTAACAATACCCTTTAGACCAGGGATCCCCAATCCTTAGATTAGGAACTGGGCTACACAGCAGGAGGTGAGCAGCAGGCAAGCTAGCAAAGTTTCGTCTGTATTTGCAGCCACTCCCCAGTGCTAGCATCACCACTTCAGCTCTATCTCAGATCCTCAGGCATTAGATTCTCATAGGAGCACCGATCCTTGGTGTCAAAAATGTTGGGGACCGTTGCAGATGGTATCTTCAAAATAGCAAGTAGCACTCGATTTTTAAAAGCATAAAATCATTGACTACAACTGCTGCAGGATTTAGTTAATTCCTTTAAGATTAGAAAACTTCATTGAACATACCAGTAGGGACCAGACATTGAGTATGCAGTATTATTTCACCAAAGAAAGATCCAGATGCAAAGGATTTTTGTATCGAAGACCATGCTTAAATCTTCAGTGAAAGTTCCTGAAAGATGGCTTATTTAAATTAAATCAATATTTATTCCCCACTGTTGAGTTTCAAAGAAAGCTGATCATGGTGTCATATGGACTGGCAGTGTACGTGACAATCAGCAGAGGATCTTTTAGAAAATATAGACCTCGGGGCCTCACTCAAGACACAGTAAGTCTTCGCCTCGAGGTGTTACTGAAACCTACAGACTCTATATCGTGTGGTGTTGTACTGGATATACTAGAGAATTTGAGACAAACTTTGGAGGGGCTCTGTTACCCCCTAGTTATGCAGCTTTGAAAAAAATTATTGAACCACTCTGTTTTCTTAGCTGTAAAGTTGTAATATCAATAATTATTAAAGGCAAACCATTTAGAATGCTATCTGGCATAAAAAGAGCTCAATACGTTTCGTCATCACTTCTTACTAGTTATATGTTCAATGACCTTTACAAGTGATTTGGATCATGGTGAGGGTTTAAAACCCACTGAGCACCTCAAATATTTTCAATGAAATGAACAAATTGGATTTTAAAATTTATTGAATTTTAATTATTTTTAATTGAATATCTAATACTTGATTCAGTGATTGGAAAACTTTTAAGTATGCCTAGAACAGCTGGGGTATGTGACTATGTTTTTTGACAGTATGTTTCACAGAATACAAATACAGATCAAATGTTTCCAAAGAAATTTTGGCATCTAAATTGAGATGTAACTATGAAATACACACTATATTTTGAAGATTTGGCATGAAAAATGAAAAAAATATTTTGTCAATTTTTATATCAATTACATGTTGAGATAATACTATTTTGCATATATTGGACAAAGTAAAATGCATCGTTAAAATTAATTTCACTTGTTTCTTTTTACTTGTTTAATATGGCTGCGTGAAAATTTGAAATCACATACGTGGCTTGCATTATTTCTATCAGTCGGTGTTGACACATAGAGGGTGCCAGAGGCTCATGATTTAATGAATAAATTCCCGTGCCTGATTATCCATTTTTCCAAATCCAAAAACGTCAGCGCATCAATAGGCCCACAGATTATCAGGTTCAAAAACATAAGAGAAAGACATATAAACCCAAAAGAACATTGCACATGAACCTCTGTGTTCATGTGTGTGTGCCTTGTGTTCGGTGTAACGTATCGCTGTGGTGCAGAGTTATTCAGCAAGAGGAAAGTTCAATGTGTTCTGCCACCACACGCGAGCCATACGGTGAGCCAGTCAGACCACTGAAATGTCTGAAGGCAGCATCTGACAGCTGAGGGAGCCAAGCCTTTACGCTCTTCTTCAGCGATGCACATCGCCCAACCAGAAAGGCCAGCATTCTCTCGTCCATTAACAGACTCTTTCCTTTCTGGAGAATTTGGTGTGAACACCGATGTACATCTCATTCTCTGCTCTCCTTTACTGTAACTTGTCCCCAAACCATGGGAATTTAGGGACCCCACTATAACATCAACAGTTCCCCACATCGCATGGGAGTAGCTGCAGATTCTGAATATCTGTCACCGGAGAGATGCCACACTACTTAAAGTCCAGGGATTATGAGGCTGAGCTCTAAAGTCAGGGTTTCAATCTTGCCACTGTCACTTACTGACCCTGTGACTTATAGTGAATTATGCAGCTTTTTGATATCTCTCTTTTCAATGGGAATGATGATAATAGTATTTTTTCTCCCAGAGCTACTGTGATTAAACAACCTAGTGCCTATAAAATGCTTTCGATGGTGTCTGATAGAGACTATGCACTCAATACATATCAGTTATTATAATTACCATTTGACTAATACAAACCAGAACTAATTAAGCTGAGGATCCCCTCAACCGTTTCCTGAATCGCCTTGTCCTTGGGTGTTGGCCTCTTGATAGTGCTTTTCAAACGAATGCTAATACAATAAAGGATCTATAAAATCAACTGACTTGAGTCAAGCACAAGCCCTGCCAGGCCCTGAGTGACCTCCGTTTCTCCACCCCGCAGGCCAGTCTCTATTTCTCAGTGTTGACCTACAGCCTGCTCTGTTATTCACTCTTAGGTTCCTGCCAGCCCCACCTGGCCAATCATGCTTGTTGGTACCAAGAGGTGCCAAGTCGGTTTATTATACGGACAAACACCCATTGATGTTAGGTAAAGACCTCGTAAACATTTCCCCTCAAGACTTAAAATGTTTTCGAACTTGAGTTTTCAGAGATAAAAACATATTACATGTCCATACTCATCCGTGGCCAGATATGAACCTAGAGAAAAATGATGAATAGATATGAAATGGTAAAGCACCAGTATTTTGAATATCTTAAGCCACGGAGCGGTACACGGAGGCCCTGGGGCCAAACCCAGTCTACTCCTTGTTTTCGTGAGGCCCACGGGCTAAGAGCTTTTCCGTTTTTAAAGGATAACATTTTAAAATGGTTATAGAAATATTAGTATAATACCCTGATTTTGCCACTTTCATAGAAAAATTTCCTGACCTTGGCCTTAAACTATAAAAAGTATGCTTTCGTTGTTCTGTTAATTCAATTGTTTGCTTTTTTGTCATAGACTTTATTTTTAAGATTAGAATTGGTGGTATTCTAAGTAATACATTTTATTCTTCAAAAGTTTTGGGTGACGAAAAAATATAGCTACTTTGAAGGAACTGGATTATATATTCTCTAATAAATCTATAATATGGAAGCCTCTGGTTCAGAAAACTTTCTTTTTTAATATGAGCCCTTAAACATTCAAGAAAAATAACATATTTTATATTATCTTACTGCATAAAACAATCTGGTACTAGCGCCCAAAGCACTAGTATTTAATGAAGTTTTCTCATTAATTTCTCTGCATCCCTTATATATGGTATATGCACAAGTCTGTTTTCCATTTCAGCATGTAGCATACTTGATGAGTTTTATTCTTTTAATATTTTCCGGCAGTGGAAACAATAACTTTAAAATGGTTTCTACAGAGGTGAACTGTCCCTGGCTTCATGATCTAGGTGTTTGAAAGATTCTAATGCAACAATGAAGCAAGACCAAAGACCCAATAACAAACAGCTGAGCAGATCAATAACCCCTGTGTTTTCAGTCCATGCTTATTTAATGTGGTAGATGGAAAAAAAGAAAAGTTTCTCTATTTATATCTGGAACTTAATGAAGTGAAATTATCACAGCCGACAGGCGCTGGTGTTGTAACTCAGAGACAGGGCTTGGCTTAGAGGGATTTGCAGGCTGTTTTTATTCCAATTTTTAAATTTTTTTTAGTGAAACTTAATCCCCTAATCAGTTCCAATTTACATATTTGCTGGTCTTTTTTCCAGTTCAGTTCTTAGAGTGGTGTTGGAGGCATGGAATGATTATTTGATTATTTAATTATCCATCGCAATGTGCTGTGCTCCATTCTGAACAAGCAGATCCGTGGCCAACATACAGATAAGCTTGTCAGCACAAAGCTGCGGACCTGTAACCGTTGAAAGCTGTTACCTTTCCATGTGCATGCGGAGGCACGTGTACACATATGGGTATATGTGTGTTTTTAACTTGATCTACCCTGTAATGCTTCGTTCACACTGGCTCTCATTTCCAGGCTTAGGGATGGCTCTTCTGCTAAATGAAGTGTCGCAACATTTGAATTTTATTTTGGGACTAAATGGAATACCAAATGCCGATATTTATAATCGTGGTAGAATTGTGTTCTATCATCAAATATTCTCATTCCCCGCATGAGTAAAATGCCAGTAAAGTTATCTTCCTTGTGTATATTCATCAAGCCATAGCTTACGTGTTTGTTCTTTGAATTTCATTTAAAATTGGGGATTTCCAAAAGATCAATGACTTTGTTTTCCAGGGTTAATTTTTCCTCCTTATTCCGAGATGGTAGTTATGACTGTGAAAAGATTTTAAGTAGTGAGGACATTACGTCAATTATGCAATAATTAAGTATTGATCTGTCATTTTCACCAGGTTTTCTGAAGAATCATCAATTACCTCGAAGCTCCGAGAGTCTTCACGAGTCTCAAATAGATTTTTTTTAGAACAATCAGAAAATTAAGAATAACCTAGATAATTTACTTTTAATGGGCTCGCAGGCTTACGTGGTCAGTGACTGAATGGTTACCGTTTAGTCACAGGAAGATAGTATTATTGAAGTCACAAAATTAATCCTAGATTTTCAATCATGTACTTGTCTGCTTGATAAGTATTTATTGAGCCTCTACTAAGCGCAGGCAGAATCCTAAATTCTCTGGGAAACTAAACATGAAAAGTAATCAAATGCAAATACTAATCTCAAAACAGTATCCTAATAGAAGGTGGCTATACAAAACCTAAATAAACTGGTTTCTCACAAGTTTTCACTGGATGCTACTGAAGTGGTTTTTTAAAACAATAGAATTCCATGCCGAAATCATCTATTATGTGATCATTCTTTATAGGACATGTTGATTACTGACTAGGGAGAGATGGAAAGGGGCCAGGCAAGTTAGTAGAGCACTGTAATAGTTTAGACAAGAGAAAAGAAAACTGGAAAAACAACAACAAAAGCAGTGAGAACAAGGTGAAAATAAATGGAATCAATATTTCCCACATAAAAACTGTTTTGGAAAATAGCACGAGATAAATAAAAGACGTCAAGGCTGGATTTATAGGAAGTTATTGCTGAGAAATGCTGGTGGAAGAACTCTTGAGCTCAGCTTGTCTTCATGATTCCCCTACTGGCCTCAAGAAAAAAAAAAAATTATACACGGAAGTCGGGGAAAAAAATTAAAATTATGTGCTGTTTATTTTCCCTTGCTTATCCATGTAATAGGAAAAGAGTAGCAATAAGAAGTGTAGGTTTGGGAATCAGAAGAACCTAAGTTGTAATACGAGGGCAGTTATTTCTCAGTTGTTTGCCCTTGGCCAACTTATTTTAACTTCCTCATCCTCAACTGTTTTATTTAAAAGAAAAATAAAAAAAAAAAAATTACAATATCTATCACGTGTATGGATTAAATGAGCCAATGCATTTAAATTGCTTGACACAATGTCTGGAATACAGTTGGTACTTAAGAGAGTAATTAATTGTGATGATCGTTTTAGTTGCTTAAGCTGAGGGTAATCAAACCATGACCCTGAAATATTATATCCCATAAAGATATTCAGAAGTTTTTCATGTTTTGACTTGCAAGAAAACTCTAAGAAGGGTTAACCTTTGAAACTGGTTTTCCAGAAATTTCCATGAGAAACTTTCAAACATTTGATATGAATTATATACTATTTTCTAAATTGTTTTCCCTGCATGCTAATTCAATTATAACCAAAAAGTATTTCTTGATCATTCGTCGTATGCCCAGAAGCATGGCAGGCACTATGGGAGGTATAAAAATATTTTTATAAGCTCTCTTTGTGGTTAAGAATATTATAGTTTAGTTAGAAAGATAAAAATTATGCCCATGAAACAAGGAAGAAATGTTAATATAAGAAATACAAAAAATATTAATGTAAGAATATAAGAAAACAGCCAGGCTATTGCTTCTCACTCAATAACGTTGCTAGGAGAATTCAGAACAGGGGTACTGGAGCATCTCTACTCAGCAAGAGTCTTTGCTTTGTGAAGCAACTGACTTCTGAAGGAAGAAAAAACTGATACCTAAAGCCAGCCTGGACCTGGACTTAATGGACAGGGATGGAAAGCAATTTCTAACCTGGAGAAAACACCGCACCAAAAAATGAGGACAGTGGGCAGAGAGTATGAAGTCGAACATGAGTATGAGTATGAAGAGTATGAAGTCGAACATGACTGTGGAGAAAGAAATGTGTTGGATCTCAGTGAGAAGATGGGTTGAAAAAGCCAGGCGAACCGACTGGTCAACGACTTCAAGAGCAGGTTTAGAAGGTTAGACTTTGCCCATGGGTTATAAAGGGCGACACACCTTGAATCAGGAACAAGGTTATTCCTTTGAGCTTCTAAATGCAGGAAATTCAATATTAGACAGGTAGGAATAGCAATGACAGAGAGATAATCAACAAAAGGGGGAAACAGACAGGCAATGAACCATTGTCGTTATATTACATACAGATGTGGACAAGGTGCCTTGGAGGCAGTTCAAACAGGAAGAACAGCACACGAGAATCATGGGTGGTGAGAACAGAAGAGGAGAAAAAAGGCACTTTTCAGTGAACTATTTTTTTCTCCTCAAAATATAGATTTATTTGCATGGCTTTCAAGCACCTTTATGAACAGGCTTCACCCTCTACGAGCAATTATATTTATGTTATTTCCTAATATAGACCCTTCTCTAAAGTATGACCCATCACTAATTTCTACGGCCAAACATCATGGCTTTTCCTATACCTCTATCTTGATGTCCTCATTTCTGTCCTCTTTGGAATTCTACATTGATTCTTAGAATTGTCAAATAAAATACGAGATGCTCAGTTAAATTTCAGATAAACAATGAATAATGTTCTCATAAATATGTCCTAAATGTTATATGAGACATACTTACACTAATAAGATTGTTTTCACCTGAAATTCAAATATAACTGAGCAGCCTGCATTTTATGTTGCTAAATCTGTCAACTTTACTGAAAGCATCTATCTTACCCTTTAACCCTCGATTTCACGTTGTCACAGGTTTTTCCAAATCATTTAGATATTAAGTTCCCCCGAAAAAGGGTTTCATGATTTCTTCCCCTCCGAGCAGAAGAGCTAGAGGAAACAGAGGCCAGGTAGTGGCGGTTACAGGATAACCAAGGCCTAAAGAGGTTTCGTTTAAGATAATGATTCTGCAAAGTAGGGGACTGGGACAGGAGCAAGGGAACATCCTAGATCTTTCCAGCAGAACTGAGTTTACTAGTCCGATCTGGAGGTGTGAAAAAAGTAGTTAGGCTATGTTCTAACTCCAAGCGCTCCCGCTCCAAGCACTTTCATTCAATACTTGGTGAATACACAAAACCAAAGCATGCACGATCTGGACGTAAAGTTGAGCATAATACTCTGCCTGCCTTTAGCTTAAAATACATACCGATCTATACATATATGAACGAAGTAATCTAGGATTGCGCATAGGATTGGGACCCACAAAGTTTTAGAGTGGTGATTCTCAACCAGAGATGATTTTGCTCGCCTCCCCCAGGACACTTGGCAGTATCTGGAGAGATGTTCAATTGCCACAGCTAGGGGACATCTCCTGGTGTCTAGCAGGTAAAAGGGTAGGGATGCTGACTCTTAAATTGCACAGGGCTGACAGCCACGGTGCCCAAGATAAGAAGAGAATGATCTGATCTGGAATGTCAATAATGGCACAATTGAGAAACCGTGGTCCAAAAGGAAGCAGTTAAAAGAAGCAAAGCTTCCGTGGGAAGTGATCAGAGAAAACTTGCAAAGAAGAAAACAGGTGAATTGAGGAGCGTGGCATAAGCGAACGCAGCGGAGGTCAACATCTGAGGAAGGAACAGTACAAAGCGTTGACTGTCTTGAGGTCGTGGTTTGTGTTGGAGACCAGCGGGAAGAGCCAGAAGTGTGAAGCTACGGCACTTCAGAGTTTCAATCACTGAAACTGAGAATTGGTGATGGAGAATTTGGAGGCCAGGATCGATATGTGGCAAAAGTAGGTGCGTTAGGAAATTTTAGTTTATTATGGCGAAAGTCTGAAAAAGTCACTGAGGAATTTTACTTCAACGAGGCCACACTTCCGAAACAAAACCAAATAAGGCAGTTAGGTCATCTTGACCGTGATTCTGACTGCAACAGCTTACTACCTTCGACTCTTCGTTTCTCTCTGGAACCGAAGCCGCGGCCCGCATGAGGTAACCTTCAATTTTTTTTTTGTATTAACATCACGACCTTGTTAGCTCACAGTTTTAATCCTTCCTCTTGATCCTGTGGTAAAGCCACAGGAGTCCCATTTTCATCTTAGGCAATTCTACTGAATTTTACATGCTGAACCAGGCCCAGAAAATGGGGTACGAGGACAAGCTGGATAAGTTGAGAACCCAGCTTAAATTCTGTGGTTCAGCGTTTGGAACCGAACCCAAAAATTTCGGTATTGGGGCTTATTTCTCCTTGGCAAAACATAGCCTTCTGTTTTAAAGGAGTGGGGGGAAGGTTTTAAAAAGCTTATTAAAAAGTCTTGAAATGCTTCTTCAACATCAAATAGCTCCTAGAAAAATATTTTGATGAGTTAAGTGTAAATGAATCAGAAACATATGGATTATATTTCCTTTAGATTACACATGGGCTTCAAAATTAAGGGGGAAAGTGCTCAGGGCAAAATGCATTTTGGATTTTATTGAACCCAAAATATTTGAGAAATAACTCAAGATACTCGAAGAACCCAAAATCCTGCCAGGCTTCTCAATCCCTTGTGAAAAGCAAATTAGATTTTAAAATTCTTTTTGCTTTAGTGATCTATGGTGTTACATGAAATGTGGATAAAAACTTCTTTCCTGTATATGGTTTTTATCCTGGATACTTTCACTTACAACTTTGGCAAAAATCGAGACCTTAAGTATACTATAGATTGACTAAGTTGGCTAGATGGTTCAGCCTCTCTCTGCCCTGTCTAGCAACAAGAATATTTATCTCGTGCATAGTCATGGAGAGAAGGGATTAATCAAAGACCATCAAATAGTTCTGCAGTAAACAGTAACAGACAGTCTTTAAAATGTGCCATTTTGCAATTAGTTTCCCACTTATTTATTGGGCATTGCTGAAAACTTCTCTATTATTTCTCATTTCCTTTATATGTTGAGAGAGCCTGTTTCTAGATTCTACATTTTAAAAATATAAAGTGACCCATAGCTATTTAGACTTTCGCTTATTCCAATGGCCGGGCCAAAGTGTGACTGGAGAAGGGCCTTAGATCCCTACTATTTCCATTCCCTAAAGCCACAATCTATTAAAAACCAGCAGTTTTACTAAGCACAAAGCTTCAAGACAACCCGAACCCCAGCCATGTTTCCAATCAGTTTGTTGTCCCTAGGCCCCTCCTACACAGACTTTGGAGAACCATCATATTTACTCTTTAATTCCTTCATTGAATAGATTTTTTTTTAGTACCTGCTATAACGGTGTGCACGGCGGTGGTTATGAGGGACACGAATCGAGCAAGGCATACCCACGCCTTCTCAAGGAGCTGCAGAGATCTACACACAAATGTATAGTACTCAGGGGCACACTATGCCAAAGGAGAAGCACCGAAGAAAAGATAGCGATGCAACACTATAATCACATAGTTGTAGCTGTTTAAATCTAATCTGTGTGATTCTGTTTGAAGCATTTTATAGTAAAGAGCACTTACGGTGCCCGTTTTATATGTCTAATATATTTCCCTCTATTCTCCCACTGGCAAACTCTCATTTGTAACTCAGGAGTTAACAATATCTCTAACTGTGAGATTTCACATTTCTACCACAGTCGAGTGAAATATTTCTCCGAATTTACGTCGTACGTTGAACACGTATTTATTTATATCATTGTATGCATTGTGTTTTAATTAATTAATTAATTTCTAGAGTCTCCATTAACCATTGACATTTTCGAGGTAAAAACTACATCCTAGTCTTATTTTTATTCCCAATACACAGTAATTGTCTGGAATATACAAAGCACTTAAATGTCATTCAATGAATGGACGATTGGAGAAATGAAGCTATTATTAAAAAGGGAAATGGAGAAAGACAAAAGTATATCACAGTCCCAATCTCGGTGACATCACCACAAGTGATTTTAAGAATCTTACTCTAAATACACTCATTATACTCTATATAGAATAAATGACTCATATTTACTAAATTTGGCTACTAACGACAGACAGCACGTCAAAGGAACAGTCAAAAACTAATACGTGAATTCACTTAGAGACATGCATCCATTCATGTGGTCATTTATCCAGCCTTTTCTCCACGTGAGGCTATAATTTCTTGAAGGCCTTCCTTATAGTTTACAGCTCAGAGACCATGGATAGAACACTGAATAGTTCTAAATGTGGTGTACTAAAAATTTCCAATCTACCCCAAATACAAAACACTGATTTTATCAGATGGGAAATGTATGCCAAGTTTCCTAATTTGGTGAAAATGCCCACCGAGTATATTTTTTACACTATCAAAAGACCCTTTTCAATAGCTATTCACAACTTTTAAACTTTCTTACATTTTTATATGGTTTCTTAGATTGCAGACAAAATTATAAATGACACCAGTGTCCATGGTCATTTGTAAATGGATAGGGACATTGTACTAGGAGACCTTCCATCTCAGGGAAGACGTCCTTGAGACTCTTAAGTATCTGGAATAAAACAAGATTGATTCCAAACCTCAGGATCTTCCTACATAAAGATTAAAATGATGTTTTTTTTCTTTTTAATTTGAAATATACGATCCATATTCCATGGCACCATTGGCCTCTCAAACACATGCGTAAAGAAAATTTAACAGGACTCAAGGTCTAGTCTCATTCTTTAAGTTTCCCAAATCTTTGGTCTTTCCTGAAATTTTTTAAAGCTTCGATTAGTTTATTAGTTTGACAGGAGCTCGGGTAATTATGCCAGCCTCTAAGTCCTACTGTAAGTTGCGTCTGCATCTCTCCCTGAACGCATACAAAATTTAGTGCCGCTGCAGCACTTCTCAAAACAAATAAAAGATTTGTGAACTAGTCACCAAGCATCCGACGCAATTAAACTGCATTTGTTTCTTTTTTGGCATTCTCACACAATCGAGGCCTTGTAAGAGGGAGGCACTCCTCCGATCAGACTGTGTTTTCTTTAGAGGAAAGTGTGCCAAAATCCTCCCACCCCGCGTAACTGAAGTCTCAACCAGCAGGCGCGGGACTGGCAACACACAGACACACATCCATACTCTTCCTTCGCCTACCCCAGCTAGCGCCATGTTATACACATAAAGAAAAAAAAAGCACAAACCCATAACTGAAAAAATATTAACGTGAGAAACAGAATAAAGCTTGCTAGACAATGAAGTGCTGTTGCCCACAGTTTCGATCAGTTACAGCTTTACTTAAGAGAAAACAAACACTATTCGTTTACAAGCACCGGCCCTAATGCTTAAGAGTAAAAGCAGAGACAATAAAATGGGAACTGTTTTGGAAAAACTAGATTCTTGATTTTTTTCGTTTTTGAGAGAAGTCAAAATAGGGTTTATTTTGAGATACCTAGATCTCGACAGCTTGTAATTGCCAACTTCAAGCTGTCACACTTTGAACATTTTTTTTTTTTTTAAAGAAAAAGTCTTTAAAATCTGGTTAATTAGAACTGACCACCATTAACTCTTTGATTGATTTAGCATCCTGTTGTGCTGGCTCGTGCTCACAGGTTCCCCACTGGTTTCCCTGAGCTGGTCCCCAACATTGGTGTGGATACTACGTATGAACTTGGAGCCACACAACAGTCCTTGTTATAAAAATCATTTATCAAGGAAACTCTAAGTAAGGCATATGTGTGGTCTAAACAGACTCTGGGAGCTGCAAGGACTTACACACCAACTCGGTGTCAGACGAGCTCTTTAACTTCTCCACGATTCTGCTTCCTAGTCTGCATTATACAACACAGATTGCTGAGAACATCTCTAATGAGCTCTGTGAAGAAATCAGATTCTCTGTATACTTCCATTAACATCACCGCTAGATGTCACACACTTCGATCCACATTTTCCATACACTATTCATATGATCCTATCAAATAGATAGTGCCACTCTCATATTAAGGATGATAAACCTGAGGATTAGTGAGATTTAATTAACAGACATCTAATAAGAATCTGAGTTTTAATTTAAGCCCAGTTTTATCTGATTTCAAAACCTAGATTTCTCATTATCCCACACTGCTTTTGTCTGCCAAGTTCTTCATGGTCCAATGTGTCAGTTACAGCTCTTGTTCTATTATCTTATAGTGAGAGAAAGAAAGGAGAGAAATGAATCCTTACCTAGATAATTAATGGATAAATAAAATCTCGCTTCTCTTTTAAAAAAGTACTGTCTTTGGAAGTATAGACCTTTTTCTCCTTAGTTTGCTAAAATATATATGAAGGTTTCAAAGTACTACGGCATTTCTTAGGATTTTCTTTTGAATACTTATTTGCACGTTGAAGGAATCATTTTATGGAACGATAAATTAAAATATATTTATCAAAAGGAATGTTATTGATATGTACTGGGAGACAATTCTCCATAGATCCCTCACTTTTCTTCCTGTCTTGCAAGCAGAGGCACTGATTGCCCTTGTTCCATATTCATTTCAAAGATATTCGTACAAAGAACAACCTTGGGTATAAAGATGTCTTCTTTCAGAGTAATGGGCAAGCGTGGTTATTGTCCAGTATAAAAGATTCGGATTTCCTAAACGCAGAGTTCTTCACTTATAATATAACCCAATGCATATGTAGGTGTTATCTGACCCTCTTTTGAGTAGTCTTGTGAGAGCTAGAGCTCAGAGAACTAGTGCAAACGTCCTGAGCTATGGTTCTTGTCATTGCTGTGAGTAACGAACTGTCTTTCATCTCTGACCCAGGAGTCTCGTGTCTTCTATCAGTACTCACGGAAAGGTGGCAGGCTAACTTTCAAGTCTGCGAGCACAGTAAAATCTCAGATCTTCATGGTTCACCACAATATAACCCATCCTTACTATAGTGAAATTAGATGTGTTAGTCTTAAAGATCCAGAAACCCTGTTAAATATGATTTAACAAAGGTTTGTTTATGATATGTTCTATAAATGTGAATTATATTTATATTTTCATCACCCTCTCTTACAGATGAGACTGAGATCATCAGAATTGTCTTTGATTACATGTGTCTTTCATATCCACTCAGACCCTCCCATTACATCTAGTTTCCAAAATACAATATTAAGTGCCTATTTTTTGTTGGACAAGAGGGCCCAAGAGATACGTAAGGCTAACAAATGCGAGGTAGGTATAAATCAGCATTTATATGGTCATTTATATGTTATCTCATTATTTCCTAAATATTAATATAACATTTCCATAATGTTTGTACTTTAAATTAATAAGTGACTCACAAAATTATAAGGACTATGCTTCTAGTTTTACATTATCCCATAGCTTTTGGGTCATAATACCATGTATTTTGGGATCTCAATATTTCTAAATAACTTGGGTATACTTTATGAGAAGACAAAAGGCACTCGTTTTCATTGCCATGTCTTAATGCATTTTTTCCTGTTTTTATTTATTTATTCATTTTTTATTCTATGTTTAGGAATCTTTTAGAGAATAATGTCAAAAAAACTGTGGACATTGGTGATACAAAGTCCTGAGTTCAAGTCCTGTTCTATCACTTCTTAACCCACCATACTGGGCAAGTTAATTTAACTTCCAGAAAAATAATTTACTCTCTGGTAAAAGGAAATTACTAATTTCCACCAAACTGTAAGTAGATTGGAAATATAGGACATATAATACAAAAACATGCAAATACAAAAGTATAGTCATATTATTACACTATCAAGTTTTCAGTAGAATGAGATTTCTTTGCCCATACTCGCTAATGATTTTTTTACTGTAAATTTCAAATGCGCATGCAATTAGAATAATTATGTTTTTAAACTATCTTAATGCCTGGGGGAGTCAATCTTCTTTTCATGGGAATGGCTTCCAAAAAGAACTTCGGACTGGAGAACAGGTGATCACGAGCAAAGGCAATGTATGGCACAGACACTCTGACCGCGGTCACCTCCTGATTTTGACCATGAGGTTCATGACCATTCATTTCAACCTGCTCAGGGACGTGCGAAAGGCGGGAGGAATGCCACCTGTCCTGATTCCCTTTGGTGGGTGGGCATTACTGTGGGATTCCTCATCCCACAGTAATACCAACTGTTATTGGCTGCAAGTTTTACAGGGAGGGAGAGAGGAAAGGAAGGAATTTAAGGGGGAAAGAATGTGATCAGAAAGAAATCACAGGAGAAAAAAGAAAAGAAGACAAAAGGATAGAAGAGAGCAAATGAGATTTCACATTTCATGATGTCAGTTTCTCCTGGTTTTTCTTCCTTTTTTTTTTTTCTTTGTCTTTATCCATTTCAGGAATAATAATTTTACCAGCTACAATATGAGCCCTTTCATGACTCAGAAACAATGACTTTCCTTAGCTTGGAAAGATATTTACAATTTCTCCCCCAAGTTAATGGAGTTTGGACATATTCTTATGATGTGGGCCTGTGTCTGATGCACTGTGGATGAAGGGAACTCAGAGTGTACGTGGCTTACACTGAGTTACATGTTAGTTTTTCCTGATGCTGCTTCTTCCATATTTCCTATTTTAATTTATTTTCCCATTGGAGAAACCTGCTATATTTAATCAGTATCTTTAAACCATCATGGATTTCCTGCTAGGCTTTGCCAAACAAAGACGTATGCCCTCCCTTTGGTTATAATTCTAAAACTTCCAGTGTTTCAAAGCTCTTGTTATCACACATCACCCTACCTCAGCTCCTACTGTGAATTAGCTACTTTTGACCTACTCTTACACTAGAATTAGAATTACAGTTGGAGGCAGTTTCCTATTCATTTCTAATAATCAATAACCAAGACATCAGAAGATCAAATATATCAGAATTATCCTAGATCTCCATAGGTAGTGTACATTGATGATATGTGTGTCTTTGTGAAAGCAATGAGCTAAATTATATAAATGCATTTTAACAAAGCACAGCCTCGATCTACTATAACAAAAAATTTAAATAAGAAGAGACAGAAAAAATATTAACGAGGTGTAGTTATTCATTTATTCATATTGAGTGTGTATTACCTACATTTACTATGCAAAATACTACAAAAGTATCAGTTAAGGAAACAAAGCAGGAGCCAGACTCAAAGAATCTAAAAGGAGAATGTAGCAGTAGAAGCGATTCGGACATAGAACTGGATTATTTTTATGAGCTGAGAATAAAACAGATAAAAAAAAAACTAAGAAATAATCAGAAAATACAAGACCAGGACAATCTTTTAAGTCCACTGAGAACAGAGGCATTATAATCGATGAGGCTATTTTTGATCGATAAAAGCTAATGTGACTTCTTGACAGAATTCTGTGCAGAAAGTCCATGAAAAGCGCAGATCCAAAAGAAAATCAAACTTACAAATGTGCTATGGGTATTCTGCAAAGAAATAACCATTTAAACATGCAATCCCATAATTAGCCTGGATCTCTCATTCAAGTACTGCAGGTCAAAACCACCAACTTTTCCAAGTCAATGGGGAAAAACCTTCCATTTCTCTCTTGTGTATTTGGATGTGTGTAATTAGACTTCTCCTATGCCAACAAAAACCCATGAAGGCTTTCTCTATACAAGTTTAGATTGTTCCAGCTCCAAAACTGAGATCGAAACGTGCTGGTACACCCTGAGCAACGCTGGATAGGAAACACGGCTGGGCCATTTCGGCACAGGGTTACTGCTCTCCGCTATGAGGGACAGAGCAATAAAAGAGAAATCAAATAAATGGAGCAGAAGAGAATGCCATTAGTGTACCAACTACAGGGGATCTGATGTTGAACTGAGCCTGCTAACTTATGTCGCTTCTCTTGGCGGTCGATGTTTAAGCTGATCCTGTAAATGGATGAGCTATTAATGTGGTAAAATCTGAGGTCAGTGACCACTGTATCAGTTACCACTTGGTTTGGCTCCATAGTACATAAAGTCAAGATCATGTTTTAAACAGGATAAAAATATGTTCTCCTCTCTCTCACACACACACACGTACACACACAAGCCCTGTGAGTTGGCAGTCTAGGGCAGTTATGGCGACGCTACAGAATTACTAGAGACCCAAATACCTATTATATTGTTTCACCCTAGTGGCAGATTGGAGAGTCCAGTGATGGCCACGATGTGTGATACCACGTTAACCACGTGCTCTTATGCAAGCCGACCTTGCTTATAGTCCAGTGATGGCCACGATGTGTGATACCACGTTAACCACGTGCTCTTATGCAAGCTGACCCTCCCAATAAGGAGGTGGAGAGAAGGCATCCTTCCCCTTGAATCTGGGCTGGCATGTCAGCACTGAAGCGGAGAAGGGATGCTGCGTGACTTCTGAAATTAGGTCGGCAAAGATCACGCAGCTGTGCCTGGTTTTCTTAGACCACCGGCTCTTAGAATCAAACTCCCACATGGTGAGAAGCCCAGGCACACAGAGAGGCCATGTCCAGGTGTTCTGGTTTACTGTCCTAGTTGAGCCTGGACTTCAAATCACCTTAGTGCACCGGACATTCAATTAAAGAAGCCTCCAGGTCACCCCAGTGCTCAGCCACTGGAGCCTTGCCGGCTGAGGACTCAGCCATTGTTCCATATTCCAGACATCAAAATGGAGAAGACAGAGAAAAAGGTTACTCTGATTCCATTTGAAAGGAAAAAAAAATCTGCTTCATTTCATTGGTGAAAATCTCATCATAGGGACTCACCTAGCTTCAAGGCAGGCTGGAAACTGTAGTCTTTAAGATCAACGACTCCATTTCAAGTTAAAAATTCTGTTCCTAGAGAGGGTGGCAAGAATGTGAGACCAGCTGGAAGTTTCCATGGCAAATGTCTATTTTTTTTTTTTTGTTCCTCGATTTGGTGTTAGACACTCCCACTTTGTTCTTCGACTTGGTGTAAGACACTCCCATTTTTATAATCAGTCATGTCATCAGATAAGGTGTTACACCTCCTGAGAACTCCCCTCATGTACAAACAGAAAACAAAGAAGAGTAGCATCTAAGTGCAGATGTCTTTATCAAACCACTACTTTGCTTATAAAACAGCCGAATTGAGAAGACAAAGTATGATTAAGAGAAATCAAGAACATTGCCTCAGAAGTAAACAGAGAAACAAAATACTGGTCTTGGGAAATCTAATTGTGGCATGAGGGTCCTGGGCTTGTGGAAGATAGAGGAGGAATTATCATAAATTGGACTTGTGTCTACGGCCATGCTACCGTTAACAAGCCCAATCCTGTCTGATCTCGGAAGTTAAGCAGGGTCGGGTCTGGTTAGTAGTACTTGGATGGGATACCACCTAGGAAGACCAGGTACCGTAGGCATAAAAAGTAAAAAATAAGGGATTGTAAGCTGACAAGGTCCTTGCAATCTGTGAGGTCAACCAAGGGTTACCTTGCCATAAAAAAAAAGAAAAAGAAAAAACTGGACTTGCATTAAAATTAATAATCACCTAAGGCTGAGATGGGCAGCCAACCTTTAATACTTTTATTCTCTAGACAAACCTAGTTAAAATAATACTGACGGGGTGTTCTACTGATTCTATGTTAGAATAATATATTTCAATACAGAGAGGTCCCTCTTATTTCTACCATATCTTCAACTCAAATTATTAACGCCCTGGTCTTCTTTTGATGGGACTCAAGACATTTGTGCAAAGATATGAGTCTTTTGATAGCCAAAACTTAGCTCCTAGAGTCAAGTTCGGTAATGATTAGCTAGCTGTAACCTGGGGCACGAATTTTGTTCAGATCGTACCAAAACCTTAATTGAGGACTTCCTCCATAACCAGAATGCATATAATTCACTAAAAGCACTGGTGTCTAGGAAATCTGACCAAAAGCTGTAGGAATTCTGTGGGACTGGGCTTAAGTATGGTTCTCCACAATGGAGGATGCCCATCCAATGACAACCTTGTGTGGTCTGGAAGTGACATTGTTGCTCTGTTCTATAGCAGTGACCCCAGAAGAGCCTCAGACACATGCATCATGGTGACCGTGACAGTAACAACGAGAAACATTTAATCACGATAGCAGATATTTTTCAGCACGAATTTGTATCAGGTACCTTGTGAAGAATTTTGTATTATCTCATTTACTATTCACCACAGCTCTATCAAATAGGTCCTATTGTTATCTATATTTAACCAATGAAGAAATGGAAAATGAATAATAGAGCCAGCATCATGCAGAGCTAAGATTCAAACTTAGGCCACTAGGTAGATGACGAAACTGAGCATCATGTGAGTTCTGAGTCTGTCTGTCTCATATTCTATCTCTTTGGACCTGAGTTTTTTAATTGTATAATATTTGATGTTTTTGCAATGGAATAAAGCTACTGGCCAAGACGCGAGTACTCTAAACCTAAGTATTCTACGTAGATGGAGCTAGAAAGTGACAGAGACAGAGGACAATAAGCACCGGTGCCATCGGGATGTAGGTGAGTGTGTCATAGGGAGTCTCCTTCCTTCCTTCCTATGTTTTCTTTCCTTCTTGCAAGACACATTGCCCTAACAGAGAAGTGTGGCTTAGAGGCAGCCTTACCTGAATATACTTTGGGAAAGAGCCTAATACCTCATAGTTTTAAAAAGAAACACACACACACACACACTCTCACACACACTCACACTCACATATACCCAAGCCAAAAATATCAAGCTGTTCATGGTTGTTAAAAAGCCAGGGAAAGCTGAGTCGCAAACTTCAGTGTTTTTCTTTCAAACACATTGACCACCCTCTCTTCACGACATCTTATTTATACTGAAGCACAAGTTGTCCAAATGGAATAAAACTTTGTAATGCTGAAATCTGGATTCTGCCTAAAGTTTTCTTTTATTGTGAAAATTCCAGTCGGTGTCTGTCCCTCCCTCCCCACCCCTCCTCTCTCAATTCTAGGCATCATAGCAGAAATATCTCCATGGAGAGCTGGAGGGAAAAGGGTTAATTTCAGAGGCCAGGAGCCAAGCCTCTCTTAACTGGGGGACTGGCAGCTAGCCGTTTGGAACACTGCCTCGAATGTCTGACTGAACGCTTTTATTACCCTTTTTGCCCAAAGGTGGCTTTTAGACACCCATAGCGGCACAGGGCCTTCTGACTGGGACTCGACAGACGGGAGCCAGAAAGTTGTCTGCCCCTTCTGTGATGGCTGGGGAACCCCACGGAGGAAAACACCAGCCCTCCCCAACCCGAGGGTGGACGTGCCCTCCCTCGCCCTTCAATAAACTGCAGACCTGCCAGAGGACTTGTAAAAATCAGTAGGGACTTCTGAGAGGGAGGCTGGGTGGGGGAGGGAGAAGGGGTCTGAGAGATGCAGTTGAGAGTCAGGTGGGCCCAGAGACTCCCGACATGACAGAGAAGAGAGAGAGGAACAGGAGAGCTGAAACAGAGAAAGAATGATAGCACGAGCGAGATAACATGGAAGACAAAAAAGAAAAGGGAAATGCAAAGACCAAAGGCAAAGAAAGAAACAGAAAGGGCCGGAAGCTGCCTTCATCAACCATCATTAACCCGTGAAGAGTCTGAATTGCCTTTTTTATGGAGTCGCTTTAATTGCTCTGTCCTGACCTGCTCAATTAAAATGGACTGGGTTTCACCAGAGTGAAAGCCTGTATGTACCTCCTTGGAAATCTCAGACTGGAAGTGCTATGGGCTCGAAAGCAGTATTCTGTTGTTCGGGATTTCTCCATTTCCCATCAGGAAATACCGTGTGACCAGGTATGAGGCAGCAGGTTGGAGGCGAGCACAAACGGGAGGCTATTTTTACGTAACACGAGGGGCGTGAGCATCCAAAGAGATGATTTATATGTAGGAGGCCAAGCAGAGACTCACTGGCGAAAGAAGAAAAGCCCCTTTTGGGGGGGGGGGCACCTTCAGTCTCCTTTCCTCGTAGCCCCCTGAGATCAAAACAAGTACACATCCATCAGTTCCCAAACTCCTCGCTTAGAAACACACCGAAGCTCAGCCACCGAGAGGAAGGAAATTGGGACTCTACGTGACCAAACGTACTTGGGATAGGGGCGTTGAGACCTCCAGTGGTTATTTAACGAGAAGAGTAATTACATTTTTGAGGGTCTTACTCAAAAACGGAGTGCCTCCTTCTCACACGTCATCTCTTTTGCAATACGAAGACTGGAAGGTCTTATTCATATTCCCAGCTCGCAGGGAAGGGAAGCAACAAAGCGGGTCTCAAAGTGAGGTCCACAGACCGCCATCTAACTACCTTGTTAAAAAGGCAGACTTCCTGGCCTCCGCCATCCAGACAGACTAAACTAGACTCCCTGATGGAAATTGGATTTTTTACCTCATGCCCTGGTGATTCCCAGCACAGCTAAGAAGCATGGGGCCAGTGTGTTGGAAAAGTATGTTATCAATATCTCAGTGGGGGTTTTCCAACAGCTAAGCTCACTTATTTCCATGTTTACAGAAATGAAATTGAGATTCAAAGAGGATAAGTGATGGATCCAAAGTCACATCAGAGTCCACTGCAAGAGATGTGAGAGACGTAACTAGAAATATATAACAAACAGGAAGCAGATGTATAACTAGAAATGACTGTAAATAAAATCTAGATCTGATTGGTGTTGATCTCTGTTCCTTCAACCACATCAGACTGCCTCCTTCTGATACAGGAGATTTCGCATTGGTTCTTTTGGAATCTCTATGACAGAGGCCCCCACACAGGTAATCACAGCATGAGTGTTTAGCTATGCCTCACAGTGCTACTCCTGATGGAACAGACCACTGGTCTTGGTCACGGTCCTTTAAATGTGGTCCTATGGAAAGTGCCCACTTCCTACGCAGACACTACCCTAGTCTAGTTCTTATCCAAAAATCTTTGAGATAGGAGAATTGGAAGGATCACTATTCCAATACCCAAAGTGTAAAAATGTTAGGTGTGCCAGGCACCGTTCTGAATTCTTAATATATGTATTCAATTTAGCAGATGAGCTCATTCATTTTTTTAAGCAAACCACTGAGGTAAGTACTGGCATTCTCTAATGAAGACAGTAAGACCCGATGTGACCTGCCCAAGTTTACACAGCCCTAAGTCACAGAGTTGGGTTATGAAGAAAGGCTGTGTGTCTCCAGAGGCAGCAAACTCAACCACCACTGACGCCGCCTCTGTCTATGGCGCAGGCAGAGATACCATCGTAGGTAAGTTTTAGTGGAAAGAAAAAAAAAATCACCCCCAGGAGCTCAGAACTGTTCCAGCAACAGAGAACCATAACCTCACTTGGGCAAAAGGCATCTAAAGGCATATTCAAAATAAGTCTTAACCTTTAAGAACAATCAATAGAATAATACAGATGTAGAAGTGACCATGAAACTGACGTGGTTTGATGATTTTTTTTTTCCCCCCATAGGTGAGAAAATCAAAGATCTGAAAGGTCAAACTATCTTCTCCAAAGTCTCAGATCACTCGGAGGTGGAAGTATTCGTCCAGCTGCATAAGTTGCGAAAACAATCGATTTCTTGAAACAAAGCCTTAGATGAGGGTAACAGGAATGGATTAAGCTACTGTCATGACAATACTCCATCATAAACAACCACAACACTTCGGTGGGATGCGATGATAAGTGTTCATTGCCCACCAGTCTGGTGGGATTGACTAGGTGCCTCTTCTGCTCCTGACTGGCTTTTGTATTTCTGAGGGTCAGCTCATCTAGCCGATTGTTAGCCTCGACTGGGGCAAGTAGGCTCTGTTCCATATTTCTCTTGTCATCTAGCTTGGAAAAAATTCTCATGTCAATGGAGGAGGTGCAAGGGCACACGTGGAAATGTGCAAGCATAATTTTAAGTCTCTGTTTGCCTGGTCATGACTCCATCCACCTCACTGGCCAAAGCCAGTTGCATGACCAGGCCCAGATAAGAACGGAGTGCGCTATAACTTATTTATATGGAGGAGGAAGAACAGCGCTTAGAGTTTCAAGGAGGAGGAAAGAAATCAAACGAAGCCAAATTATGCTATGTTAGTTCTAACCTCTAAATTTTGAAGTCACGTCTTCCATTTGGGGGAACATTTGCTACATTTAATAAATCAAGAAAAATACATCATTTGGCTAAAAGAAAGGAAGTGTTGAATTTAAGAAGTGTGCACCATTTTTTTAAAAATTAGTTTCACCATGCTGGCAGGCATCATACTGAATGTGAGGATTCTTAACTTATTTATAGATAAATTTATGGAGGTCCCTTTTAAGGAAAATCTGAGAAAAACAAAATTTAACTTTAATGAATATATATGCAATTGAAATTAAATTTTATATAAATTTTATATTATAATTATATACATTATGCGAAAAAGTGGGTTTATTTTGGCAATATAAATATGGCTTAATTTATAAAACATTAATATATTAGCAATTTATAAAAGTTTAATATATTTGCAGCTTTTCCAGAATTCATCTAGAACTAATTTGGATACATGTAATAAAATATTAAAATGGTTTGCTTTAGTTAAATTAGAAATCTATTTTTTTAGATAGAGATCTATTTTTTAATGTTTATGAACGTGTGTGGTGAATGCTATTTAAGGATTAAAATATCTTCTTCAAGAAATTAAAATTCAAGTGTCACTTTTTAAAAAAAATTGTAGCTGTTATTCCTGGTAAAGACCAAAACTATTTTTCACCTTTTTTTCTCTGCTAGTTGGCCTAATTTCATAATTCACCAACCTCTATCACTTTTTAAGCCTCTTGACAAGAGTTCTTTAAAAGCAAGCTCTCATAAAAGCAAAAAAAAAAAAACCTAACTAAAATCAAACAAGCTCCCAAAATAAAACAAAATAAACACAATCCTACTAATACAAACTCTTGCAAAATCTGTTACTAAAAAGTATCTCATATTGTATTAAATTCCAGTTACAAAATGAAACATAAATGTAAATATCAAAAGGCTTCATTATAGTGTTGGCTTCTCAGGAAACTAAGGTTATAGAGCTTTGGGTATCTTCTTGTCTTTTTTTTTCTTTTTAAAAAAAATTGTCGTAAGCAGGTTAATATTGTATTGTTACAATGGGTCCCTCGCCAGCCCACTGTAAGAGGTAAAATGTTTAAAATCTGATGTTATGATGTTATCCTTAAAAACAAACCTCCCCCCCCCAAAAAAATCCTCATTTTAGACATGAAAGTGCAATGCAGCATCTAAATTCAAGACTTTTACATTGTTTTTGTCAAAATGCCCGACCGACTCTCCAGGCAACTGCTCTGTCTTCGTACTGTAAGGAAACACTGCGCATTGCTTTATGTGAAGATCTTTGATTTATTAGAGGAAGCACGTTTTCTCACTCCTCAAAGCAACAGTAACTTCATTAACCTGTTGATGGGGAAAAGTGAGAGTTATAAAAGTATGAATGAAACAAAAAGAATGACGCAGAGGTTGACAGATGAGATCAGTTGTGTTTCCTTTTTTCTCAATCCAGGACATGTGGCATTGCCTCCTAATGAGTAGTCTTCTTGTGGGACCTGCCATTTGCTTTTTAAAAGTTTAATTATCACTCTCCAGTCTCTATCTGTCAACAGCTGTTCCACTTGGTGATACCTTGGGACATACATCTGCTCTCTCTAGCTATGGGTTTTCCTTGGTTGCTTCGCAAACTCAGGAACTTCTTGGGTGAAATTCAAAACTGTCTCCCTACACAGAGGACAAGGAGAAATAAAAATAGAGGCACACCACTCCAGATCGGTAGGTGGAAGTTTTAAGAAGTAAGAAAACTTACTTATGAGGCTTGTCTTAAGTGGCTGCAAGACAGACAGATCTCCACGCCTGCCACCAGAATCGTAAAAGTTTATACGGAGGCCTTCACTGGGTATTACTCCGTCTCAACGACCCATTGCTCTCTCAAGGCTGTGTCCTCGACAATGGTTCCAACTGTGGGAACCGTGGGCGGAACATATCTTCCAAGGGCAGGGGAGGAGTGAGGAGCCTCCAATGGCTCAGGTCCAGATCATGGATCAACCGGCAGCCATGTCCTCTGATGACCAACTCACACATCCTCATATGTGATTATCTTCTGAGAAGTTGTCAGAAAGAGTATGTAATTGAGTTGCTCTTACGGGATTTCTGGGGAATCAGAATTTTCTTCAGGAGTCGACATCAGAAATGAGACAAGTTCCGCATCACCAGCCTTCGCGAGCACTAGAACTCTGTTTCCCCCTCTGCTTTGAACAGAAATGCAATACTGCACTCCCACCAGCTGAAATCTTTCTTTTCTTTTCAACCCAGTTATTCTGTATTTTTCATAAGTATCTGATGGTTTGCAATTATAAAACTGGCAAAAGTGCCCAAACGACTATTTCAAGTAATCTATTGTCAAGCTCGCTCGCTCTTGCGCGGGCGCGCGCGCTCTCTCTCTCTCCCTCCCTCCCTCCCTCTCTCCCTCCCTCTCATTCTCTCTCTCTCTCTGTCTCTCTCTCTCCCTCCCTCTCACAGCAGCAACAAAAGCCCTCATTTTGTTTGTTGCTTTGCTTGCCGGCATATGTTTGCTTAATTCTGGGACTGAACTTAAAGGTAAGAGCCATCAGAGAGACACAGTCTTATGTCATTTCCACTGTTCCTTGACTATGTATGTTTTACATCTGATAATCTGGCTTGACCTCTGGAAGCAAAATAGCATGTCCCTTTGAATATCCTACTTTCTCTAAAAAGAGATGGATGGAAGCAAAAAGGATTCGATGTATCATATGTCAATATAAATATTTTTTTCAACGTGCTGTCATAAACATTATGTGTTTGATCCTTGCAAAGACTGTATTGATAATGCCAGCTAGAATATTTTTTAATCATTCTAAATTCCTAGAGCATTTTTCTTGCTTACTTCCTTAAGGTACATGGACCTTGTATTATAGCTATTTGTGAATGTAGTTTGTCCACCCTACACTGCACAAAGAATGATTTGGCCCTTTGTCCCCAGCCACTGGGTGATAAACTCTAAGCCCTCGGAGTGTCCTGCCTGAAAAGAGTGACTGTTTATCTAGGGGTGTTGAGCCACACCAGAAAGTTTAGGATGACAGTGTGGTTTATGGTGGGGCCTGGGGCATGTGGGCAATCAGCTTTGTCTAAGTGACCAACCTTCAGTAAAAATTGTGGACACGCCGGCCTGGGTGGGCTTCCTTGGTTGGCAACACTGTGTGTACTGTCACGCTTTGTTACTGGGAAAAGTAAACACTGTCCAGATGTCTCCTGTGGAAGAGGACACCAGGTAGCTTATACCTGGCCCCTCCTGGCTGCTGCCCTATTACCTTTGCCAATTTTGACCTGCATCCTTCACTGTAATAAACTGTAATCATGAGTACAACAGCTTTGCTGAGTTTGATGAGTCCTCTAGCAAATAACTGAATCAGAACAGCCTGAGGTCTTGGGGATGTCCCTAACTCACAGGGTGACATTACTGGCTTCCTAAATCCTCCAGCTTACAGTTTGGTCAATAAGGAGGACCCACAGCAGAATGGAGGAATGAATATAGGGAAGAGAGGCTGAGGTATTCATAATCCTAATTCTGTCACTGTGAGAGAACATCTTCGTCTGTGCTTTTGGAGCTCAGAGAGCTTACGCTCCTCAGAAAGCATCCTCTTCTACGGACCCGCTGTTTCTTCTGGCTTCCAGTGACATTTCCTTTCATCTCTTTTGGTGACAGCCCTGTTATTCCAAGACCCAGGGTTTCTTCTTGGGGTTCCCTACATTCAGCCACACATCTGCAATTAGTTAATAAGTAAATCTCATTCTTTTTTTCTTCCTAATACAAGCGTGTCCTCTGTTAACTGCCAGGACCCTGACTGGTACAAAATATGAGAATAAAACACATGCAAAACCTTTGGCAGCAATGAATTTTGTGTACTGCAATTTTTTTTTTATTGCATTATCTTACATTTTGCAACAAAATCTTTAATACGCTTGTAATTAAGAAAATGAATTATTTTGAAAAGAGCAGTGACACATCTGGACAGCTAGCATTTCCCACTCTCAGACACCATAATTCCGGAATACAGCCCTCTCTTCATTTAAACAACTCTCTGAGGACGACCACTCCTTAACCCTCCTTTGGCCCCTCACCATCATTCACTGGTTTTGGCTACTGTATCTTCTTTTGTCCTTTTCATGCTGTGAAAACTCCTGAGAATTGCTGAGTGTCTACTCTGCTGTTGATCCTGGAGTTTCTGTTTATATTTTAAGCCATGCTCAAACTCCTGACACACAGAAATGATGATATGATAAATATATAGTTTTAAGCTGCTAAATTTACCAGAATTTATCACATGGCAATAGATGATACACAAATAGGTCTCTTAAGCTATGAATTGTCATTCTGATGGGTGTGTGGTGGCATCTTGGTGTGGTTTTAACTTGCGTTTTCTTAATAATGGTTTGGGTATCCTTTTGGCTATTGGACGTCTTTAGCACGAAAGGTTCAAATCTTTGCCCACATTTTTAATTGAATCACTTATATTTTGTTGTTATTGAATTCTAGGAATGTTAACATAAATTTTGGTTATAAATTCTTTTTTAAATTCATATAATGAAAATCTTTTCTCCCAATCTAGGGCTGGCATTTTTGCTTTTTTTAAAGGTATCTTTTGATAACTGCAACATAAAGCATGAGAAGCTCTAGATGATCAAGGGTGAGCTCTGAGACAACAGCTGGGGGGACATATTTTAGGTGAGGGAGATGATGGTGGCTTGGAGGCAGTGGAGGCATCGTGGAGAGGTGATCAAATTCTGAATACAGTTTGAAGGTAGAGTATTGAGGAGCTGGAGGTGATTTTACGCCGTGAGGGATATCTGGAAATGATAGGATGGAAGCGGGGACTACTGAATGGAGGCCAAGGATGATACTAAACAACCTACATTGCATGGGACACACACCCCATCGCCATCTGCAATAGAGAATTAACCAGCACAAATGTCAATCATGTCTAGGCTGAGGAACCACGCCATAGAGTAAAATGTTTCTTAGACATCAAGCATATATCTCAGCAAAAAGTTATAAGAAATGAGGAAAAGATGAGACAATCTCTAATTCATAAACATGGAATATTTTTTCATTTATCTGTGTCTTCAATTTCTTTGACCAGTGTTTTATAATTTTCAGGGTACATATCTTTCATCATCCTGATTAAATTTATTCCTACCTATTTTATTCTGTTGATGCTATTGTCAATGGGATTGTTTTCTTAATTTTTAAGATAGGTCATGGTCAGTGCATAGAAATGGAACCAACTATTGTATTTTGATTTTGTATCCAGCAACTTTACTGATATCATTTATCAGTTCTAACGGGATTTTTTTTTCTTTTTTTTTGATGGAATCTATACAGTTTTCTATATATAAGATCATGCCATCTATAAACAGAGACAATTTTACTTCTTTCTTTTTTATTCAGACGCCTTTTCTTTCTTTTTCTTGCCTAACTGCTCTGGCTTGGGCTTTCAGCGCTATGTTAATAAAAGTAGCAAAAGTGGGCAGCCTTATTTTGTTTCTGATTTTAGAGCTTGTTTTTTATTTAACATAATAATTTTGAAGTTAATCCATGTTGTTAGTATGTATCCGTATTTGATTCCTCTTCACTATTGAATAGTATCGCATCGTATGTATATGTCAGCAGTTGATAGACATTCCAACTGTTTCTAGTTTGGGCCTATTTTGAATAATACTGCTATGTATTTCCAAGTACAAGACTTTGTGTGAACATATGTTTTCATTTCTCTTTGGTACACACCTAAGAGTAAAACTCCTCGATCGTATGATACACTTGTAAATTTATATTTAACCTTTAAAGAAACTGGCAAACTATTTTCCAAATAGGTCCTTTTTTAATTAAAAAAATTTTCAGGAGTCTTCAAATCTTTCAGAAATTTTGACATTTTCACTATAACTTCAAAGGAGAGGAAGTGTTTTTTATAGACAGTGAGTTTTGTTACTGTTACACTTATATTGATGCAAACTCTTGATGCCAACAGCCAATGTTTTTCCATTGCTTTCCATTACGCATAAACCAAAACCTGGAATAAGCAGATGTGGAGAAATCCCACACAAATCTAATCTATTTCCATTTAATAATGATAAGAGCTTTCATGTCAAAGAACAAATAGCATAGAAAAATCGACATATTGACTTTAAAAGTTAACTGGGAAATTTTACCAGACTCACGAAGGTCAATATCACAGTCTCACTTTGCAGTGATTGTTGGCATGAGCTCTGGGAGCCTACCTGGAGAACTCTCTCCCAGCAGATAGGATGCTTCCTCCTTTACGACGAGGGAGAACTACAACCATCATCATTACTTATGTATTTAAATTGTTTAAAGCTTTATGTTTTTTTTTTAAAGGGAAAATAACAAGTCTTCAAGTGTTTCATAGAAATTAAGCAATGTTGTTGGATCTAGTTGGATGAATATCAAAATTGACATGTAGTCAGATGCGGTCTGTACAAAACATCTTTTGTTTTTACTAGGAAGTGCCTTATGCATTTCAATTATATCCTGGTGCACATGAGTGTGATGGATTATTTAAAAATATTATGCTGTCCAATCACTGTGCATTAACGATACACTAAATATCATGAGAACAAAAGGACTGGGGAAACCAGTTCTGGTAAATTCAGATCCACCTGAGATGTCACTCCCATGAGCAACCTTCATTTGAACTTGAGTAGAACGATTATGTTTTGTTTAATTTTGGCCCAAGTTGTATGTGTCGCACTAATAACAGAAATAGCAACAAATCTTTTCTTTAAATGTATTTTTCCTCACACCAAAATAACCTATAAAATAAATCAAAGAAAGAAAGTGCTCATATTAATTCTTGAACTGGATACGCTGCTTCTGACAAGACTTCTTGATTTAAGCCAAGCTTGATGTAATATCGGAGTGAATCATCTGAGAGGGTCGCACAGGCTTCAAACCGGAAGCAGAAAAAAAAGTCAGAATGTTGCTGATGTGTGTGCCGTTTAATGCTGTAGAGAAAGAATTTCCCATACGGCCCTGTGAAAGAATAAACCTGCTTCTGAAAATTCAGGAAAAAAAAAAATGTATGTCCTGGGAAAACTGGGCTTATTGTCCCTTACGTATGTCCCATTTTCTCAGAAATGGGTGGCAGCATAATGTTATCATTTTTTAACTGCTACCAGTGGCAATGTGGGCATGTGGGTATCGCCGCCGTCCTTCAGATGTTTTGCAAATATTTCTCTCCCTGGCCAAGCCACAGATTCAATTTGTGCCCAGTTAAATCCTCATAAAATAGTGTCTTTGACAAATGATTGTTTTTTTCCTTTTCAACCCAGAGAAATGCCAGGCTGGGCTATTTTCACTTTTGGTGGGAAATGTTCCATTTAGACTGACGCACAGTTACGTGGCAAATATCCTGATGGTCTTTTCTTGTCATACAGCTAAACTTTATAGAGTTGTGAAAGTGACCTGATAATTATAATAAAAATAGCTAAGTTAGTATGTTCCGAGCATGCTACTTGAATTATCTTTTTTTATTTTTTTTTTTATTTTTTGCTATACCAGTACTGAGTTAGGTACTATTATTATTTTTATTTTTCATGTGGGGAAAACTGAGATTTAGGAAGGCTAAATCATTTACCTATCATCAGTAACTGGTGGTCTCATTTTTATTACTTTTGATTATTCTTTATAAGTACTGAACACTAAGACTTTGAGTCACTCATTTAAAAATATTAAAAACTTTAAAAATATTTTTGTGGATTATAAGCACAAAATGGTGTGTCTTTAGTATCTAGGAAATTTTTCTATGAAACTACTGTTTTGAGGAGAAACAAAAATCATGTAGGGAATTAATTTAAAACATGTTGGATATCTAAAATATGCTAATATAGTAAATACAGACTATTTAAAAAACTACTTTGTATAGATAGGTAGATAGATACATGCATGCATATGTATACACAGTCAGAAAGAACTAGACTATTATGTAAAACCCCAGACAATTCCTAAATGGTGAAGTTATAAAAGACAAAATGCCTGCGATATGTGTCATAGGGAATTAGAATAACTATGAAAAGGAACAGCCCCCACTTGTTACCATGGTAACAGAGATAAATCCTGATTGGTTGGTGAACAGCCATCAACCAGGACTAAAACAGCAATCCCAAGGATGGGTGGACCGACACTATCTTCACCCACTCACCTGTTTATTTAACTCTGTCTCACTTTTCTCACAATTCATGCTCTATCTACCAACGGTCTTAGCCGCTTCGTTGTTCTCTACTTCCTACCAGAAATAATCTGCGGGACAACTTTTGGGGTTATCAGAGTGGTTACTATCATCTCCATACCTAGGCTTCTCGCTTTAATACCTTTTGAATGGCTTCCTCAGTCCCACTCCAAAGGTGAGCTATCACCTTTTTCCCCCATAGCAAGTAAACTGGGATTCAATGGCTTGAGATGGCACAGTCTGAAAGACTTGCCACTCTTGGTTTAGCATAGGGGTCCATAAACTTGTTCTGTAAAAGTCCAAGTAAAATAAAACTTTGACTTTGACGGCCATGTAGTCTCTGTCACAACTACTCAAACCTGCCACTGCAGTGCACAAATAGCCATAGGCAACTCCTAAGTAGATGAGTGTAGTGCTGCTCTAATAAAACTTTATTTATAAACATGAGCAGGAAGCCAGACTTGGCCCACAGGCTCATAGTTTACCACGTCCTGGTTTGGAATGATGTGCCATGTAGTTCTGGTGCCGGGGTCATTGTGGCCCCTTTATTGCTCCTTCACAGTCATGTAAAGAAAGGGAGTAGGAGTATCCCAAGGACCAGGACCTTATGTAGCTACAGAGCCCACCCCGCCCCCACGTCTTGTTTAGACATGGCAGCCTTGGATGGTTCTGTCCATCAGTATGAGGAGACCAGACGTCAACACCCTTTTTAGCATTCTCTCTGAATATATTTTTTAAACTGTGAGAAAAGGTTTTATCTCTGTCTAATGACCACTGGTATCATGAAAAACAATTAGCAAAATATTTTCCTCAATGGCCTCCATTTTTGGCCATCTTCAGGGGGATGTTGCCTTAGTTCCACGGAATGGCAGTGTGAGACTTCACACGTAAGCCTGTTTGCACAACGGCATGTCTGTGGCTATTTGGTTTATGTGTTTAATAGGTGGCTGTACTCTGACCCACAGTTTGGATTTTTAAAAATTAAAGGCTTGCAGTTGGTAGTTTCAGAGGTTTTGAGTCATGGAAAGAGAGAATGAAGGATTCAAATCGTAAACGTGTCTGTCTTCTCCATAGTCCCTCATTCGGCAGAGCGTTTGCACACAGCCTTCTCGAAGGGAATGGACGATCTGAGCCTCCAGGTTTGCTGAGAGCAAACGGTATAAGACAGAAAATGATGCACCGTGGGCTCTCTCTGCAGCGTGCAGGAACCCCTTTGACCGAGGACGCCCGGCCCAGCTCTGGACTGAGCTTTGAGTGCAGCTCTCTTTTCTAATCCTAAATCAAACCCCCACTCAATCTCTCCCTTTACAAAGCACTAAATCCATATGCCAGGTTTCAGAAAAAGAAAAAATAAAACCTCCGTTAACTCTTAAAACTTCCCTGAAACCTACTCATGTGAACAGGGAACATATGGTACTATAATTTGTGTGTGTGTGTGTGTGTGTGTGTGTGGGCGCGCACGCCTGTGTGTATTAAGCAAGACATCAGTAGCATTCAAGAAATTGCTTAAATCTGTTGGATTCCAGAAACTTTTATAACTTGAACTCCAAAGTAGATAAGTTATTTTTATTAGATTCAGCAATCGTCAATTCATAAAGAAAATGTCAGCTTGAAAACAACTTTTTGAAAGAGGAACTTCGGTAATGTACAAGTTTACATATCGATTTTAAATAGCAAGTGCTAAGAAAATTAATTTTCAGTGCATGTGTGATTGAGTACAGCTACCAAAATTCTGTTCATAAATAAAATGGGTGACAACAGTGATCAGATTGATTCTACTTCTCTGGCCTCTCTAGGCAGCATTTCTGAATGATTAGCGCTGGCTATTCATATAATAGATATTTCTGAGCACCTCCTATATATCAGCCATTGTACAAGGCACTTGGAACAGCAGAATACCAGCCTGCAGAGAGCTTAGATCTAAAATCAGATATTAAAAATGACAGCTAATGAACTGACTACATTGGGGTATGGGAAAACTTACTGAAGAGGTTGGATTTTACCCGGAGATGAAACACTGACTATGTGTTAGTTGACGCCTGGCTGGCTGGGGAGTCTTCTATACAGTTACAACGGCATCCAGGCCTCCAGGAGAAGAAATGAGACAAGTCTGAAGAAGGCGGAGTGTTATCAGCATAGTTGGAAGGGAGGAAATGAGAGGAATGGAAGCAAACACTCCTGCGACAGGTAGATGGCGCCGTAACTGTCAGGGTTTGGACAGCGTGGTAAGGACTTAAACTTTCACCTGCGGAATCCTTCCCTTTCTCCTTCCAAAAATGGATTTTCCCCAAAGTGCTTTGTTTATAGACTCCCATTTCTAGGAAGAAACACGCCTTGCGATGCTTTATAAGTTTCGTTTGGAATTGTATACTTGGATATAATGGTTAAGCCAAACTTTGAGCCACTAAGTACAAAATTTACCTCTTGGCTTCTCTACTCTGTAGAAATAAACAGAATCAATTAGTAAACAGTTTATCTTAGAAGAGATGGTATGAAGAAAACAAGTTCACCACCTGAGAAAAAGGTGCCTAGTGCATCGTGAGTCATCCGTGAGAACCTGCAGATGATCCAAATTTTTTACAACGATGAATTTCTTTTTAACCAATAAACGACTGAAATTACTTTCCAATGAAAACGAGATCAACTAAGTGCAACAGAACAAGACATTTCATTGAAAAAAAAATCCACTATAAAATTTTTAAACAAAGTTAATTGTCTTGGAACACAGAAAAAAAAATCATCACTCTAACTGTAATTTTTATTTATCTATTTTTCAAACTATTCCAATTTTTTACATCTTTATAACAGCGAACATCCCTTTATTTTCTATAAGTTTTCACTTAATGTTACTTTCTGAAAAAATCCACTATAAAATTTTTAAACAAGGTTAATTGTCTTGGAACACAGAAAAAAAAAATCATCACTCTAACTGCAATATTTATTTATTTATTTTTCAAACTATTCCAATTTTTTACATCTTGATAACAGCGAACATCCCTTTATTTTCTATAAGTTTTCACTTAATGTTACTTTCTGTAGTTCGAAAAATTCCACATCATTATAATTTATAATGAGTATAAGTACTTCGTCTCTAAGGAAGTAATTGCGATACTTCTGATTATGTATCAGTGTTGGATTATTGAGTGTCATTTAACAAGGAAAAAGGTTTTCTGCACTAGGGTTTAATGTATGCTTGAATCACCAAATTTAAGCAAAAAGAAATAAAACTAATGAAATTGCTGGAGAGCATATAGTCCTTTCGCCTCTGAAATTTGGCAATGCCAAAATGAATGGAATAAAATCTCAGAAATCCGAATATGTACTCAAACCACTTATTTAAATACTACCAATTCTTTTTTAATAGACTTTATTTTTTAGAGAAATTTTAGAGCCACTGCACCTGAATGAAAAATATGGAGTTCTCATATACCCTCTGCCCCTTCCCCACCATGGAAAGTCTCCCTGACAATAAGCATCCTGCACCACAGCGGTGCATTTGTTACAACTGACCATCATACCCTGACGTGCCATTAGTACACGAAGCCCATAGTTCACACTAGGGTTCCATCTCGGTGCTGTACATTCTATGGGTTTTCACAAGGGTACGATGACATGTATTACATAGTATTATACGGAATAGTCTCACTGCCCTAAAAATCCTCTGTGGCTGCGTATTCATCCTTTCCTCTGCCCTAAGCCCTGGAACCCACTGATCTTTTTATTGTCTGGATAGTTTTGCCTTTCCCAGAATGTCACATAGTTTGAATCACACGCTACGTAGCCTTTTCAGACTGGCTCCTTTTACTTCTCTGCATTTATGTTTGCACTGTCTTTACATGCCATGGTAGCTCATTTCTTTATAGCATTGAATGATATTCCATTGTCTGGATGGCCCGACATTTATTTATACAATTACCTACTGAAGAGCATCTTGGTTGCTTCTCAAGTTTTGCAAATTAGGAATAAAGCTACTGTACATAATCCATGTGCTGGTTTTTGTACGAACCTAGGTTTTCAACTCATTTGAATCATAATCAAGGAGCGCAATTGCTCAATCATATGGTAAGAGTGTGTTTAGTTTTGCAAGAAATTGGGAAACTAACTGCCTTTGAACTTGGCTGTATCATTTTGCATTCCCACCAGCAGTGGATGAGAGTTCTCGCGACTCCACATCTTCATTTGGTGTTGTCAGTGTTTTGGATTTTCACTATTTTAATAACTGTGTAGAACTATGAATAACTATTTTTTAAATAATAATAGAACAAAATGAAAAAGTCCTATATCAACAAGGAGTTGGAATAACTTTGCCAATTTTTTTTTCCTTCATCCTTTTTGTTTCCACCAAAAGTGCCAAAAGTATTGATAATGCAATGGAACTCCATTTCCTGTCACGCAGGAGCAAACTTTCAACATAACATGGATTTATTTATTTATTTATTTTATCTTTCTTATTTAACATTTTTATCATGAATATGAATGAAAACAGAGAAAAAAAACATAAAACTTGCAAGGGACACAGTGCACAATGCGATCTCTCTCCCCTTCTTCCTCTTTTCATCTGCCTCTCTCAAACTCTTCAGGCCATTCCCATCATATTTTTGCTTCTACCACTCTAATGAAACTACTTTTGTCAAGATCATAACTCCTCCTTGCCGAATCCAGAAAGCAAACATTCGTCTTCTTTCTAGACTTGTTGGGTTCCACATGCGACACTTTGTTGTAACTCTTCATCCTACTGAACATATCTTCTCGTTCTGTGTCCCTCACTGCTCTGCCCCCTATCAGACTCTAAACTTTGGACTTGGGAATAAAGTATCTACTCTTTACTAAATACACTTTTTCCCAAAGTAATCTCATCCAATCCCATGGATTTAAAATCTTTTATCTGCTGATGAGTTCAAAATGTAGAGCTTCAGTCCTGAACCCTCCCTGAACTCCAGACTCATAAATCCAACTCTAAAACTTAAAATATACAGAACATAACAATTCATACATACATCTTTCTTTTTACACATCCTTCTCTACACCCTAAATGTAATATTCTTAGAAATGGCACCTTTCTCTGTCTGCTTGCTTGAGCCAACAAGTTCAAGGTCTACCTTCATTTCTTACCAGCCCACAACAGCCAAATCAACAGCAAGTTCTTGCAGCTCCGTCTTTAAAACATCCTAAATTCTTCCACTCATTACCACCTTCCTTTTAGGCAGCCATCATGTCTCACCTGGACTGCTGCTATTACTCGCCTGGTCTCACTCCTTCTCTTGTTTCTATGTAGTACCTTCTCCATACAGTGAAGTCGTGGAGTCATGTGACATATAAGAATGGACTCTCCCTGAAACATCAATGTCGGGTACTAAAGCAAGTGTCAGGCAAATACTAACCTGCAGCTTTTCAAAAACAAATCCCTGATGACTTGTTCCAAGTCTCCTGAATCCCTCTCATCCATTCTGAACAAGAAAGAGTCCAAAAGAAAGAAGGTTTGGGAAGAGATGCTGGGTTAAGGGATGTCTTTGCCTCCTGTCCAATAATCCTGCCAGGAGGACAAGGAACGTGGCTGTGTACTTCCGGTCGCTCATGAGCCTAGCAAGAGCATCTAGTGGTCAACAAGAATAGAAACTTAAATACCTGGTCCAAAAAGGATACAGGAAATATGGGCATTTGATTTTATTACCAGTTATGCTTGTTCACAAATCCAGTTATGTGACTATTAAAACTATAAATCAGATCATATCTCTCCTCTATAATTCCCTCCAAAACCTTCCATTATATTTAGAATAAGATCCAAATTTCTTCCATTATATTTAGAATGAAATCTAGATAAGGTCTACCCTGCAGCCTTTGAAGTCGTACACGAGCTGGTCCTGCTGAGTTCTCCAAAACCCTCATCCCCCATTGCACCATCAGTGCATGATGCTTTACTAGCTACTGTCATACCACTTATTACTACACAGAATTCTATTTTTTAATTCATAGATTTATTAGTTGATTGTATGTTCCTGCCTTGCTAAACAGTTGTGGATTCTGCCTTGAGCATTGCTGTGGTTCCAGCTGAGAGAATGCCTGGGACTCAGTACTGACTTCCCAAGCCTCTTTTTGAAAATAATAATAATAATAATAATAAATGAGTCAATGTACAGAATTGAACAATTAGATTGATTTCTTCAGGATAAGTTATAGCAAAATATCTCTTCTTTTAACCGCCCACTGTTAGGGACTGAATTGTGTCTGATCCCAAAATTTGTATGTCGAAGTTGTAAAAAAAAATAGTAAACAGAAACCTCATTTAAAATAGAATCGAGAGGCTAGAGAGAAGTGTCACTCGAGGCACACTACTGATCCCCATAGGAAGAAAGGTGCCTTGCATCCCTGACAGAAAGTGATACTATTTTACTACCTCTGCAGGAGAAACAGAGATTCCTCCTTGCCCACTCACGGCTCAGCCCAGGGGAGATTGGCGGACTCAGCCAAAGAAAAGTCACTGCACTTCAAACTTTGTCTCTTCCAATGGATTCTTCATTTACAGCAGCCCCTCCTTTCTTCCAGTGCCCTAATCATTTGCCATTAGACCACACATCCCAAACTGTAATTATCTTTTGTTTCCGCATATAACCATTTTGCTGAAGAAGTATCTGACTGTTTATTTGTTAAGGTCAACAAAGCCCCATCCATCTCTAGAACTTTTTCATCTTCTCAAACAGAAACTGTACCCATTAAACACTAACTCCCCATTTCTCTTTTCCAGCCCCTGGCGACCACCACCCTACTTTCTGTCTCTATAAATTTGACTACCCTGGGTACCTCATGTAAGTGGAGTCACACAGTATTTGTCTTTTATGCCTGGCTTATTTCACTTAGCAAAACATCTTCAAGGTTCACTCATGTTGTAGCATGTGTCAGAATTTCATTCCTCTTTGAGGCTGAATAATATACCACATTTTGTTTACATATTCGCCCGTTGATGGACATTTGGGTTGTGTCCACTTTTAGCTATGGTGAATATGCTTCTAAGAACAGGAGTGTACAAATATCTGTTTGAGTCTCTGCTATCAGTTCTTTTCAGTATATATCTAGGGGTAAAATTTCTGTATCATATGGTAATTCTATATTTAATATTTTGAGAAATTGCCATACTGTTTTCCATAGCAGCACATTGGCTTTTAACTTTTAACCAATAATGACGATTAAAATGTGCATGGTCTATTTTCTCTATGTCAGGTCCTTTAATATCACTTGACCTATAATATCACTTACCTATAATATGCCTTACCTATAATATCACTTTCAATTCTCTTATGAGACAGGTTCTTTTATTACCCTTGATTGACAGATGAGGACAATTGCCCAAATGGATACATAGTTAAGTTGCAAAGCCCGGACTGGAGTTCAGGCCTTCCTGACTCCACAGCCCATGTTCTTATCCACTGCACTTTGTCACTGCCTGGAGCCATTGGTACGGGGTATCCAGGGAGAAATGTAACCAAGCTGCCTATCTGTAACATGCCTGGTAAATATTTTCATCTTATAAGCAGATGGCATGATAATACACTGTATAATAATTTCTAGAACCCAAAGAAACTCTTGGAATCATAAAAGGTTAATCCCAAGAAAATAGAATACACATCATTCCTGTTTTGCCGGTAGAAAAGGAAATGATGAATTTTTGTTTTGTACCTGGTAACTTATTCTAGCCTCGATTCTGTTAGCACCTAAGCTTTTCTAATTAATCTTCCGAGTTATATGGGCAGTACATGAGAAAAGGCAGACAAATAACTGTTTCTTAGAAGAAATGAAGATGGGCCAGTGTATGTCATGAAGAGGGAAGAAAAAACAAAACAAGCAGCCTTACCACGTAAGCATTGGTGAGATTACTCATTCCTCCCAATGCAACCCAAATAAATCCTTCAACAGGAATATCAAGACAAATAGAGGTCTCCCATGAACCTGCACAAGGCATTCTTCCACATTTTAAACAAGGACTATTGCATCAGATTATATTGAGATTCAGACAATATGCCAGTAGCAAGCAGCCTAAAGAGGAAATCCCAGTTTATATGACTCACTGTTTTGGGCAAATATTAACATTGGCTAGCCAACCTTTTCCTTTCTATCACTTTTCCAGATCACCAGAAAGTTATATAATACTTCAAAGTAGCCAATACAGGCAGGAGAAACTAGATAGATTATTTGGATTACTTAGTTTCATTACCAACAGCTTCAGTCGATTTAGTATTTCTCTGAAACACAGAAGAAGAAAAAAAAGCTTTTCCAAGCATCGGAATAGGCTAGCCCTCTTCTGAGAAGTTCTGAGCTGAAAAAGTATCTAGACAGCATCTCTTCACATCCACCAGGCTAGAACCAGCTCGGTCTGAGCATGACAGACAACAAGTTTTGCAAATGTCAAAGAGCTCCTTCTTTCAAAGTTTTTACGTAGACTGGCCCATTGCACTGACACACATGATAGATAGGTCAACAACTCTTCAGTGATGACAATGTCAATAATATACATTTCTCTGCTAAGATGGACAAATTCATTTTTTTTTCTGGGAATTACAAAATAATAATGATGATAATATCCAGCAAATTAATGCCTACATGCGAAATGATAATCCGACTGACTTTAAAAGAAAGTGTTAGATGAGATGAGTTAAAAACTAATTCTTTCCCAAACCTAAATCTTTACAGTTCTTCATTTTCCATTGTGAAAGCCGAATTTACGTTTTATTTCCATGCTGTCACATAAAGTGTAAGTGAATGAATTGCTCCTTATTCCAATACGGGTATGAGATTTGCAGGGATTTTCCTGCGTGGGACAAGTGATGTATTGACGGAGTTCTTGGATAAAAGGCCTTGAGTGACATGTCCCACAGAGTTTAGCGAGGACTCATCGCCAGAATTTTCATCTTAATTACCATTTCTCAATGACATTCAGAAATTTCGGTAGCTCGTCAATGTTTTAAGCATATGCTATGTTTGCGGAATCCTGCACTGACTGTGGCGTAAGCCGGCACATGTGAACGCCCACGCTGGCAGAATGGAGGGTTTGCAGCAGAAAGTGAAGAGGGCTGACCGAATGGCAGGAGAGCAGAAAAGAAAGAGGATTCAGTGTTTAGAACATACACGTGAATCAGTAACATCAAGTAAAATGAATTCTCAGACACGACGTACACAAGAGCCAAAATGACAAGAAAATAAATACGTGTGTGCATATAATAATATAGAGAGTAGTATATATTACCATACGCTACCCTATGTGTGTGTATGTATAGTAATCCCAGGTGGACCCATTCGGTACAGACGTGCGGGGAGACAGTTTCTAGGATGAAGTAAACACATAGGAGAAGAGGAAGAAAGAAGGTAGAAGAAAAAAAAAAAAATGAAAGATGAGCTAGGGCAGACTTCGACATTGTCTAGTCAATTATGGATCCCCGTAACCTAGATTTCTCTTCCTAGACTATTGATTTAGCTTTGATTCTGAACTTTTTCTCGGGTGCCACTTGCTTCAGAAACAGAAAAAAAAAAAAAAAAAAAAACTATTGATTTTCTCATGGTCCGTCTGTCCCCCAGGCTCTTACAGCTAATCAGTTACCACCTCCTCTACTTATCTTATCGAGTTTTCTAATTTCCTCCATTAAGAGATGTCTGACTCTGCAGTTGCTGAAATCTCTCAGTCTGGGTACATAAGGAGATTAAACTGAGTCACCAAGTCCCCTTGATCTTCTCTACTTCCCCTTGTTGAAGGCGTGTCTCTGTTTACTGTGCAGGATAAGGGGCTGCAGACAAGGCGGGAACAGGGCCTTAGACCATGCAAAGGATTTAGATATTTGTACTATGTATACAGTAGGCGAGGAGGAAATCGCACATGGGAAAACTATAAAGGGCTCCCGGACTACAGTTCATTACACTCAGCTTATGAGAAAAGGAGACTCTGATGAGGTCTGAGGGTGTAACCAGATCCCAGCCCTTTTAAAGGGTAGTGATTAGTTGAAGTGTTTCTGACAGCTAAATAAATATTTTCTAAATAAAAATATACTGTATGCTTTAAATGAAATATCGGAACCATTTTTAGAAATGAGGATTGCTACTCTGGGATTCCCCAGCTGCCAGGTTCCGTTCTAAGTAGAAATGGCTATTTTCTGACTGTCGCCAGCTGGAAGCACCACTGTGCCCAATTAAATGGCATTTTGGTTAAGCCATTCAAGGTCTAGAGCTGCAAGAAGCAGTGCCTATCTGAACAAGCCAAGCAAACTTTAGAAAAATCGATTTTAAAGGCTTTGTGAAAATATGGGTAGAATCCTAGATCTAGTCTGAGTAGTGAGTAATATCTGAAGAGACACACGCAGAGAAACAGAGAGTCCCAGACAAAGAAGGAAACTCTTATCATTCGGTAACTGATCCTAGGGTGATGCGGAAACCAAAAAGGAAAAAAAAAAAAAAAAAAAATCGATGCAGTGGCATTGACCACTCTTTCACAAGACTAAAGGGAAAAAAGAAACTACAGAAAAGAAGGAGTGAGAAATAATCAAGGACAGCTAGGAACATTTACGAAACTGTGAAAGGACATGGTCGTTAAAGAACAGAATGACTTGAGAATATATACACATTATAAATGTGTTTATGATTATATTAACTATTATACATACTGAGTAAAACCTTCAGATAGCATAAAAGTTACTCTGTATCTCCTGCCCCCATTCCAGAAATGCAGTCAATCCCTTAGTTTCTTCTGTATTCTTCCAGAAATTTTCCACACTAATACAAGCATAATGCATAGCAGTGGTTCTCCAGTGGAGGCCATTTTGCCCCCTGTCGAAGCTCATATCCAAGTTAGAAAATAGAAATGAAATAATTATTTGCACGCGTGACTCCTACGATATCTGAGATGAGATAGAGTAGAATATACAAAGCAATGATAGCAAGGCCATTGTCAGAAATCTTAGAATCATAAAGGACAAGAGGCACAGATGACCTCTACCTTGACTTCAAAGTGAGAGACTATACAGTTTATAACGAGCACATACCAGAATCAGAATCTCTCTCTTTTGAAAACTTCTATCACACACTGTCAAACAAATGGTTTATAGACAAAAAGAGTGTGATGAACACTAGAAATTATTATGGGTCCTAAAGAATAAATCGAATGAAGAAACTTCATGTGACACATTAATGGAATAAAAATGTAGAGCAGGGGAGATACGAAATGAACAATTTTATTCGACAAAACATTTGGGAGCGTTCCATGTTAGAACTATTAATAAGGTGGAGACTTTTATATAGGATAATATTATTAGGTAAATTTATATCTGAATGACCCATAATATCTATGGAGTGTCAATCAAAAACGTCCAAGGAAAAGGAACGCATTTAATGAACAATGCAAGCCCTGTCCTGTAGGCTGTTTGTATTATTTTAATGACGAAAATAATAAACAACGTTCAGAAAGTCACATTTATTCAATTTTAAATGAGTTAAGTGGAATAGGTAGCTAATTCATAATAAGAATTTTTCCATATACTCAGCATTTAACTGTGCTCTTTGCATGTACATGCATTCATATGTTTAATGATCACAAAACCCTACTGTTATAATAATCGAATCAGAAGCCAAGACGCACGAGGTTAAGTAGCTTGCCCAAAGTCACACAGTGAATAGGTCTGGATCTGAGCTATGAGACCAGCTCGTCTGGCTCCAGGGTCCATGACATTAATCGTGTCGCTCTACTACCTCAAGCATATCGCGATGTCATAAATACTAAAGTCAAAATTCAAAATTATTTCAACAATGAAAAAAGCTTATTAGAGACAAATGCAAAGTCTTATACCAGACTCCCCGAAATTCATTATTTCAATTATAACCTGGATGTTGGCCCCTCATAGGGTTGACACAGCAAGGTTAAAGGCATGACACCATTAGTTTCTGCCATCTCCAACTTTGCTCAGCTGATGCTGGGTAGAGGTTGGTGCTTACATTGGCAGACCCCCTGCCCACCAGCGGAGCGGGGTTTGGGAATAACATTTTATCGTCTACCCAATTTCAAGTGGTCTCTGGGACCCCGAGTCATGACCGAGCCAACCTTTGCTGGATTCAGATTCGACCTTTGCTGAACCTTCTTCACTACATGACTAGGTAGAGCGCTAAGAATTTGAGCACTCAATAAGAAAATGGACTTGGATGTCTGAAAATATACAAGTAGTGACCAAATGACCGTCTATGTAACATGTGCCAGAGGGACTGCTGCATAATTTATACAAAAGGCCTCAGTGGCATGTTGGAATAGAAGGAAATAGGAAGGGCCTTGAGAATGGGAGAATATTGATGGCTTGTTCCCTACAGAGATTACCGGCAGTTAGAAATCACACAGGTGGCACACGTGGTTGTCATTCGGGCTTTGCAATGACAAGAGCGGGAATCTAGGGGTTGGACACAGCAACAGACACCTGTAAACCAGGAAGGAAACAGTTTCTTCTCACATGTTATGTCTAACTGATACACGTGGCTGCTGGAGGTTAAGGTTACAGAAAGCTTCTCCCGTGGCACCCCAGCCCTGCCGGGAGCATCATAATCCATGGGTGCTTGCTCACATGTGTCTCTTCTCTCCAGCTAACAGCATTGCTTCCTTAGTTTTGTGACCCGGAGGATTATGTTTCTAGGAAGTAACTTTCTGGGCAGTAGACATCCCCAGGGACTTTCTGGAACTCTGTCTACAGGGAATAGTTCCAAGGAGAAATGCTGAGTAACAATTAGACAGGCTTTGGAGATGGAGCCCCACCCGAGGGAGGAGTTAGAGCTGGGAGGAAAAGGAACCCTTTGAGTTACATCCACTGAATGCATATGGTGGCTGTTTGCAAGCCAGCTCTATCCGGATATGCGCATTGGTGTCCACAGGCTCAACCTAGACCCACAGAGTCCTCAGTCTAGGATTGAAGATATTCATCCATCTAATATCCTAGCAGATAAATGTAGTGCTAGTGAGATTCTCACAAGTGTGGGAAAAGACAGTTTTCGCACATTCTTTAAGTGTAAGTTTTCATTCTTAATTTATTCTAAATATCCCCTACTATCAAATACTTAAGAAACTTCAAAAAACAAACTTAAATGTAGAAGGAAGGAGAATGCTCCTTTAAGATGGCAATTTAGACAATCTGTTGATAAGGCAAATGGGAAACAATAAGACAAAAATGTTTAGATTTTCCCCATGGTCTTACGGAGCTATCCATATCATTTATGTCCCTAGGCTAACATAATAACTTAGAAGAACTTTTACCCCCCATAACTTGCCAGGATCATCCTAATAATGCTAATTCAGAAAATTAAGGAAGGCTTCTTTTTGGCCTCTTAATCGAACAGATGTGACATGGGGTCTTTAGGTTGGCTAGGGTGTCTTGCCCGCTTACTCAGGAGACTAAACTCTAATACAAGGCCCGTGCCATCAAAACCACTGATACCAAGATCCTATTTATTTATTTTTTGTCATAGAGGATTCCAAACATATTTTGCTATTATAGTTCAGTTGTAAATGAAATATAATCACGGTAAATAAGAGTCACCAAGAAGCACTGTATGGCTTTTAAGAATCCCACTGACAGCCTAGATTTGACGTCATGGTTTAATGAGTACTTGGTATTTTCCTTCTGAGAACAAGAGTAAGTCTCTTCAGTTAGAAAGTACTTCTCTGCAACTGCTATTTACAGAAAGCGTAAAACCACTCATGAATGGTTAACGAATCAAGTGACTCGTAGCAATAAAAAAGAAAGAAACCAGGTGAGATAATTAAAAGGTAAAGAAAGAGAATCTGCCTTCTGGAGAGGTAGGAACACCCAGCTGGTTGGTTCCTTTTGAATGATTTGGGTTGTGTTCCAAATAGAAGGAACTTCTATTTCTCATTAGAGCTTCCCATGAAAGGGAATGTTGACGCCCGAGATACAGCAAAGCTCCACAAAATTCCAGAGCTTTCTGTCTCACACTGGAACAAACCAATGGATTACTTTACCATTGACTCCATCCTTAAACTTCACAGCTGCCCCACCTTCCAGACCAGGTGGATGATGAGAAATGATGGTTTAACACTTGGTGGAAACAAGTTATTTCACAAAGTGTCTTATTGTCCAACTATGGCTTATAACTTTGGAAAATTACTTCTAAAAATATTGAAAAATAAGAAAAAAAAATTAATTGAAGAACCATCACCCCTATCCTGGGCCAAAATATTAAGCATTCTATGCAAGAAACTCAGGGAAGTTTGCAACAACAATCAGAATTAACAATTAATAAAAGAGGCTTCTAATTATAAATTAAAATCCAACCATCCTGTTCCATAATACAATTAACACCAGAAACTGGGGAATTTCTTGTCGCCTCAGGCCTCCCTCAGCAAGTATAGAAGTTTTAGAATTCAAAGAACATTAATGCTACTTCCATTGTTTCTTTATGGATAACCATTTTTAAGATTAAAAATTGAATGAAAACAACCCCAAATTTCTCTCTCCTGTCCATAATTTCCTCTTGTTTGCCTTCCTTACCAGAACAAACCCCAACACCCTCCCGCTGCATATAGGAATGATCTCTGATCTGTCTCTTTTCTTCACCCCTCCCACTCGATTCATTCTCTGCTTTCCAAGGATAGACAAAAATCTATTTCACTACCACGGCCCCAACCGAAGACCCCATCAGCTTTCACCTGAAATTCTGCTCTTTGCTCTCTCTCCCGCGGCTGAATCTCCACTCGATTTAGTCAGAGGGCTGCTTAGACACAAACCCAGGTAGATTACACCACCTCTTAGAATTCTGCTAGCGGCCCCCTCAAAAATCGCTGCAAGGTGCTTTCTCGTTTACAAAGCCCCACGGAGCTGTGCCTGCCTCTCATTTTGAGTCACTTTCCTCTGCCTACCGGACAGCAGCACACAGGGCTTCCTGCTGTGCCTCCAACGCAGCAGGCTGTTTTCTAGTTTAGCAGGGTTTACCAGCTGTTTCCACATCTTTACATCCTGGACACTCATATCACTGCTAAGCTGTCATTTCAAGTAGACCTGCCCCGAACACTCGAATTTTTCCTACCAACCCAGTCACTCTCCCGTAAATTACCAGCATGGTTGTCACCACACTTGCTATTGCTCATCTCTGCCATTCTCCAGCTGCTTTGCCACTGTGTCTCCAGCACCTAGAACAGGGCCTGGCATTTAGTAGGTAGTCGGCTAATACTTTTTGACTGAGACTAAATTTTAAATAAGAAGATGAATGGCAACTTCCGTAGAGATCTTACGGCGATTGCAAGCTTATAGCTAGTTACAAGACATTAAAGCACAGACTCGAAGGCTCAGCATTTACTTAATTTATTTACATGATGATCTGCTACTTCAAGCAGGCTTTATTTACAGCTGGGAAAGTTTCCTTCAAAATTACACCAAGTGTTTACATTAGAGAACGGGCGTCAACGTGAAATTATTTGGGTCGGGGAGAGAATGATGGAGGGATGGAGGGAAGGAAGGAAGGAAGGAAGGAAGGAAGGAAGGAAGGAAGGAAGGAAGGAAGGGCTAAGAAAGGAAGAAGCTATGAAAGGACATGCACTTAAGCGTGGAGGGATGATTTTGTGTATTTCAGTTCTGTTTTCTAACCGAGGCTGTGTCAAACTTGTACCCTTCCAGGCCTTTTCTGCCCTAGCAGCGTCTTCTCCTCTCCTTTGCAGAGGAGAGCTCATTCACACCCCGATATTTCAGAGTCCATACAAAGTCAGGGCCAAACTCATGAAGGCAGACCAAGACTTTTGGCCTGGTGGGCACCCAGAACCTTCAAAGGCTGCCTACCCATAGACTTCCTCTCGCTGCTCTGTCCCAGGGTCATCATATAATTTCTTTGCTGAAGGCTTTCCAGGTTGCTGAGCTCCACAGTAAAATGCCAAAACCTCTGTACTAATACCTCTGGGAAGCAGAATGCTTTAAGTCATTATCACAAACACCTAAAGGGAAGTGCTTGAAAAACGAGAGCAAGATTAAAACCCGATGGGGTGAGGAATGAAATGCCCAGGAAGGGGAAGGAGAGGCACCAGGAGAGGGAGGGTTCTGAGACAAATCCTGCCCCCCTACCAAGCGTCTCAAAGGTACGGCGTGAAGTGAGAGATGCTTCTGCTTATACCCAGCATTTCTGAAACTGAGCCTTTCCATGGGAATACAAAAAAAAAAAAAAAAGCGTATGAAGTTGCAGTTGATGTGCCCTTATATATTCATGTATGCGTTCCCTGAAACATAACCGAAACCTTCCCATCTCAGCTAGCAGTGGGTTCAGCTTCCTGCCGCCGTCAGTGGCAACTCATTCTTTATGGGAGCTCGTCTGTGCTGGTAAGCTGCTTGGGAACCGAGCAGAATCTTCTGAGATCATGGGGCAGGGTCAATTTCTAGAACTCTTCCCCTGTTTTCTGATGCAACTGAGTGTCACAATGCTGTATCCTAGTAAACATGGAAATAGCACAAGGGAAATAGTACTCTGTCTACTCCTGAAAATAAGACTGGATTGTGACTCAGGATGAAATCCAGAAACCCATGTGAAGTCTTCATTTGGTACCGCGTTTCTTACATTCTGTTTGCCGACAGATGAAAAAGGTAGCAAGACGAACCGGAGCCAGCTATGCAAAACCCATTACGAATTCAGCTGTGCAGAATTCAGGATGGACAGGTGCCAAAACAGGATGAAAACACCTGATCTCTGATCATTCCGACTGGCCTTCCTAGGTAGGGAAGACTGAATGCGATCCCCTGCTATGCAAATGCCTTTCCTTTTCATGCTGATCTTTCTGGCTGGGTGGCAAAGAGGAAAGACCTTCTTCTCATTATGAAATCACTGCCCAATGAGTGACCTCAAGGCCTCTAATATCTCTGGACATCTATTTCTTCATGCATAAAATAAAAAAATCTTATTAAGTAATGGCTAAACACTTGCGAATAGGAAACTAAAGAAAGAGACGTCTAAACCATTTTAAAATTTTGCACTTAGATAAGTGCACAACTTTTTAAAGAAAACACCAGGATTTTTCCATATCAGAGAACATACTAAATTTCTTTCTTTCTTTTTTTTTTTAATTGTGATAAGAGCACCTAGCATGAGACTTATCTTCTTAGCAGGTTTTTAAGTGCACAATGCAGCGCTGTTATGTACAGCCCTGATGGTGTACAATGTGGCTCTAGCACTCATTTGCACAACCGAAATCTTATACATGTTGACTGACAGCTCATTTTCCGTCCTCCCCAGTTCCTGACAACCATCATTCTAGTCTTGGCTTCTTTGATTATTCAGACACTCCGTATATATAAGTGTGATTATGTAGCATTTGCTCTTCTGTGACTGGCTAATTTCACTTAGCATAATGTCTTCCAGTTTCATCTATGTTATCACATACTGCAGAATGTCCTTCTTTCTTTTAAGGCTGAATAATACTTTGTTGCTCACGTATATGCAACATTCCCTTATCCGTTCTTCCACTGGTGGACATTCAGGCTATTTCTACATCTTGGCTACTGTGACTAATGCTGCAATGATCATATGAGCGCTGATATCTCTTTGGGATCCTGATTTCAACCCTTTTGGATAAATGGATTCGGGAGAAGTATGAATATTTGCTTGGTGACTTATTCACCAACATTAAATCATGGGTACCAAGAATTATAAGCTTAGACTTTTAGGGAAAAAATAATGGTAATGCAAATGTCTCAGGTAATTTAGAAAGAGTAACCTAGAGGTGTTAAGTGCCAACTGTGTGTCAAACATTGAGCTGAATGATTCACATTGACTGCACTATTTGATCTTTATAGAAACATGAGGTTTTGGGGAAAAGGCTGAGACTCAGGTCGAGGAACTTGTCTTTGGGCTCAGATCTTAGGTGATAGAGGCAGTCTTCAAACGCTGGGCAGGCACACATTGAAGGCTATATTTTCATCCCACGTATTTTCAATACCACATGTTCACAGCCATTTGCTGTGTTGTTACTGCTGCTGAACACACAGAATGCACAAACCATCGATATTTCCACTCTAAATTTTAAAAAAAAAATTACTGTTAACAAGCAATCTGCGATAACTTAAGATTCTTGCAGAAGAAAATGATTCACTTTAATTTTTAAAATGTTTTTGGAGTATTTATATTTTATTATTAAATGGCATTTAATAATAAAATATCAGATTAAAAGATTTGGGTGGGGTTGAATTACATTTCAAATAAACCCTATAGATTAAAACATGCTTCTTGCGTGTGTCTATTGCTTGCTCAGCACAGTTTGGAAAAGCTTCGAGTGGAGATAGGAAATAGGCTTTTGAATGTCAGAAGGAAGAATTGACACCCGTGAACTTGATTTTCTCAGCCAAACACGTTACTCAGTCTAGACCTGTGCTTAAGGTAGAGTTTTTGAACTAAAGCCTCTTAGAAGAACACTCTGAGGCTTAAGTCAATATACGATGATTAAATGCCTTGGCATTTTTAAGTATTTTACTAAACATGGGAGATTAAGAAAACCAGGCATCATAAATCTCCCCGTCCCTGGCCCACATATGGTCTAATAATAGAATTAAGAATATGAAAGAGCTTAATCCTTTGAACTGGAGGAAGACGAACTCATGTCATTGAACTATATCCTTCTGCAGCTAGACTATATGGTTGTGCATTTTCAGTTACTGAAATGCAGACATTTTAAGGCTGCTCTGAGCAGAACTAGATATTTTGCAAGTTAAGACTTTCTCCTGGCATATCAATGCAATGGAGGGAAAATGTTCTTTTCGTCAAGCGCTCGCATATTGTTGGTCCGGAAAAGCGAGCAAAGTAAGCATGAGGTTTTGGATTTCATTGTATGCAATATTGTAGTTCACGTATCACTCAGTTGTATACATTTGTCAAAGTGCTATTGGTCAGTTTCTTAATTTCTATCATTTCTTCTTTTTATTCCTGTTTGGCGAAATGTATTCGACAGAACTTGACACAACGAGCCTGCTGCGAAGCAATGTGGAAACAGAGTAATGACTTGTTCTTCACAAAAGCCTCTTTTGATGGCGACATCTCCATAATTGGGGCAATTAAAAGCTTGTGGCAGTAACTTAGAACTGTCCCCGCTGAGACTAACTTGTCCCTAAAGAGTTCACTGTATTCCTCTTTCGTTACAGGTGTCTAATTTCTATCCCCACGTGTGCCTAAAGCTAAGTGGGTGTGGGCAGTGAAGGCACGGTCCCTCATTTATAAGAATACACCGCACGGGGTGCTCGATTGTCAAATCACGCCTTGTCCTTTCCTTCTCATTTTTCAATTACTCCAAGCACAAGTCGCCATGACTGTCACGGTGCGAGTTACCCTTCCCACTTCCTGCATTAGAAATAGTCTCTAGTCCACAGCATGAAAAATAGGACTTGTGTTTTATGCTGACTATTTGCATAATCGATTGCTAAAAATCTCGGTAAAAAATGACTGATAATTGCTAAATATCACTTCCTGTGCTTTGACAAGTGAGGAGTGAAATGTAGAACCTCATTTCCATCGGCGGAGTCCAAAACAGCCCGTAATTGTAGGAAAATGGATCGGGGCTGAAGTAACGTAAAGAGAAATAAAACGGAAGTGATAATTATGTAGGCTGCAGGTTCAAATTAATTCATTGCCTTCTTCACAGATATTTATCAATTTACGGCTTCAGTTAAAATGATAGCTACTTAACCCAAATTCCTTACATAGATCCTTCCATACTTTTCGTGAAGAGATGGACGCCAAACCTCTCTGGTCTGGACTGTTTCATTTAAACCTCTAATATAGACCCAGAGAGGCTGATTTAGAAACAACAAAAATAGCACTGCTGCCTACCACAAAATAGAATGTTTCTGCAACTAGTCTGGTCCTTTCCTGAGCGATCTCATTTGTTCAGAGGGGTACTCAAACTGGGATCTGAAAGGTGGAAAGAGGGATGGAAGATATTTTTTCCTCCTTCCAGAAACCCAGAGAGGCTGATTTAGAAACAACAAAAATAGCTCTGCTGCCTACCACAAAATAGAATATTTCTGCAACTAGTCTGGTCCTTTCCTGACCGATCTCATTTGTTCAGGGGGGCCACTCAAACTGGGATCTGAAAGGTGGAAAGAAGGATGGAAGGTATTTTTTCCTCCTTCCAGAAAATGAGATTTCTTCTCCACTCCAGTGCAATACAGCTTAAAAAAAAAAAAAAAAAAAAAAACAACACACACACACAGAAATACAGCTAAATAAACTGAATAAACTGGCCTGGACAAATGCAATTGTCTTATGTAAACCTATTTTGATTTTCCAACTGTCATGAGTTCCTTACAAGGCCTTGCCTTAGAAATTGCCTGAAGACTTGTTAGAGGACAGGATGGTACAGATTAAAATGAACAAATAATTTAAAAAAAGAAAGAAAAGGGGGAAAAAAGTACAACCTATGTTTCCTTATTTGTGATATACGTATTACAAAATCACTTCTGGACTCTGTGCCAGGACGATGCTTGGGGCAAAGGGGAGGTTTGTGCAAGACTCTTCCTCTGACAGAGGTATTCTTTTGTATGGTAGAGAGACCTCGTTTCATTTTAATGACTCTGACAAGAGGGGGGAGAAGGCACTCATCATGTCTCACAAAGGTCTCATTGACAGAAGTTTATGATTTTTGTTCGAAAGAACTTCCTACCAAAGAACGAGACTTTGAAGTTTATTCTTTGTTCAGTCATGCTTGTTATGGTTTCTTGAAGAAGAAAAAGACCAAAAAAAAAAAAAAAACCCAAAACTCTACTATCTTTATGGCCAATTCTCTGTACATAAAAAAAAAAAAAAATTAAATACTTTTGCTTAAAGGACCACAAGTCAAACCTCAAAGTTGTATTGTATCTTTGATCGCTAAAACACAAAGTTAAGTAGCTGATCTATTTCTCCTCTGGATTTATAGTTTTTTCCATTTCGTGTGAGTGTATGTGTGTGTGTGTGTGCGCGTGTGTTTATGTGTGTGGCGTATATATTGGTGCTGTTCAGTGTGAAAAATGCAAGCACAGTTCTGTAACTGATTTCATTTCATTTTCTAAATCTGTGTCTTTTTGTGATCTCCCAAGCTTACACGATTTCAAGGGAATGCTTAAAATTCTCACTGCTCTGATTTTTTCACTTGTCTTTTTATTTTGCATCATTTTGGACATTAGAACAGCTGTCCAAGTCAAATCTAAGTTAAGCTTAATGAAAAAGGCAGTGTCGCTTTAAATTTCTGCTTTCTAGAAAAGTTCTGTTTTTTGTTTTTTGTTTTTTAATTTTTGGTACATATTTCTGGCAATTATTTGCCATGTGTCTAGGTCTGCTTACTTTTGTGAATGTTTTGCTTTCTTTTTGTTGTCACGTCCTGGTGGTCTAACAATTGTTTGCGTTGTTCCATCCACCTGGCCCCCAGCTGTCCCTTGGTCCTATAAAACCATGCTGAAAGCTCACAGTGTAGAATACAAACACCAGTCGAGGCATCAAAAGCGTCAGGAAAAGTGTCCCACAGAAGAAATGCGAATGCACATGTCCTCTCGTGGCTAAAGGTGGAAGGCTGTGCCTTTAGTAGACTCCACGTGAGCTCTTTTATTTGCGACCATAGACATCGTAAAATCACTACAGAAGATTTCCTGTAGTTTGACACTCTGCTCCTTCAGCCAAGTATACTAAACGTAGTTTACTTCTTATTAACTTTCTTTTCATATTGAACTTTATATTGTAAACTACCTCCTTTTATTGTTATTCACCAAGAAGTGGTTTCTTGGCATGGAATGAGGGGGAAACATTGCCAAAAACATTTTTTGGCATGAGCATCAATTAAAACTGATATACCAACTTAACGAAGAGAGATTAGAATATTTCCCAGCCCCATTTCCTTGATTATTTCAGAACAAGGCGACAGAGTTCTCTGTGCTGTTTCTTCGGAGTGGATGTCATATCCGAAATTATCCTTTTGAACACAGTACTAGCATCCTCATTATCTGAGGATCTACATTTAAAATAATTTCTATATCTATATTTAAAATAATTTATATTTATCTATATTTAAAATAATTTTTGTTTAATTGATAGTTTTTTTTTTTAGCTCATGCTTTTCTTCTTGCAGCTATTTTTCCAAAATTTGAAATACCAATTAAAAGAAAAGTCGGTGCTGTTTCTTTCAATAGGCTGCAAATACAAGGTAAAAGAAACTGGATGCAACTAAGTAGATTTAACATTAATGGTATGTGTGCTGTTAAAAGTGATCTCAGAATTCACATACTAAAATAAGGTTCCTGGGGAAGTGCTAGGATAGATGTCAGCATGAACTTTCTGCAGCAGGTCAAATATCAGGTCCCTCAAATGCATGGTCTCTAATGATACCACCTTCGGTGGAGACTATTCCGGCTTTGTTGTCTTTTCCAGTCCATTTACTCACATCCCTGTGCCGTGGAAGCCAATGCAGCATGGAGAGTTGGTCTGGGCTCTGAAGTCGTTCAGAACCCCTGGTTTAAAAGCCCAGGCTCCCTATTTTCTAGCTGTGCGACATTTTTGCCAGCTACATCGATGCTCTGTGTCTCCATTTCCTCCTCTAGAATCAGAAGCTCCCCCACAGGAGGAGTCTCATGAGAAAACTGTGGCGAAGCATACAACGTGAACTATGATGACATCGTGGTGGAGGGATCGGTGGCTGCCTTCGGTCTGAAATTCCCTGTGATTCCTGTGCATTAAGAAGCCTTTTGTATTTCAGTGACGACCCAAATTATGCTCTGGAAATTTAAATTCACTCCTTCGGCCATCTTGTTACTGGCGCTCTGCAAAATTTCTAAAATTTAGATAAGACTCAATCTTGGAGATGTTGATGGCCATACCAAAGTGTCGACTGGATCTGGACTAGAAAGAGAGACGAGAGTAACTCTGAGGGCGAAAGCTGAGGGTCGTGGTGAGCTGAAGCCAGCTACTGAAGGCAGAAAGCTTAACCTAGACCTCTAGTGATGAGCAGAGACCCCTGGATGCCAGGAAAAGCGAGTCTTCTCTGGAAGAAGTGTATCCAATTTAGGCCTTTAGATACTACACAGATTAAGATCTACCAATGAGCTCACCATCAATATCATCAAGCTCATAAAAAGGCATGTCTCTGTGAATGAAATCATAGACACAAACAACAACACGATTGGCTAACTATGTAGGTTCCAATAAAAAATGGATGACAGCTCCACTCAGAGGTGGCCCTAAAGGACAGCCTCAAAGTAAAAGACCTCCCAGTGGGCAGAATTTTGGCCAGTGTACCTAGTTATCTATTAAAAAAAAATGGCCTGAAATAAGAATACACAGTCTCTTTGACAATTGCAAATAGCTTGGTTGATTGCATAGGGACCTGGGAATATTGGAAGACTGGGGACAGGGGTGCTGGAGAGGCATGTAGGGAACCCAGTGGGAATGAACACAAAGGGTGAGAATCTCTGTATCTCACATTCATGTTGGGCAAAGAGCAATGCCCACTGCAGAAGTGATACCAAGTTGACAGGACGATACGGTCGGTAGATGTCAGCCAGCCTCTGATATCCTTGGACATCCCGTGCTTGAGTGGTAGGTTCATGTAGAGCGTAACTATAATGGCTGAGGTGGAGGGTAGGCACAGGCTCAACCACAACAGCTGTGTCTCACCGAGGCTAATGTAGCTACTGCTGGTGAATGGCTGACCTGCTAGCAATAGAGACCAAGGCTATGGCCCACCCTCCTTAGAGTCCCATTACTCCCATCAGCCAGCCATCTCATGACAAGTTAGAAAGGACAGCGTTGCATCTTGGCTTGGACTGACTTGCAGTCTGGACACGGGTCTGCATTTCTGGCACACAGTGGCTCAGCCATCACCAACAATCCAGGTCTCAGAGAGTGTCTTCTCTCCCAGCATGGAGTCCCATCCAACATCACATCAGATCAAAAGACATGCTTTAGAGCAAACAAGGGGCATGGCGATGGGCACTCGGCCATGGGATGCACTGGTCCCACCGTATATCACACCTTCTAGAAGCTGCTGGAGTGAAAGAACGTGGCCTCTTGAAGGTTCGTCCCAGGCACCAGGTTGAGAAGATGAGGCACCACCCTTCAAGATGCAGCATACGTCTGAAACCAATGTCTAAATATACGTCTCACGTGTGGTGCTGTGTTCCCAGCAGGTAGAACATATAGGTTTGGGCATCAAGGCAAGAAGTCCGTTCACATGCCTGGTGACTCAGGTGAAGAACGTGTGCTTCCTGCTCCTGCAGAGTTAGGCTCTGTGATCTAGACATCCGAGATTCCAGAAGGAATGCGGTCAGCAGGGAATACAGCAAGAGCTCCACTTAAATTAAAGCTAAAACTTTCGCATGTAATTTTAAGATCTTCATGACAGTCGACTGCAGACACAGAAAGTCGTGACCCTGAAGAGGAAGAAGCACTGATACAAAATAGGGTCGGGAAGGAATACGTTTGCCACTGGGACATCTCTTGATATTCTCAGATCCAGTTTTAACTATAAATGGTTAAGCACCTAAAAACAACAAGAATGACAACAACAACGAACGAATTCAAGGGCTCAGACAGCTCAAGGATGAAAATCTGTGTCGTTCCACTAGGCAAGCCACCCAGACCGACAGAAATGCTAGAAAAGGGGAAAGAAGGCTGGAAAGGAGGAAAGAGATGATGAGTATCAGTTACTGCCTCGGGACCAGTTGCTACAGCAGCGACTGCAGTTAATCTAACACTTCTTTTCCCAGCATTGCTAAGGCTGTAATGGGGGCCGGGGATTTGGGAGATGAGATGAATTTAAGTCTGATTCATCCCTTTACACGTGCCAAGTACTCTATAATCAAGGTAATACACATGATTATATGATCTAGCTTTTCCAGAAATCTCATCTTCAAGGTACACACATCTTTTTAGTGATTTAAAAAAAAAAGAAAAAATCTGGGTTTTCTTTCTGCTCAAACACAAGCAGTTTGCCAAGCTTCTCTCCCAAAATGTTCTTGATAATCTAAGAAATGCTTATGCATTGCACAAGCAAAGTCAGCCAGCCCCCTGGACGCAGGCCACTAGTTTAGACTTTTTCGGTTGCCTAACGATGCTTGTTTTTCAGGCATGGCTTCCAGTGTGCTAATGCTCCTCTCTCTGTCAAACTGTATCTGTCTCTTAAGACTTCTTATGCTGCAGGTCACAAAACTTTATCTCAAACTGGCTTACACAATAAAGGAGATTTACTGGCTTCCATAACAGGAAGTCCATGTCTAGCAGGGGCTTCAGGACAGACGAAGCAGCCGTTCAGAAGTGTCATCAAGCACATAGTTTTTTCTACTGTCCTTCTCTGCCTTCACGGCATGAGCTTCATCTTATGTCTGACTCTCCTCATTCATTCCCACTCCCCATGACCTCATGGTCATGGGAATCTGCCAGGAGTGACAATGCCATTGTCTCCTCATTCTCGTTAAACAGGAAAGAGCGTGTGTCTAACACAGTATTCCAAAGAACAGTATCGAGACTCACCCTGCCTGATTGGCTTAAGTTACATGCCTGCGACAGAATGAATGTCTGTGTCCCATCGAAATTCGTAGGTCGAATCCTAATCCCCACTGTGATAGAGGTTAGGCCTGTGGGAGGCAATTAGTTCATGAGGGTGGAGCCCTCATCAGTGAGATTAGTGCCCTTATGAAAGAGACTCTGGAGAGTGCCCTTCCCCCACTTCTGCCATGTGAGGACATGGCAAGGAAATGACGAACAATGGACTGGGAAGGGGGCTCTCGCCAGACACCAAATGTGCCAGTGCCCTGAAGTTAGAATTCCCAGCCTCTAGAACTGTGAGACGTAAATTTCCGTTGTTTATGAGCCACCCAGGCTGGCTATGGTGTTCTGTTACAGAAGCCCAAGCGGACCAAGACAATATCCAACCTTGAACCGATGGCTATGGCCAAGGAATGATATATACTGATTGGCTGAACCAATCGGAACCCACCTCTGAACTACGGGAGGCTCCCCTTGCCCCCAAGTGCGCTTTCTGTGTTGAGGAGAAATGGACAGAGATATATCTGGGAATGGCTAGGATGTGAAGAGGGAAGCTCTATAGGAACCAACAACATTGACTAGACGGACTTTTTTTCCCAAGCATGGCTGACACCCTCCCCTTAACTGCCCAGGGAACTGAAGACCTAAAAAATAACAGAACTCAGAAAATTCACAAAGTAAAACCAAATAGATCTTAAAATATGAATCTTAGCTAGGACCAAACTCTACTCAACGAAAGATTCTTTGTGCCAATGCTCTCTGCATTCTCCTTACACATTTTGTGATAACGTTGATTCCAGGGTGAAACCTGGGATTCTGCCATTCTAACAAGTGCCCTGGGGATGCGGAAGAGGCTGGTCTGGGGACCACACTTTGACAGCTTCCGTCACGACCGCCTGTTCCACCTGCGCAGGAGAGGAGGCATCCTTAACCTTGCCTCTTCTCCTGAGACACTGATCTCTATTTCCTAGAATCCCACTGAAAGAAACACAAGTTCCTAAAATGAAACCTGTGGGAAAATTTTAAGTTCATCTCCAAGGAAGACAAACGTCATATTATTAAGGGTTTAACTCCACATTGCTGCTAAACTTCCCCTTCTGGGTCAAACTATTGCTTTAGCATGGCAGACAGAAAGAAGCTCTTAAAGTGTGTTTCCCAAAAAAAAAAACAAAGACATGTATTTCCGCAATGATAAATTTAAACTTCTATAGATAGAAAAAAAAAATGCGCCCCATATTAAAAACTGCACAAGCAAAAGCTTTAAAATGGCACTTGTTCACACTTACAGCTTTCAAGAATTTTAAATTACAGGATCTAGTCTCAATAAAGATACACGCACACACGCACACATAAACACACTAGAACAAATTAGGCCAATAGCTCATGGCATATTTACTTCTCTCCTTTTCTATATTTTTGAGGCTTTGGGTGGCTGGCCTGGGAATCTAAACATCATTCATAGGAAGGTTTCTATTTGAATATGCATTTCTAAGCAAGTAACTTTCCCACTTTTCAAACATAATCCATCTGCCCAGAGAAGACCGGCACACAGGAAGAGGACTATGGGACACGCAGTATGACAGCATGCATTCTGCAGGACACACAGGGGGACCACTGAGGCATGGCGAGTCAAACAGATAACCCACTTTCTCCAGAGGAAGTGAGTTTGGGACTCAGCAATATTAGATCAAGGTCATTCTATACATACTGCTTGTTTAAAGCAAGCTTTTTGAGATTTGATTCTTTTGCACTCCAGATCACATTTAGTTAGTGACAGAGAAAAATAGTCCTCTTCTTTAAAAAGCACAAATGGAGGAGGAAATGGGGTTTGAAAGGAAAGTTTTACATGAATCTGGAGTCTGCAGAAATGCCTTTCCAGGTGTAGATGGCACTTCTTTCTCCACGAGACTCTTATAGTGGTTCTACCTTTGTCTGTAATTAAAGGGCCAGAAGCTAGTTTTATATATAACTCAAGGCAATTGTAAAATATAAGTATATTTCCCCTCTGTTTGAATGAATGGAATAATTTGTCCCATAATCACATTGGTCTCTGTGAGCTCTTGAAGTTTTATTAAGGTGTAACTTGTGAGTCACACTATTACTTGGTTATTAAGCTTGAGTCTCATAGTACTTTTTAAAAAATATGAATCCTAACTTTGTGTAACTTTAAAGAATGGAAAGGTTTGAAGACCCATCACCTTAGAAGTCATGAAGTCCTAACATATCCCTCCCAACCTGAGCATAACCTATGCGACCTGGATCATGTGTTGGACACAGAGTCAAGAGGCAGCTAAACATGGTTGGGTGGCTAAGAGCAGGCACTGTGAACTGGACAGTCTGGGTGCAAATCCTGGTATTGTCATCTATTAGCTAGTTACAATATCTTGCGAAAGATGCCTAAAATATCTGTACCTCAGTTTTCTCTACTGGAAAACAAGGAAAATGATAGTAACTTTTTTAGGAATATTGGTAGACTAAATAGTTAGTAAATGTAGACCTTAGAAGAAAAACTGACACACAGTAGGCACTCGATATACTTCAGAGCTTGTCATCACCAGTGTTCAGTGGTTCTTAACTGGGGGTGATTTTATCCCACAGGGGACATCTGGCAATGTTAGGATGCAGACAGGGACTGCTACTGGTGTCTAGTGAGTAGAGGCCAAGGATGATACTAAACATCCTACAATGCATGGGACAGCCACCCCACCCACACACTCCATCACCACCTGCAGCAGGGAGTTAACCAGAGCAAATATCAGTCATGTCTAGGTTGAGGAACCACGCCGTGGAGTAAAATGTTTCTCGTATATCAAGTATATATCCCAGAAAGAAGTTATAAGAAATGATGAAAAGATAGGACAACCTGTATTCTTAACCCCCTTCATTTTTTACAGGAGGAAGCACAGCCTGCCTCCTCAAATGCAGTACAGAGAACGGTGCATGTATCGTAAGTAAATGACTCGGAATTTTCATAAACTAAACACGTCCATGTAACTAACACCGGAACAAAAGTCAGTATATTAACAGAACTTCAGTTATGACCCTTCCTAAAAATATTCATTTTTCTTGGCCTGAAACATCACAGATTTTTTTTTTTTTTTTTTACAAACATGGAATTATACTTTATGTTTTTTGTGACTGGTTTATAGTTTTGAGACTTATCCACATTATTACAAGGAGTTACAATTTGTTCACTACTATCACTGCGTGCTAGTAGTTTCTTTCATGAATGTACTAGAAAGTCTATATCCATTCTAATCGCCACAAGCATTTGGGTAGCTTTCTGCTTCGGGTAGTTAGGAATAGTGGCAGCTGCGTGCCTTCTAGAACCCATCTCTTGGTGTGCAAATACATGAATTTCTGTCGAGTGTGTGCAGCATGACCTTTTGAGAGTAACAGCAAAACCCAGCCACGACGATTACAGTTCTACTAAAACCAAAGTCCTTTAAGTGGGCCCACTTCCTAGCTTGCCGGAGACAGTGCCAACTTGTGCCTGTGTGTCTTGACGTCTGTCTCTACTCCCACATTGGACAATAAATGTCTCTTACTCTATGTATTGCATCTTGCCCAATTTTCTGTATTTATTTTCCGGTCTCTTTACCTGCAAATCTGCCACTGCAGACTCTGCCCAGCCACCCTGTGCTCTTTCCGCTTTCCCAAACATGTCATGCGTTCTTCACCACGTAATGTATGTCATATGCATTCATTTTTCCACTCTGGGAAGAGTGAAATCTTTTCGTTTTTCATTTCTGAGTTTCAGTGTCGGCTCCCTGAAGGGGCGGTACCTGGTCAGACCACATAGGTTCTTTACGTCCTTCCCTGGCCATGGATTTGCTATGCCTGCACACTCCTGACTTCGTAGTATTTATCTCACCGTGCGATTGTTTGATTGTGTGCATGAGCGTTCATTATACTCTTTGAAGGGCCATGTGTGAGATGAGGGGCGGTAAAGCAGACCACTAAGATCGTGAAGGCTGGAGCCAGACAGCCCCACACAAATCACAGCTCTGTCACTTACTACCTGCGAGACCCTAGGCCACTTACAGTGATGTGACCTCTCTATGCCACGGTTTCTGTATCCGTAACGTGGGGGGAATTTATTTAGTGCCCACCTCGCCACGTTGTGAGAAACACAATAAAGTCTAACCAAAGCTAGTAAAAGAAACAGACTTAGAACAGTGCCTGAGGAACACTTGGTGCTGTTTAGATGTTGCCTGTTGTCCTCATCTAAGTCACCGAGTCGTCACGTGACTAAGGGCAAAGTAGGCACCCACGCTGGGCGTTCACTGACCCCTCGCATCTTTCTCCCCTCAACTAGCAGGGGCCATACTTGAGCGTCTGCTCCATTTGCAGGAACATATTTGTGCTTTTACTGTCATTAGTTCCAAGAAAACATAAGATTATCTTGGGTCACCTAAAAATATTCAGTGACGGAGGCTGGACATGAGAATAAAAATAACGTCATTAGGTAGAAGGTCAAGCATTCAATTTACAAACAGAATCTACAACTGCAAAAATTTACTTTTTTTTTTTTTTTTTTTAAATAATGGTAAGATCTGTCACGCCAGCGCTGGAATCCCCAGGTGGCTTCTTTCTGCCACACACCAAGGCTGTCTACAGTCTTTGCCGGGGCTCCCCAGGTCTGCGGCTCCTCCCTCTTCAACCTCACCCCATCCGTTCCCTTGGCTTTTCCTCTGCTCCAGCCCCGGAGACCTGCGATGTCCCACAGACAGGCCCACAGTGCTTCCCACCGGGCTCACACGTACACTGTCCCCTCCGCTTGGAACAATCAGATGTTTCTACCTGGTCTGTCACTTCGGTCCGGTTTCTACTCAAGTGTCCCTTCCTCAGAGAAGTCTTCTCTGGCCACGCTGCCTAACACAGTACCCCTCACCCTACTATTCCCAACCCTGGCTGTCCTTCTTCATGGCACCTCCCACCGGAATAATGACATGTTGATTTGGTTTTATCGGTCCCTGTCTACCACTAAAACATAAACTCTATGACTTAGGCTCTTTATTTTATTCTCTACTGAACAGAATACTAGCTGGCATGGACTCAGTTCCACTCAAAGAGTAAAGGAGGCGCTCATCATAAGAGTATTAATAACAGCCATCGTGGCGAGCTCACCTGAGCACGCATTGTCTCCAGGCTCCTCTGCTGGGTGCTTTTTATGCATCATCTAATTGAATTCTGCTATTAAATTAGTGTTACTACTATCTCTATATGTCAGTTACATACAGAGAAACTGAGAATGAGAAAGGCCAGGTGACTGGCTCCAGTAACACGGCTGGTCACCGACAGCCTGGGGACTCATTCACATCACTGCTTAACCCGAGACCTCTTCATTATCATGCCGTATAAAGCACCAGTGATAAACCCCCATTAGATCCATCTTTTTCCTTTGGACCAATTATAAATGTCAGACCAGTTATAAAAGCACATCTGACCCCCATTTTCTTTACTTCAGAGTAAAATTGCTAGTTGCCAAGAGGCAGGCAGTGACTTGAACTTTCATGTCGTAATAATTATGAGAACGAAGGGAATTTGAATGTAGCAGAGAGGGCTGAATTCAGAATTCTCAGCATAAGAGACGCTCAGGTTCAGAAAGAGCCTTGAATTTATCTCCATTTTAATGTCTTTCCACATTTTAAAATATTAGTTGAAAGGGGGGATTTGAGGGGGCAGCAGAGCCAAAGTAAACATTCAGCACACTGTTATACTAGGATTTTATTATGCTCAAGTTCACAGGCGCCTTTGCTGCCGCTGCCTGTCCAGCGACTGGTGAATCAGTGGCTGTGTCTGAAAAGGAGACAAATAGAATGGGAAAAATATCCACTTCTCTGTGTGTGTGTGTGTGTGTGTGTGTGTGTGTGTTTTAAAAGGCAGTATAGTCGCATCACGCACTTATGATAACAAAGTGGTTAAAAAAAAACAACAAAAAAAAAACCACCCTGGTTTAAGTATCGAATTAACTTCATTTTTTATACCACAATGACACAGGTATTTTTTTTTTTCTTTTTATGCACTAGACATTTATATTTTCATATTGTCATGGAGACTGAATGTGATTCAAATGATTCTGCACATTGTTATGGAATAATTTGTCTTCTGTTGAGTCGGCTTTTTTTTTAGTGATATAGACTGTGCATGGAACAGATTTAAAAAACAAGCTAGAGAGGGTGTGTTTATGCAATGTGACAAGTACATACACAAAGAAGGATGATGTAATAACGTTAGTGATTTCAAGGCGCTGGCAAGTATATGGGTGGGAAGCCATGACGACAGTGGACTCTCAAAGGTTGGGCCGCTGGTTCCCAGGGAAATGTCTTATGTATATTTTCTAAGAAACATTGGGGTTGAGACAGGATTCGCGCAAGGGTGATAACTGCTAATCTTCTAGCTCTTAAGCAATAAAGCTATGCCTGTGACTCCTCAGTTTTCCCATCTGTAAACTGGGATTCAGTTATAAAATGTAAATTTTCTTCTCTGCAGATAAGAATGATGAAGCCCATGAAGCAGGCCACACTTCTATCCATCAGCCCACTGAAAGATCTCGCTCCAGCGATGTCACCCACCCCCACCCGCCGCAGATGTTGATCTCTCATTTTCTCCCATTTTACACTTGGGAGAAGCAAGACCATTTCAGGTGCTGGGAGTAAGTACAAATTGCCTGACCTCTGTGGAGTCCACGCTGGGGACATATTCTCAGCCTAACTTGGATTAAAGTAGCAGAATGCCTCTCTTTTTCTGTAATTTTTTTGTTTTTTTGTTTTTTGTAAGTAAGTTTTTATTTTGGAATAATTTTAGATTTTCAGAAAAGCTGCAGAGTGATCTCTCCCAGTTTCCTTTAAGTCTTAGATGACTGTGAAATTTGTCAAAACTAAGAAACTCACATTGGTACAGAACTACTAATTAAACTTCAGTTTTTATTTGGATTCCGCCAGTTTTTCCAGTCATGTCCCTTTTCTGTCCTGGGATCCAATCCAAGATACCTCACTGCATTTAGTCACTCTTTAATTCTGTAAATGGGGGTGGGCATGCGGTGGAGTGTAGAGCCCACGGGCTGGACAGCCAGACCCTGAGCCTTAGACCCGACGAGCACTAAGGAGCTGTGTGACCTTGAGTTCTTTACCTAGCAGATCTTCTAAACTCCTTAAGCGTATTCTCTGCAAAATGAGGACCAAGCATGCTGTGCATCCTCCAGACTAGGACACAGATAAGACGCTGCCTCTCTTGGTTTGTGCCTATAAGACAACTGTGAAGAAAAGTGCCTGCATGAGCTCCTCCAGCTGGCCTCCGTTTGCATTTGCCAAACTCGAGTGGACTCTCCATTCGGGAAAGAATAGAAGAGCAAAACTACCCAATCTATCAAGCTCTAGCAAAAGGATGATGCTGCTGGGAAAACCAAGGGCGGCTGACCATTCTCGAGTCTTCTCTCTGAAGGAGTTTGCCTTTGAACTGAGAATCGAGTGGCCTTGAGGAGATGCCTAGAGGAGATGCCCGGCAATCAAACCTTTCAGCTACTGTGTCTCTCCCCTCATACACCCCACGCCTACTCCACCCTCATTTCCTTGGCCCCCCCCCAACTTTTCCACGCTCCCTTCTTTGTCTCCGCCTGCTACAGTGTTTGCGGTGTCCCTCTCCCTCAGCAGGACACCAATCCTGCAGGCTTGCAAAGGCCAAACAAAACCAGGACTTACAAATATGTAACTGTTTTCCTAAGCTCATGGCATAAATCAAAAAAAAAAAAGAAAAAAAGAAAGAAAAAAATTCTGTTAGCACAGGGCTCGAGAGTGTTTATTTTTTTGCCAGCTGCAACACGCTACCCTCACAGGGGATCACCTAAAACCAGTTACGGTTTAGGTTGGAGTGGGGTGTCAACCCTAAGCTGCGGGCTTGGCCTCTCTCAATGAATTACGACCTTGTCAGGAACCTATTTTTTTAAATCAATGCAGGTTTTCTATCAAATCAAATACCTGCACACTAAATTATATTTTTGGTGCCAGGCTGGCTCTCCATTTTTTTTTCCCTTTGCTAGTTTTTTCCAGTCTCCTCCCCCACCTCTTCCCGCCGCCCCCCCCCTCACCTCCTTACCGTGATACAGACGGTTTTTGTCTATAAGAAAAAATGGAAAAACAAGCCTTACATTTGGGGGGCAAGAGGGGACTGTCCTTTGTCATTTTGTGTGCACACACTACCACTGTTTAGAATCTACCTCAGAGGCTTAAATGACAGGAGTGCTCTCACAGACAAATGGAGGCAAGGGGGTGCCTTGGGATCATCCATCCAGCAGCAGTGAAGGAAGGAAGGTGTTTTTTTTTTTTTTCTTTTCGAAAGGTTTTTGTGGAGGTGGACCTCATAGCGGGGTGAGGGAGGCTCCCAATCAGGTGTTGGGATAAAGTCTTCAATATTTAGATCATCTCCTTAGTACCAATCTGAGACATCTCTGGCCATCCTGTGATTTTATAATGTGAATAGATTTTAGAGAATTAAGGGACTTTTCTTCCTTCCCCTTCCCTCGCCTCCCTCTCTTCCTTCCTTCCTTTCTCCTTGTTTTCTTCTTTTAATTTTTTAAACAAGGAAAGAGATTCTTCTGCCCCCGACTCTCGTTCTTTCTGATGGGTTACAGGTCTCTTGCACTAATGTCAGCGCAGGAGCCGCCTGCCGTTACGACTGCCGCGGAGCCAGCAGAGGCCTGAAACGTCTCTTCTGGAATTGTGACAATGATAACTTTTCAATGACGAGAATCTCCATGTATCAAAAATTCACTTACAGCAAATCCACAGAGGCACACGGCTCAGTGCTGGCACCAAAGGCAGCCCCTTTACATGGCCCGGAAGTCTTTATTTGGTGGTTTTTCAATTAAATGCCACATATACTGCAGGGCATATGTAAAGAATCCTCGACTGAATTGCCCCAACTGTTTGGGGCAGCAACTGGGGTGGATAAAACACTGACAGGGAATCCCGACCAGCTGCGTTTGCGTCTTCCAAACCCAGATCGAATATTTTCAGGCTGGACTCTGGCCATTTTCGATAGGCTGTCATGGTCTTCACTTCGATAGGCTAACCCAATCTTCACTGCACCCTGAAAGGCTGCTTTGGCAGGGGTTCATCGGCTCTCATTTCTCTCCACCTTGTTTAGCTGGAGGCCCCCCACTCAGCCTGTATAGCCTCTACGGATACAGGCATGCTGGAAAGTTCCTCTCTCAGGAGGTCTAGGGTGAGTTATTTTCCTCACTTGAGAAGTTCAAGATGAAGAGACATATCGAGAATCATTTTGGAGGGGAAGGACAGAGGAAAATACTCAGAAACTAAGGTTGCAGAGCTAAGACACGCAGCGCATGGGAGAGAAGCCTGGCACACTAGGGCCCACCTGCTTCGACCGTCTCTTCCTAAGGTCCGTAATTCAGTTGGATAAATATTTTGCTGCATTTGTTTCTGGGCTAGCCATTAAGGGATACAAATATGTCTAGGATGAGGGTCCTAATCAGAGAAAGCCTTTAGCCTTAAAGGAGAGGGAGGAACATACACCACTATTTTGTAACGATACAAAATAGACAACGGCAAACAGTAAGAGAGAGCAGGTCGCTTTTGAAGTTCAGCATCCAGTTTCCTCATTCCAGCATTTCTTGAGAAAATCATCCCGCTTACCCCATGAATCCTTGGTCGATCTGACTTGGATGGAATTGACCTTGGTCCTGGTTTCAGGGATGGGCCATGATTGGTCTAAGCTCATGAGTCCCATTCTCCTGGTTTCCGTGACTGAAGCGGAGGTGGGGTCAAGACCTACTTCTCACTAATGAGAACACGGGGTGTGAACGTGAACCAGAGTCCAGACCCAGAGCAAGAGGCCTGGAGTTTGCTTTATGTAAAGTCAAAGTCCAAAAATCCAAGAAATTTAAAGATGCCTGTTAAGCTCTTAGCTCAGATCTAGGCAAATGGTAAGAGATCAATGAATATTAGTCAGGAATAAATCAGTTCACGATCAAGAGGGCTTGGAGACTGATTGCACTGGGGAGGACAGAGTGGAAAATTCAAAGTCAACCTTAGGGATTGTTGTTGTTGTTTTCGTTTTTGTGTTTGTTTAAATTGAGTTAATGGAATCATGTTCTACCCAGGCGTCTATGATAGAGAAAATACAAGCGAACATTCATCCCAGTAGTACAGCAAATTCCTTAGCTAATGAAGGCAGGTATTGTATCCAAGAAGTTTCATTTCATCAGAAGGGCCACTGGACACTGAATTCCCTCACTTTATGGTTTTTGCCTACGGTCATCCTCACGCTGGTTCTAAGCATGAAAGTGCCACTAAGCACATTATTTCTCTAATCTCGTCTATCTAGCCCCTGGATTTCTAAATCTGGTATTTATAACAGGAACAAATCTCTCTTTGGAAACTATGAGAGAAGACAGGACCCGGGGGTGACGCCTCCCTCCTGGGGGGATTTCAAACCCCTGTAAATTAGGACACATCCTAAGATGCCACTGCTTACTTTAACTGAAGAACTAACTCAAATCTGCTCATTATTACCCACATTTTACTTCCACTTGCAAGTTGGTGCTTTTGAACCACCATGAATATAAGCATCACATGGTCATATGTTATTTCTATTCTGAGACTTTTATTGAAGAGGAAAAAAAAAAAAAAAAGAATTGGATTGCTGACTTTGGCTGCTTGGCACCAAGAGCGAGGCAGTGAAGATAAACTTAATTTTATTATAATCATTATTAAATAAAGATTTGGGAGAACAGCACGGGGATATTTGTGATAGAAATTATAAGAAATTTATGTAAATAACCATGTAGATTTTATACACCCCTTAGGCTCCAAGGAATATTCCAAAGCCATACTGCCTCTTTGAAAACTTGATTGTTTTTTTTCTTTTTTGAGAACTTATCAATCCCAGGGTTCTCATTAAATCAGACCTAAAGTGAAAACGTTATTTTCGAGATGAGAAGCTGGCTTTAATAATCAAAACATTTGATTACTTACAAAAGATGCCTTTTTTTCTCCTCGAGAACGAGGCTTTTAAATCCCAGGGTTTGGGTTTTGTTTGTATTATACCACCCAACCAATTGTCATTTTCCTTCTCTCTTTGGTAGCAAAAGTGTTTCACAAAGCAGTGTGCCTGCGTGGTGCCGAGGTCGAGGGTTCGAATTCAAATGCTTCTGCTCTTCGCAGCTGCCTGCGGCATTCACCACGTTGCATGATTTCTCCGAGGACCCTCAATGACTTCCTGTACGGTAGGGGTTCTTGATTTTCATTGTTCCTCCCTCAAAAGGTTGTTATAATATCAAATGAGAAGACGCACAGGAAAATGAACTGTGAAAGACAAAATCTTGTAGCACATTCGATGTTTAATGAATGCTAAACATTGATTAAGGGCCTGGTGCTGGCTCAAAGGTAGACCCATAAACCATCAAGACCAAATAGCAGTCTATGGGGGGAAAGAGCTAAACAGTCTAATGTGATAAGGGCTGGGGTAAAGAAAAGGCAAGATTGTAGGAAAGCCCAACAGTAGGACATCAAAAACCAATAGGCGGGGAGGGAGGGCAGAAGAGGTGATAACTAGAGCTGAAATCTGAAGCTTCCTTCACCACCTCATCACCTCCGTAGAAATTAAATTCCAGGTATTCAGCAACGAGTGACTCCACTGCCTGATTTTCCTAGCACAAAAGCCAGCGCGCTTCATTCATTACGCAGACAGATGATCTACCCTGGCCAAATACCATCCCCCACGACCAGCTAAGAATTTCCCTTCTCTATTCTGTGCAATGGCAAAGGTTT